>NC_085855.1:0-304532 GCF_020906515.1 Vanrija pseudolonga
AACCCCCTAACCCCTAACCCCCTAACCCCCTAACCCCCTAACCCCCTAACCCCCTAACCCCCTAACCCCCTAACCCCCTAACCCGGCGCCGAGTGAGCTTCCTTCCAACATCACCTCCCCTCTTCCACCTCGGGAGCTCGGGAGCCCCGTTTAGCGAACCAGGTGGTCAGCGCGAGGACTCACACGCACAATTCGACGCCCTTGCGCCATGCACTTCTGCCTCGCTCACTGCTGCCGGGTTGAGCACGCGCTTCCCCACCCACTCGGGAACAGGGCAGCGTCCGAGCGCAAGTGGTGGAGTACGATGAGGCGCAGACTTCGCCCTACCTTTGCAGCAACCAGCCGCGTGTGCAGGCTGGAGCCCAGGGCTCCCCGACGTGCTCCCTCCACTGTCCGTCAGCTGGTCAAGACGGGATGGTAATCGAGGACGTCGTTGTCAGAGCCAGTCACTGCAATCACGACCGAAAGATTGGTGTCACGGCGACGCCTTGCTAGTTCGGTCGACGGCCAATCTTACACCTCTTCTCCCTCTCTGATGCCCTTGCTCGCCCCGTCGCCGACAACAGCACCCGTCCCGGCGTTGACTGCCAATGCCCGCAGCACTGGGCAAGGTGGCCAGCGGAGGCTTTGGAGCAGACACATCCGGCTCAAAGTCCCTCATATTGTCGTGGTTGGAGCCCGCACAAAGGCGGGAACTTTCAACATTTCTTGTTCCCGACAAAACAAGACGCTTGAAAATCTCACGTGGCGTTGTTGGGAAGCGCGAGGTTCCTGGTAGGAGCGCTTGCAACTCGCTGCAAGTCGGTCCTCGACTATGAGATGATTGTTGCATCTATGAAGCAGCGGAAACGGAACCGCCACACTGGGCGATGCGGCAGAGAAGCCGTCCCTTCTCGCCGAGTGCGTCGGCTAGACGGAACGGGCTTCGACGTCGTCGGTGTTCATCGTGGCGTCGAGGGGATGTTGACAATCGGCTGGCTGGCAGCGGCGCACGAGAGACGCGAGCGGGGGCGCTACACCTTGGTGAGCACACTGCCGCGACCGCACTATCATTGTCAACCTTGAA
Source organism: Vanrija pseudolonga (assembly GCF_020906515.1). Taxonomy (NCBI): domain Eukaryota; kingdom Fungi; phylum Basidiomycota; class Tremellomycetes; order Trichosporonales; family Trichosporonaceae; genus Vanrija; species Vanrija pseudolonga. The sequence continues at coordinate 1,067 of NC_085855.1, forward strand.
CCATGCTGGAGCTGTGAATGGGAACGACACTCCAACTATTGTCAAGAACCACGCCCCGGTTGTTGTCGGGAACCACACACCAGCCGTCGTCGGGAACCACGCGCCAGATGATGTCGGGAACCATGGTCGAGCTGTCAGCGGGATCCACATACAGGCAGCCAACCCTGGCACGCGTCGGTGGTGTAATCGCATGAGCGAGTGTAATGGGGACCTCCAAGTCGCATCTGGTGTCACGGCAAACGACTGCAAACTCTCCGCGCGCAGGCTCCCGGTGTGCTTGCTTGGCGAGCTGGGTTTTGGTGCCGCAACGTCGGCCTTGGTGCCAAGTGTCGGGTGAGCAAAAACATCCGGCCGAATCACATTCTTATCTGATTGCACGGCTGCCCAATCCACGCCGTCGGCTACCCTGGCTTGGCACATCGCCGGCCGACACCCTCGTCACAGCCTTCAAACGAAAAACTCCACGGACACGTTACTGTAGATAAAAACTCTATGCACACATCTTCTCATCTCACAACACTGCGCCATGGTAGCCGTACAGGAGCCATCCACGCTCACCACTGTCCATGTGCGTGATGAAAAGTCTGCCGACGTGGAGGCGCCGAGCCCCTCGGGCGGCGACACCGACACCGACAGTGTCATCAGCCAGGCCATCGGCGTGACACGGATCGAGAGCATCCGTGTGTATGGCCGTGTGATAATCGCTGACATCTAGATGCGATGCTCAGCAACAGCGGCCTCAAGTACTGCCTCTGGGTGTAAGCTGGCCTGCATGGTACTCCGCTGACCCCAGCATGATCGGCGTCATGTGCATCGTCTACGCCCTGCAGCAGTCGACCACGGCAGCCTACACCCCGTTCGCGACGTCGGCCTACACGAAGCACACACTCGTGGCCACTATCGGCGTCATCTCGGCTGTTGTCGCAGCGATCACTCAACCCATCATGGGGAAGATTTCAGACCTCGCCTCCCGCCCCGCGGCCCTCTGCGCCGCCGTCACCCTGTTCACCGTCGGCTACATCATAGTCGCGTCTAGCAGCCGCGTATCCGATGTGGTTGTCGGCCTGGCGCTCAACCAGTTTGGCCAGCTCGGCATCCGCCAGATGGAAATCCTACTCGTTGCCGACATTACCGTGCTTGAATGGCGCGGCTTCGGCCAAGCACTCACCTCGGTGCCTTGGGTGCTCTCGGCCTTCATCTCTGGGTACATTTCGCAGGGCATCAACGCGTACTCAGAGGGCGGCTGGCGATGGGGCTACGGCATGTTCTGTGCCATCGTCCCCGTCTGCATCGCACCCACCATCATGTTCTTGTTCTGGGCCCAGCGTCGTGCGCGACCTCAGATTGAGAGTGAGTAGGCGCCCCGAAGTCGCGCTGACGCACAGTGGCTGTCCAGAGACAGGGAGGCCCCGAGCACGAGACCAAGCTGCAGAGATTCAAGGCCTTTGTCATCCAGGTCGACATTGTCGGTCTGCTCCTCATTGGCACGTCGTTTGCCTGTCTCCTTGCCCCCGGCACCCTCCGCACAACCGCCAAGGGCGGCTTTGCGAATCGTGAGTGAGTGCTGCGTCACCCTCGCTGACCCCAGCCTCCCTCATCGCCCTCTACGTCGTCGGCGGCGTCCTCTTCTTTGCCTTTGGCGTGTGGGAATACTTCTTCGTCAAGCACGGTCTCATGCCGCGGCGCTTGATGAACCGGACATTTGTAGGTGCACCTCCGGCGCCGGCCCTAACGTCAGGTCTGTTGCATGCTGCTCGACTTTCAGTACTACTTCACCCGCCGCCTGGGCGAGACGTACGACCTCTCGTGGGTGTACATTATCAAGCCCGAGTGGAGCGCCCGCAACTACACGTTCTACGGCAACATCATGATCACAGGGTTGTGCGTCTTTGCCCTTGTCGCAGGCATCTTCATGCGCATGACCCACGGGTACAAGCGCGTTCAGCTGGCCGGGCTCGCGATCAGGTCGATGTAAGTTCAGCCCCACAGCCGAGCTAACCTCTAGTGGCCAGGGCATCCAGTACCTCTCCACGCAGGGCAGTCAGCCCACTGCCACCCTTGTCATTGGCCGTATCCTCATGTCCGCCGGCGGAGGAACGCTGTTCATCACGACTCAAGTTGCCGCGCAGGCATCCGTCCCTCACGCCGACATGGCCATGGCTGTGGCCATTATCGGCCTATGGACCCAGCTCGGCGGTGGTATCGGCGCAGCCATCTCCGGCGCCGTTTGGAACGAGCGCGTACCAGCCAATCTCGCCAAGTACATTGGCGACACGCACAACGCGACCCAGCGCGCCGAGATCTTCGGGTCCCTCCTCAATGCTCGCAAGGCCGAACCCCATGCGCTGATCAACCTCGCCTACACCGAGGCCATTCGCCCGCTCTACTTGGCCGCTCTCGTCGTCTCCCTCCTCGCCTTCATCCCAGCCCTCCTGACTCGCGAAATCTACCTCGGCAAGGAGCACAACGAAGTCGAGGGCCGTAAACAGGCGCTTGAGGGGCCGAGTCCGTCTGACACGAAGGGGTCGGCGTGAGAAGAGGGTTGCGTCACCCCACTTGGTTCCCAATGACTATGCACGCCGTCTTACATGCATGTTGTTTGAGTCTATAGTTGCTTGCCACCTGACGGCGGCAAGGCCATCTTGTCTGAGCCTTGACTCCTGGGAGGAACCCCGCACCATCACAGTTCAGAAGAGCGACGGTGGCGGCTAGAGCCTTTGGAAAAGCACTTAGGACACAGTCGGCGCTCGTTGCAGAAATTGATCAATGCAACCGATGTGAACGGCCTCGGCCACACTCGCATACCTCGACTCCCAAGGCCGATACCCCAGGACTGTGATAAACTTCATACCATGCACGAGGTTTCTATGAGACCTTGGCCGTAGAAAAACGACCTCGTCGGCCATATCGCAGCAGCCATCTCGCAGCACTAGTTTGGCGCCTTGTAGAACGGGTAGCTGTGTAGGGTCAGCATCACCCCCCGCCAGACAACTCACTCGGCGTAACCCTCAGCGCCGCGAGTGTAAAACGTCTTGCGGTTGTACGGGTTCAGCGGCCAGCCGTTCTCGATGCGAGCGGGCAGGTCGGGGTTGGCTGCGGTGTGAGCCGTCATCAACGATAGTCGCTTACCGAGAAAGTGGCGGCCAAAGGCAACGAGGTTGCCATCCTTCTCAGCCTCTGCCAGCGCCGAGGCAGGAGTAGATCCACCAGCCGAGATAAAGGCAATACCCGCACCCTGCACAATCTCACGAAGCGGGTCAAGCGAGTCGCCGCGCTTGTCCACCAGCGACTTGTCCTGATCATCGGCGCCGCTCACACGCGGGGCCATGGCGTGGACGTAGGCAAGCTTGGGCTGCGCAGCAACAATGGCCTTGAACCACGGAATGAACGTGTCGAGAGGGTTAAAGTCGCCACGCATGCCCCCAAAGTCACCAAAAGGCGACGCGCGCACGGCGACGCGCTCCGGGCCGATCGCCTCGGACACGGCGTTGAGGACGCGAAGGGGGAAGCGGAGGCGGTTCTCAACACTGCCGCCGTACTCGTCGGTGCGGCCATTGGATACCGGCTGGAGGAACTGGTCGACGAGCTACGCGTCAGCGGCTGTGCCCCCCTCTCTACCTACATATCCATTCGCGCCGTGAATCTCGATGCCGTCAAAGCCAGCTTCAATAGCGTTCAAAGCTGCCTGACGGTAGTAGCCCACAAACCTGTCAATGTCGGCCGCGGCGAGCTCCGTCACAGGCGTCGGAGTCTCAAAGTAGGCGAATGGCTTGTTGGCATCCACTGTCCAGACGGTGGGCACGAGCTTGGGGTCGGCCAGACGGCTGACACAATGTCAGCAATGCGAGTCGAGCTCCACCTACCCAAAGGCCCAAAGCTGGCAGAAAATGCGACCACCCTTCTTGTGCACAGCGTCGGTCGTCTGCTTCCACTTTGCAATCTGTTGGGGCGAGTAGATTCCAGGAGCTCCAGCCATACCACCAGCTTCGGCAGCAATCAAGGTGCCCTCGGTGATGAGCAGGCCGCCGTCTCAATGGTCAGTGCACTCCCAAAGACACACCCACCGGTTGCACGCTGGGCATAGTACTCGGTGCTCGGGTCAAAGGGCACCGCCGTGTCAAGATCCGCCCGCAATCGCGTGAGAGGAGCGAGGACGACGCGGTGCTTGAGGGCAAGCGAACCGGCCTTGATGGGCTGGAAAAGTGCGGGCTTGGTCATGTTGAGGGGATCAAGGATAGTTTGAGATGATGAGTTGGCCAAAACCGTCTGCTTCTCCGACTTTAAGTACAGCTGCGAGAGCTGACGACGGCACTACTGTATGACCAATGCTCATGACACGTCGCTGCATTGATTGACAATGTCAATGCATTGGAAGTTCGCTGTCAGAGTTTGTTGACCGAGGCAAGACGGTGGAGCGCGTGGCGCGGGGAGAAAGTGGCTTGCTCGTGGCCTCGTGGAGCAGGAGGCTATCAATGACATCCTGCCACCGGCGGTTGGTCCGTGATCCTCGGTGCCGGTTGTCATATCTCTTTGAATGGCCGATCCTTTACTCAGCATGGAATCAGAACTTGGAAATCAGGATCAAAAACCATCGTGGTTGTTTGCTGAGTAAAAGTGCCGCAAAATCAGGACTGATCTGTTTGCCGAGCAATAGCACACCTGTTGTGATTGTTGGCTGAGTAAGGATATATCGGCCATTGGACAACCGAGAAAACGGGTAATGCGGCTCTTGTAATGTTGGAGCCAAGGCCGGCCCCACAACCTCGTGGCCCCAATGGTCCAGACACACGGCGTAGTGACATAATACCAGGCACCAGTTTGATTGGCGGCTTTGCGTGCTTTGGCACCACAAAGGACGCGCAACGGTGACCCATGTTGCTTGCAATGCTGCAGTGCTGTGAGATACTGGTTGATGTGGCCCTGACCGTCCCCGGTAGCCCGGCAAGTTGCATGCCCGCCGCCTGGCGGTTCCCTGGAAGTGTAACGCGACGCCAGTTGGCGGACTCCACCGCGGCTTCCAGACGTCGCGGACGGTTCTCCACCACGAATATACGCACCGTGACCGGCATGAGGTAGCACGAAATGACATGTCGCTACTGCTCCACCTATCTACTCCGCGTCCACCTTGCGGTTCTCCTCGTCGCTGCCGCTCTTTGACGGCCGGTACAACACCGCAAAACCGAGGAACCAAAGCGCGGCCCAGCCGAGCTGAAAGTAAAAGCTGGCGTGGACGTTTGTGGGATTGGTGAGCCCACCCGGCTTAATGGTCAAGAGCCCAGACTGCACCGAAAAGCCAACCGCCGTGCCCATCTGAAAGGAAACTTGCAGAATAGCCCCCGCAACACCCGCCATCTCAGGCGGCACTGCAGTCATGACGCCGACATTAACGCCAGTAAACGACGCCATGGTGCCACCCGAGCCGAGAATAAATCCGGCGAAAAGGTAGCGCCAGTAGTCCTTCTGCCAGTTGTTTGGCTGGGCCATGAGTGCACACCCGACGGCACCAAGGGCAGTGCCGATAAGGATGGTGTAGCGCGGACGGACAGAGACGAGGCGAGGGAAAAACATGAGGAGGAGGGTGACAGCGGTGGCGGACACTCCCTCAGGCAGAACGCGGACGGCGGCGAGAATCGCACTCTCGTGGTAGACAATCGTGTAGACCTGGACATGGGCGAGGTAGTTGACTGCCCACCAAGCGTAGATCTGGAGAGCAAAGATGGTGAGGACGACCATGTTCGGGATCTTCCACGTTTTGGTTGGAATGAGAGCCATGTCGTCGTCGAGGCGAGATTCCCAGTAAAAGAAGGCGGGGAAGAGGGCGAATGATAGCAAGAAGGGGACGAGGAAACCTGGCTTTTTCCAGCCATACGATGCGCCAAGGGTGAGGCCAAGGATGAGGAGCACGATGGCCACGAGCATGAGGAAGACGCCAACAAGGTCGAGTCGGCGCCACTTTTGCTTCGTCTTCTTCGCGTCCTTGCCCGTGCTTGCTGGGATGAGGTAGAAGGACGACGCCGCGATGGGCAGGATAATCATGCTGACGATGCGGAAGAACCAGCGCCAGCTCCTCATCTGGCCGCCACCAGGTATAAGGTTGATGACGCCTGCGATGATGATCCCAGTGACGTTGGCAATCGCACCCGAGATGCCGTACAGGGTGAATGCGCGAGGCTGCTCATGAGGTTCAAACACAAACACAATGAGGCGGTAGCTTGCAGGGATGAGGCTGGCGCCAGAGATGCCGGCCAGCGCGCGGACAATGAAAAAGCTGTACTTGTCGGGCAGGAAGGATGTGACGAGAGACAGGACGCCCAGCGCGACAAATCCCCAGGAGAAGACCTGGGATGGCGAGTAGAGGTCTGATACACGGCCCCAGAAGAGGAGAAAGGCCGCGAACGTGACGCTGTATGCCGTGATAACCCACGACTGTTGGGCAAAGTCGATGTGGAGGTCGTGGGAGATGAGGTCCATAAAGACAAAGAACGCCGAGTAGAATAGGATATCGATGAACATTGCGAGGGCGAAGATGAAAAGCAGGGTCCACTTGAGTCCTTGAGAGAGCTTCTTGCGTGGTGCGTCGTCGCTGTCGGAGGTGCAGGCTTCGGGGTCGGTGGCGGAACTAGACTGCGTCGGTGTGGCGCCTGCGGTCGCCTTCTCCAGCTTGTAGCTGGCGCCGACAATGTCGACCTCGGCGTCCTTCCCAGGCCCTTTGGTCATCGGCGTCGGGACCAGCGTATCCACGTCGGTGGTCGAAATGGTTCGGGTGTGCGGGAGGAATCGTGGATCCGGCGCGTCGGAGGCGGGCTCGATCGTAGTGGTGCGGGGGATTGCAAGAGACATTGTTGTAAGGTGATGTGATTTGTGGCAGTCGAGTCTCACTACTGTGAAGAGCCACGAAACGAACTTGTGAGCTTAGGGTCTCCGTTTCTCGTTGGTTATGTACTCGACGCCCCGACTCGCCTCATCGCCACGTCGCACTTCTCCCCTGCCACGTCGCGCTGTTGCTCGGAGATGACATCGGAGATGGCTCAAGTGATGACAAGCACATAGCGTCATGGCGGACAATCTCCACGACCAGCCAGGCTGCATGAGCCTGCGAATTTGATGGTGCCGGGGTTATGCTGATTGAAATGGTGGTGTTGAAGGAAATGGCAGCAGCGACAACAGCGATGGGGTGGCAGAGTGGGGCAGGAGAGTGGGTTTCGGCATCGTCGCATCGTCGACCACGTGATCCGATGCCCAGAGTAGACTCCGACCTGGGCCCCGGTGCATACAATTTGTCCGCCAGCGCTTACTTGCACCAGGACAGGCGCCGCAGCTTTACTCATCGGCCAAGCACCTCAAGCACCTCCCCAGATGCCCACGCCCTGCGACCTTCGGGATCGTCGGGACAGACCGACTGATTTGTGTACAGTGGCGAGAAACGCCCATGCCGAGGGGTGCAACTACCACCACGAGTCGACCACGCCAAGCCACGTTGCGGCCCGAGCCGCCGGATGCTGATGCATGATGGGCGCTCGCCAAGTCCCCAGGCAGTGGTCGACGTTACATAGTGCCAGGCCGTCTGGATTGCAGGAGGCTCTGGCAGCTGCACGCGGATGATCTCTCGGCCGCGGCAATGCAAGCCGCGAGTAGACACGTAGCTTGCCTCGACGCGCTCGACGCGCCCGATCGCGCGCTCGACGCCCTCCACGGGCTCTTGAACACGTGGCTTTCGGTGCGAGTTCGTGAAATGGCGGTCACCAGTTGCTCATCGGCATCAGTCGGCTTAGTAGCTCGCAGCCATCGACGCACGCTGCGGCCCTCGGCTACGTCGATGCGCTGGGGAGCGGGCGACGCCAGTCATGCGAACAACGAGGGACGCAGCATGGTCGTGGTTCACGCGATTCATTTCACCCGATTCATAGACACCACACCGCTACTACTTGCACGGGACTCACCGGCTGGAGCAAGTACGCCAATGGCGGATGGGACTAGCCTGGCATCGGCGGCATAGACGGACGGCCTCACACTCGAGCCGTTGGGATTCAACTTTCGGTACGACCCCGTGACCGACTTGCTTGCCTTCGAGGGCACCGGCAAGGACGGCTCACAAGTCAGTTACAAATAGAGCCCCTTTGCGGCCGGCGCCAACTTCACCTTCAGCGACGACAAGGGTGCTCCCTACACGGCCGTGACCAAGGCTGGGTCCGTGGCCATTGTGCGCCAGTCAGACGGCACGGCCGTTCCGTCAGTTGCCTTTAGCGACCCCGCGCTTGGGCAAGCCATCTCGGTCAGCACTGTCAACAAGGTCATTCAGGTCAACGCTTCCGATTCATACGGTCTCCTGACGACCTTTGTGCCCTCAACGCCGCACACAGTGTTCAAGGACGAAGCAACCAATCGGCTGTACGTCCCGAAGCCTGTCACAGAGCCAGCCTTCACATACAACGTCGCGTCGGGCAAGTACCTTTCAACAGGCTACGACAACTTTGCGTACCAGAACACCGACATGGGTTCACCCAATGCGTGGGTGCCTGTGGGTATCCAGCCAGCAGCAGTCGCCACCAAAGCCGCATACGTATCTCAACTCGACGTCGGGAGTCTCACGCAGCAAAACTACCGTTCGCGGACATACGCCGTGTTCTCCGACTTGTACTTGAGCTTCGACGTGGTGAGCATGACGCCGCACTCGGCCTCGCAGACATCGTACTCGACCCAAGTAGTCTACAAGGACGCCGCGGGACAGCCCCTGAGCACAACGAAGCGCTACAGTGTCAAGATTGGCAGTAGCACGCTCGGGTCGTCCTGGTTCATCGAGCCGCTGATGGACACATATCAGACGGCCTACCCAAGCGGCTTCTTCCGTCTCCAGCAGAACGGCCTTTACCTCCAGGCCACAGGCAGTACCGTTCAGGCTCAGCGTGCGTGGGGAGCAGTCACCTCCACAGCGGGCAAGCAGCCGGACTATGACTCAACTGCCAATGCAGGCTGGGGCAGCCCTGGTGGATCCGACATCTGGTTCTTGTATCCGATTGCTTCGAGCTCCAGCACCGACCTGGCAGAGGCAACAGGTTACAAACTGGTCAATCGCAACTCGGGTCTGGTGCTGCAGGCCGTGAATGGCTCATTCGTCACGGTTCCCAACCAAATCAGCCATAATGCCCAACAGGCCGCCGTCTTTACTGTAGTCTGAGCTATGAGATGAACTCCTTGCGTACCCAACGATCTGCATAGTCAATCAAATGCGGTGGATGCAACGGTGCGACATGGATGGGGCCTGGGGGCAACGGCCTGCGCCTCCTCGTGCGACCATTTACTTGACGTCCTTGGCAATCTTGCATGCGGGGCAGTCAAAGCTGGTCGCGTCAGGTCAACCTCGTTCACCGCAACTCACATGACAAACTCCTCCTGGTCGACGGGGGCGATGAACGTCGCAATGAACTCTGCGGGCTCGGTCGCGCTGGCGTTGCGGCTGTGAGAGTGAATGTCACCGGGGTTCTCGGTCCACGAGTCGCCTGGGCCAAACGTCTTGGGCTCCTCGTCATTGACAGCAGACTCGACGCTACCGCTGAGGATTACGGCGGTGACAAAGGCGTTTCCATGACGATGCCTTGGGGTAAAGGCTCCGGGGTCGTAGGTGACCTTGAGTGAGACCGTCTTGAGGGTAGGGGCGTTGGGAAGCGTGTGCGCGAAGAGCACCTCGGTGGTGGTACCGTCGGTCTTGGTGATGGGGTTGCTCTGGGTCAGCTTGCTGGCAAGAGTCTTGCACCCACGGCATGTTGGCAGTTGTTGGGATGTGTGTTGTGGAGGGAGGCGTGAAAATGGCGCATGTCGTGTCTTATAGACTCAAGTGAACTCAAGTGCACTCAAGCGAAGGCCAGCCAAGCAAGTACGTCATTGTGCGGCCTGCCGAGATGAGTTGCGAGGGACGGTGGGGTGCGAGATAACTAAGGGCAGTCGGGACTTCCGATCCCTCGGCGGGGTGCAACCGCCGTCCCCCACTCACCGCGCGTCGTTTCTACCTCGTTTACCGCCGGCACTTGGTGAGTGAAGCCCTGACATGCTGTGACCATCCAGTCAGCCAGTGTTCCATCCGCAAACCATTCGCCGCACATTGTCAACAACGGCTTGGCCCATGGGCGGCCCACTCCCTGGTTTCTTACGGATGCCAAGTCCCCGAAGTCGGCGATAGTGGTGCCATCATGGAACGATTACCAGTGTCGACGTGAAGCGAAGACCGGTGCCGGTGAGCCCGGAGGCGTGTCGCCTGGCATGGGTGTCCCGTCGTACGACCCGCCGGCCGACGCGCGCGAGGCAGTCCACGGCGGTCGCGGGCCGGGCTCCGAGTGTCTGCGAAGACTCCATGCATACTGTCACGACGAACATCATGGTGTACGTTAATGGCGGACGCGGCAGCAGCCACCGGGCGCGTGCTTGGCGTGAGGCCCGTCGCCGATCTCCGCGGCCGTCCATGGCATCCGCTGTCGCTGTCGATAAAGTCTCCTGAGCTGCACACCTTGCGGGTGTTGAGAAGGGCTGGGTCAATCGTCCAGCCTGAGGCGCATCGCTGCTGACGAGGCTTGCTTTCAAAGTCAAGCGAGAAGAAGGAAAACGCGTGGCCAATGGGGCAAGCCTGCACGGCCACGCAGCCCTCCCAGGCGCGGCCAACACCAGAGTCACAACGTCACAACTGCATATGCTCGCCCCATCGTACAACAACAATACCACCCCCTTACATAAAGTGCAACGTGTGCACCACGTTGGCGTGCTTGCGATCGCTCGGCTGGCCCATGACCTGCCACGGCTCGGCCATGACCAGGGCAAAGGTCTTGGCACCAACCGCGTCGCGATACTCGTGCTGCGTGAGCACATTTACACCTCGCAGTGCCCGCTCGACATCGACCCCGTCGTCGCCCTCGCCCCGGCCCAGCGTGCCCCACCACTTGCGAATCTCGTCGTGAATCGCTCCAATCAGCAGGACCTTGCGCTGGTCCCACCCCATGCCGGCGGGGTCAAAGTCGAGGTTTAGCCACTCGGGCTGAAACCTCTCGAGTCCTACAAGCGTGTAGCGGACACGAGGGAGGCTCAACGAGATGGTCTGGACGACATTCTTGAGGAAGCCAAGGGAAGTGTACCCGCCAACGCGCCATGGGCCAGTCGGCTTGGCGTACGGGCGGAAGACAAGCGTCACATCCTCGACTCGCGCATGATTCGCGTCGGGGATCATGATTGATGCCGAGGTGAGATTGGTGCGGAGCATGTTGAAGCTGATGGACAGGGTCGCACTGCGCACGGCGTCGGGAAACTCGACGATCATGAACGGCGGGTCGACCTTTTCCTTGGTCAGGTTGAAGAAGGCAATGTGCGTGTCGGTCGGGAACGGCACGGCGTTGGGCTTGTCCCCAAAGGATAGCTCGCTGGACCTGATCGTCGTGACGCCGGCGAGCGCGTCGAAGAGCTCCTGGCGGCCTGGGGGTGCCAGGAGGTGAAAGTAGCTCGACGGGGCACCTAGATCCAGCACACGGGTGTACATCCGCATACGGGTGATGCACAGCTCGTGGTCGGCCTTGGCTTGGCGGCCCCACTTGAGCCCCGGTATGCGACTGCCTCTGCCCTTGACTCCGCGGGTGAACGGCTGCACAATCTGGACGACAATGCCGCGCTTGCCCGTCTTGGGGTGCACTCTTGTCTCGACGTACACATGCACGTGTCGGTACATGACTGCGCTCACGGCGTCATGGAAGGGACGGGAGACGGCACGTAGGGTCGGGTACGCCGGTTTAGGGAGGTGCGCGACGAGCAGGTCGACGATGGCCGGGGTCGAGAGGACCGCGGCTCCGAGCGAGCATGTCGGCGTTGGAGGTGTAAGCGGTGCGATGGCCGTCTCGGGCTGAGGCAACGAGTCGTGCGGGAGCGTCGTCGGCGTCGTCGGCGACGGTGGGAGCGTGGATGACCGGGGTGGAAGTGCGGCCGTGTGGTCCTTGGGTGAAGTCTTCACGATACGCGTTGAGCGCGCTGCTCTTGTTGATGTCGACTTTGCCTTTGGCATTGTTGGTGATGCTGATGATGATTGTTTGGTTCTGGGTGCGAGAGATAACCACGAGTCGGTGCGAGCGGAAGAGGGCGAGGGGCGGGGGCGAGGGGCGGGTGGCGTCGGGTGATAACGCAGGTGGGGCGGGGGGTCGTCCAGTGTCAACGTCTCAACATCGAGCAGGAGGTGCCATTGCGCTTGATGCTGCCGTCGTACAAGTACTGTTGGTCGTGGTGGATGATGCACAAACAAGGCGACAAGGGCGATGTGATTGTGAGATGTGTGATTGTGATGGCGACTTGCGATGCCCACTCCAACTTTGTTGTTATTGGCTCGCCAAGGCACCGACAGTTCCACGTGGCTTGCACGTGCAAAAGCAATGACGTGTAAATTAAATGCATCGACTTCTCCTACTTTGGCACTTGTCTGACCAGTAACAAGCTGTTTGTCGTGACGATTGCCTTCCAGTAGACATTGACAAAGATGGTCTGCGTCGCGTCGATGAGAAGAGCAGGGCCCTGGACCTCGGTGCCAACTGCCAGGCCGTCGAGCTCATACACTGGCGCCTTGACCCTCGAGCCACTGCCCTTGACCGCGTTCCAGACGTACACGTCCTGCTCAAAGTCGGGCTTGCCGGCAGGGACCAGCGACAGGCGCTTGGCCTCGGCGAAGGTGCTCTCACCGAGACCCTCGTGACTGATGCCAATGCCGCGCACCTTGACGTCGTCGACGATAATGTCCTTGTTGAGCAGGAAGCCAAACTCGGCCTTGTATGCGCGCTTAAACTCGGTCGCAAAGTCGTCCGACCCCTCGGGTGCAAGAATCATAAGGGCCGTGTCGGTGCCATCAAAGCGCATGTTGAGGATGCGCTCGAGCCGGACGTGCGACTTGTCAAAGCCCGCCTCGCCTAGCACGGCCGTAACCTTGGCGCCCAGCCCTGCCAAGCGGTCCAGCAGCCCTGGCAATGTCGCTTCGCTGTACCGCTCGGCTGCGGGCTCCTGCAACTCGTACACGCGCTCGGCCAGTGCAAGGCCGTAGGCACTCAGCACACTCGAGTACTTGTGGATCAACACGCGATCAATGTTGAGCAGCTCGGAGATCTCGCATGCGTGCTGGCCGCCAGCGCCACCAAATGATGCAAGGACGTGGTCCGACGTCTTGAACCCACGCGCCTCGGTGAGAGTTCGGATCGGCCTCGCCATCGTCTCGTTGGCGATCTTGACAAAGCCGTACACAATCTCGTCCATCGGCTTGTCTGTGCCAGTGTCGGCGCGGACCTCGGCGACGAGCTTTTCAAACTGCCTCTTGGTAGCCTCGGGGTCGAGCTCCTGGTCCTCGTTCGGGCCAAAGCACTTGGGGAAGTACTTGGGCACCAAGCGGCCGAGGAACAGGTTGCCGTCGGTGAGAGCCAATGGTCCGCCCTTGCGGTAACATGCTGGGCCGGGGTGGGCGCCAGCAGACTCTGGGCCGGCGCGGAACAGCCCAGTCTTGTACGTCAAACAAGATCCACCGCCCGCGGCAACCGTGTTGATGTCGAGCTGGGGCACGTTGATGCTGATGCCCGCCGTCGTGGTCTCGGCGACGCTCTCGTACCGGCCAGCGAAACGCGACACATCGGTGGATGTCCCGCCGACGTCGAACCCAATGATCGGAGCGCGCTCCTCCTCGTCCCACGAGGTCAACGCGTACCCGACGACACCGCCTGCGGGGCCAGACAGGATAGACTTGAGTCCAGAAAAGTGCTTGAGCTCGACGAGGCCGCCGTCCGAGCCCATAAACTCGACGCGCAGGCTGCCGTCCGCGCCGCCCTCGAAGCCAGAGTAGAACCCGCGGAGGTACTCCTGAAGCACGGGTGTGAGGTAGGCGTCGGCCGTCGTCGACTGACCGCGTGTGGTCATCTTGATGACGGGTAGAAGCTGGGATGACAGTGAGATGTGGGGGAAGCCAATCTCCTTGGCAACGGCGCCGACCGCGAGCTCGTGTTCGGGGTAGGTGTACGAGTGGGCAAAGCAGACAGCAAGCGCACGGCAGCCACCATCGTACAGCTTCTGGAGATCGGCGCGGATGGCCTTGAGATCTAAAGGTGTCAGCTTCGCCCGGGCTAACACCACCCACCTGGCTCTTGCAAGATAACGACCGCCTCGCCGCTGATGCCGCGAACAATCTTGTCGCCCAGCAGCTGCTTCTGCGCCTCGGCTCCGTTACCGCTATATGCCTGGGCGATCGACCCGTCATCGTTGAACACGAGAGCGTGCTCGGCCTGCTTCGGGTCGGACGTGTACCCGACAAGAGTAACACGCTCGTCAACCTCGAGGACCTTGGAGTAGAGCGGCAGCGCACGCTTGATGTTGAGGTCGAAGATGCGTGGGCGGGTCTGGTTGCCAATCTCGAGGAGGTCGCGGAAGCCACGGGTGATGACCAGCGCGTGGTCCTGACCCTTGCGCTCGAGGAGTGCGTTGGTGGCCACGGTGGTGGAGAGGCGAACGTAGTCTGGTGGGGTGAGCCTGAGCTCCGCTGGGTGGACATACCGAGGTGGTTGACGGGCAGGGGCTTGCCACGAGGCAGTTCTGTGCCCAGTACTCGCTCCAGGACACGACGAACACCCTCCGTCGGCGCGTCGGCATAGTTGCCGGGGTCCTGCGACAGGAGCTTGACGACAAAGTCGTACCGGCCACCTGGCTTGGTGGGGTCGAGCACCGAGGCGTAGACGTCGGTAAAGGTACCGCCCTAGATGTCAGTCAGAGTACAGTCAAGAGCACCTACGCGGTCGATGGAGATGCGGATGGCGTGGTCTGGGACTGGTGTTGGGACAGTCATGGTGGGCGATGAGGAGGCAAGCGGGCTTGTTGAGCGCGACCTATTATGCCAAGTCGCTGAGAGTGGAGACTGCGGCTTGACAAGTTGGTCGTCGGAGTAGTTCCGTCACAGATGTCGTCGTCGCCGCCGAGTCAGGAATGCGCGGGATAGCAAGAGAAGAGAGAGGGGAGAGCGGAGGAGAGGGGAGATGATGTCGAAGTGAGATGGGAGATGGGAGCTGGGCGGAGAGCGGAATTGCGTCAGCCAACAATTCCGCGGAGATCTCCGAAGCACCCCCCACGAGCCGCAATGGCGACAGCGGCGGCCAAGTTCCGACAACGACGACGACAACGACGAGCACCTCGACACCACTTGCTCTTATATCATTGTCAGCAGCATTGTAGAGAGTAGCATCACCGCGACGAGCACCAGCACCATGGCAACGACAGAAACGGCCACAGCCCGCCGCGCGGCGGCGTACGACCCAATCCTCCTCTCAGTCTTCTCGAACCGCTTCATGTCCATCGCAGAGGCCATGGGCCGCAGCTTGCAGCAGACATCCATCAGCACAAACATCAAGGAGCGACTCGACTACAGCTGTGCGGTATTTGCGCCGACGGGCGACCTGGTGGCCAACGCGCCATTCATCCCCGTCCATCTCGGGTCCATGAGCTTTAGCGTCAAGCACCAGCTCGAGCTCCACGGCCCCAGCCTCAAGCCCGGCGACGTGCTCCTTACCAACTCGCCGACAACGGGCGGATCGTGAGTGACCCCGCCACTGAAACGCCCACTGACACCTTAGCCACCTCCCCGACCTCACAGTCATCACGCCGTGCTTTTCCAACACGGACAGCTCCAAGATCATCTTCTTCACGGCTTCTCGCGCACACCACTCCGACATTGGCGGCATCCTCCCCGGCTCGATGCCGCCGACGTCAACGGCGCTGTTTGAAGAGGGTGCCGAGATCCGCAGTCTCAAGATTGTCGACGGTGGCATCTACGACGCTGATGGTGTGTACGAGGCCCTCGTCACCAACCCGGCCAGCTACCCCGGCTGCTCGGGCTCGCGCAACTTTCGCGACGTAGAGTCGGACCTCAAGGCGCAGGTCGCGGCGAACCACAAGGGTGCCGAGTTGCTGGGTGCCCTTCAGTCAGAGTACGGACTGGAGACGGTGCAAGAGTACATGGAGCACATCCGGAGGTAGGTAGAGTGGGAAGGCTTGGCTGACCACTTCAGCAACGCCGAGCAGGCTGTCCGCGACATGCTTGTTCGCACCGCCAAGCGGTTCGGCACTCACCTCCACGCGATCGACTACCTCGACGACGGCAGCCCGATCAACCTCACCATTGACATTGACGAGGCCACCGGCTCGGCCGTGTTCGACTTTGAGGGTACCGGCCCCGAGCTTCGGGGCAACCTCAACGCACCAGTGTGCGTTGTCAACGCGGCTGTCATCTACTGCATGCGGTCGATGATCGGCGAGGACATTCCCCTCAACGCTGGCTGCCTCACTCCCCTCGACATTCGCATCCCGGAGGGGTCGCTCCTGTCGCCATCGCCCACCGCCGCGGTGTGCGGCGGCAACGTCATGACATCGCAGCGCATCACCGACGTTGTGCTCAAGGCATTCAACGCGTGCGCAGCGAGCCAGGGTTGCTGCAACAACCTCTCATTTGGTGTGGGCGGCAAGGACCCGGTCACGGGAGAGGTCACACAAGGATGGGGATACTACGAGACGATTGCAGGTGGAAGCGGAGCCGGGCCAGGTTGGAACGGCACAAGTGGAGTCCACGTCCACATGACCAACACGCGCATCACCGACCCCGAGATTCTGGAGCGCCGCTACCCCGTCATCCTGCGCGAGTTCAACTTCCGGCCTGGATCAGGCGGTGAAGGCGCATACAAGGGCGGCAATGGCGCGGTGCGGACGCTGCAGTTCCTCCAGAGCCTGCAAGTGTCTATCCTCAGTGAACGTCGCGCACGCGCACCGTATGGTGCCAACGGGGGCAGCGATGCCCAGACGGGCCTCAACCTCTGGGTCAAGGCGCCGCGTGGCGACGAAGCCAGCCGAAAGATCAACATTGGAGGCAAGGGCACTGTGTGGTTCGAGGCTGGAGACGCGCTCGAAATCCACACACCCGGAGGCGGTGGCTGGGGCAAGGGCGAGGGGGAGGTGGAGCAGACTGGCACCCAGTTCGAGCCGCGCGGCCGCCTGGCAGACGCGGCGAATGTCGAGTTTTAGGCATGGATACATGTTGAGCAGTCTCTATACACAGTTGCAGTACGACTCTGTGCCGTTCTGGAACGCAGCGCCGCCAAACTTGTCCACGGCCAAATAAAACGAAGCTGCGAGGAAACGGCAGTCGGCGAGGGGGGCCAAGAAGTTTTGAGGCACACCTTCGCACTTGGAGAAGACGCACGTCTTGAACGTGTCGTCACACTGCTTCTTGTTCTTGCTGCAGGTGCCATAGCACACGTCATGGGAATCACAGCACGCCCCAAACCTGTAGTTGCGCACGTCTTCGGGGAAGATGTCGCCGACCCACTTGGGCCCGCACCCGTTCGAGGTGGGTGTCTTGCCCTTGGACACGGCGCGCTTGCCGGCCGGGCAGCGACCAGACCTGTCAGGAGGGGGTGGCGGTCGGGCAGTAGTGGGTCCTGGTGGGGGAGGACCAGTTGGGGTGCCGCCGCCGCCGCCTCCTCCGCCACCACCACCACCGTCGTCACCACCTCCGCCACCTCCCCCGCCACCACCGTCGCCACCTCCGCCGCCCCCCGCGGCAAACAACGCACCCCAAGTGTCCCTCCCCACAATCCCATCGTCATCCAGCCCGGCACCTTGCTGGAAGGCCACAACGGCAGCCTTGGTCGCGGGTCCAAACTCCCCGTCGGCATCCACACCCAGCAAGACCTGCGCGGCCTTGACCACGCTGCCGGAAGACCCCACGCTGACCTGGTCAAGCAGGGCACCGAGAGTTGCCGGGCCGGGAATGCCGTCGGCGTCAAGACCAGCACGGGACTGGAATGCCTTGACCGCCCCCTCTGTCGCCGGGCCCCACAGCCCGTCAGTGGCTAGGCCGTATCCCTGCCCGTTGAGAAGGGTCTGGAGGGCGAGCTTCCTCGTCGCCGACGCGTCCGAGCCAGCGTACGCGCCGGCCGCGAGGGGGCCGAGGGCGCGCGAATGGAGCTGTTGTTAGCGGTGTCAGGGCGGAGGCCTACCGTGTGGAGTGGGGCTTCGCGCTCGGCGAGGTCGTAGGCTTGAGGCGAAGCGAGTGAGCGCTCCTGCACCGTGACGACGCCGCCAGCAGCGCCGCCTTAGGGATAGGCGAGGACGCCAGTGAGAAGGGGCAAGAGTGGGAGGAGAGTAGTCACGCGCATTGTGCTTGAGTTGAAGAGGCCTAGCCTCGTCGCTGTTCTTATATACACCTCGAAGCGCGTCACAACATGGTCAAGACGCTCACTTGGCAGGGGCAGCGAAACGCGACCCCCAGAAGACAGACGTAAACGCGAAGAAGCAGAGATCCTTCGTGTCTGACTTGGAGGTGATGAAACGTCCCCAGACTAGACGCGGTGTACGTTCGACGCGTTCGGCGCTGAGGATACAACTACGCACGGCGGGGGCGACCGCCCAGCCAAGCTTCGCGGGCATCCATGCCCGGTCGTCATGCAGTAGTGCACCTCCGACGGCATTGACAGCGCCGAGGACTAACCTCTTGACTGGCGATTGCAATTCATGTGCGTGTTTCGCGTTTCATTCCCCTCTCGGTGTCGCATCATCGCCGTCTTGATGACGCGTGAGGATGTCTTCTTCTGCTCCGCGGCTCCCTACACATGCTCCGCTCCGACAAGCACTGCATTTGAACGACTATGCGGTGCCAAACTGACTCGAGTCGGACGCCTAGCACTGCCTCGAAAGCCGTGCCTCGTCCCATCCCCCAACACCGAGTCGTGTGACGCGGTGGATAAAATGGCAAACAACACCACCTCATCATGCCCAAGCACCATCAAGAATGAACTTTGACCACACGACACAAGCTACCCAGCGACATGTCAATTACCGACCCAAATAGCAAGGTCGAGGCCCCGCCACCGAGGCCGTTCATCGACCCGACAGCCTATCCACACATCTACCAACAGATCCTTGAGGACCCCGCAGTGTACTGGGAGCTTCACGACCTCCGCGTCGTAAGCCGGGCCTTCGCCGACATGATCGACGGGATCCAGTGCACGCACCTGGTCATACAGATGACCGAACCGGGGACGATCACGCGCAAGTCGTACTGGGACGAGGTCAAGATGCTGGAGGCACACGGTGACGTTATCCGCTTGCGCGGCGAGGAGTCCTGCGTCGACATGGCGACCAGCGAGGAATACCTTGTCCAGCGTCGAATCACCCTCGACGACATTACCTGCGCCATTCGCGGCCGCCATATCCCTGTCCTCTGGGCCCTTTGGGAGGACGAGTGGGACTCGGGCAGGCGGCAGCGTGCACTTGGCCTTGTGCGCAGGAACACTAGCACGGTCGAGTTTGGCATCCACCGTCCTCCAGAACCATGGGCAGCCTACCAGTTCAGGTATGTCGGCCCCGACGCTGTCTTCGCACCAGACGGCTGCTTGCGCCAGGTCGTGCACGCCCTCTCGGACAGTGTTCGAGAAGTACGCGGAGATCGAAACTGGGTCGTGGACACGATTACACCAAGGCCGGGCAGTCGAGGCAGCAATCTCGCCGAGTACATACGTCAACGCCTCCCTCATACAGCCATGATCATCCACGCAGTGAACGGCTTTTGGCGAGCGGGCGAGTGGGAGAATCGACCACCAATGTTCACGCGCGCGCTCGACCTGTCCGTCAAGTACACCTTCCACATCCACTACACCGAGCCCGATAACAAGGTCAACAACCCCGGGATGCTTGACACGCTTATCGAGACCATGGCGCAGGGACTTTGGGCACCTTGGACGGTTGTCATCGCCGACCAGGGAGTCCCGGATCAGGCATGGATCGGCCGCCACCCGCCACGCCTTGCGCCCGTCTATTGGCGCCTTCAGGAAGCCGTACTCGACTGGGTGAGGGACGTGGGACAACGTACCTCTCCACAGCACTTCGGGTACTCTCCTTATGTGTTTATGGCGAGGGTGCGCTCTATTTTGGTCATCAGCCCTGATGAGTACGAGCAACAAGCCAGCAGCCGGGTGCACAAAGAGGTTGACGAAGTCCACCATTGGTGGCCCGTCTCCATTCGCGAGCGACATGAGATTGAGAAGGGTAAATGCCGGCGAGAGTTTGATCGGCGGAGGAGACAACGGGAGGAGGCAGCGGCGAAGGTGTTCGCATCGATGGAGTAGACACAAGGTAGCGAACGAGGAGTAGGGCCATAATCAGTCAATGTATGAGTCTCCAACCTCCTGCACTACGTCGCCAGTCACTTAC
This sequence comes from Vanrija pseudolonga, assembly GCF_020906515.1. Lineage (NCBI taxonomy): Eukaryota > Fungi > Basidiomycota > Tremellomycetes > Trichosporonales > Trichosporonaceae > Vanrija > Vanrija pseudolonga. The sequence goes on from NC_085855.1 coordinate 21,308, forward strand.
TCGATACATACATACTAAGGGTACAAATCTGGCACTCCGGCGTGCAAGTACAACATGATGTCTGGCTGACTTGGGGGACCCAGCGGCTCAGCACTTGCAACAGCTAGGCCCTGGGCCCACTGGTCATATGTGACGCTGTCGATCACTTGGAGGTCGCCGTCGGTAAGGAAGGGAACAAGGGTCTGATCCAGGTCAAAGTTGAACGACGGCAGTGCAAGGGGTTGAGCTGGCTCGACCGCGCCAAGTGGAGCACCCGCGAGCGGCGGCGCGTCCTTTGTATCCTCTCTCATCATCCCGCGGAGAATCCCGGCCTTTTGGCGCCCCGACGGCCATGTCGTGCCCAGCTCCTCGAGGTGTTCGATGCACGTCTGTGCCTTCTGGAAGAACGCTACAGCTTGGGAGGAGGCAACTGCTTGCCCAGCCGAGAAGAGGAACGTACGACCTGCGGTGAAGAGGATCTGCGGGGCGGCTGGGGACATGTATCGCAGCCCGTGGGTATCTCGGTACGTCGTAGAGTGCGCGAGAATCTTGAGCGCAGCCGTTTGACAGAACTGGGTGTGAGCGTGAGTTCAACGCGACAGACGTACCGTTACGCTAATCGGCAAGGTATGCAACAGACGCGCAGAGAGTGAGAATGGTTGGTAGAGCAGCAGGACGACCCACCCCCACGCCATGTGAAGCATGAGGATGTGGGGGAGTGCCGGCGTCTGCTCGGTGATGATCAGTGGCTCGGGGAGGCCCTCGAGCCATGCGTTGAGCTCGTCGCTGCATCTATCAGCGATGGCAGCGAACCCACACCCACTGAAACTCCTTGATCGTCCCGTTGTTCACCAGCGCGGCAACATCCTCTCGTTCGGTATAAAGCGCTTTGGTGATCTGGGCCGCAATCTGCATCAATGACGACGTTGCCACCATCGTGGTGCTCAGGTAAGACGGCTGTGACGGACGATGGGCATGCGGGCCTGCCGGCCATGTCCAAGGATGCTGGTCCGTGGAAGAGTCGGGTACGGGCAGGGGGACGCTGTAGTCGATGATGGCTGGTGTGCGCCCGAGGTAGTTTGCAAAGGTCACCTCTTGGCAAAAGCACGTCCAGAACGTGACATTGCGCTGGGGTCAGCTTGTCCCCACACGCAACAAGCTCACCTGCGTCAACATTTCGTGTGACATCTTGCCCTGGTCCACCAGTGGTGACGTGTCAATGTTGAGTCCGACTGGAGTCAGCTCCGCCCCCCCTGCCGGTGACACTCACGCGAGTAACACAGCCTGATCGCCTGCCCAAAGTTGATCCACCCGAGGCTAAAGTCGCCCATTGTGGACGAGTACCCTGCACGGAACGCCAGGGCCTGCACTGTACCCACACACGGCACAACACACTCTTGGTCAATGTACCGCATACTCTCTTCGAGGAACTGGCGCCGGGTTGAGAGGGCTCGGAGGTGCGGCTCGTCGGCGTAGCTCAGGCCGAGCGCAAGGATCATGTTGTGAAGCATTGGCGAGTAGTTTGGTGCCGCGGCTGCCAGGTCGGCAGTCTTATCGAGCGCCAGCGCGACGCGCATGTCTCGGTAGAAGAGGTGCGGGGTGGCTCGCTGGCCTAATGCGTTAGTCGATCAACCCGCGGACGACGACATACAAAAGCTCGCAAAGTATCGGAAGAACCGGTCCAGAGCGGCGTCGTGCTGCTCCTGTGTGAGGAACACATCAGGGAGAAATCGTTCAAACCCAGTCGCGCTTGGGGCACGGGGCCGCCCCGCCGTACGGTCAGCTGTCGACGACTGCATCGGCTCGGCGACGGCCTCGTGCCGGAACGCGCTGGCCAGGGAGTGGACGCGGAATCCGCCGTGCGCGTCTTGCACCTGGGAGTCAGTGTGATTTGCCACTGGGCGCCTCACCATCAAGTCATCCACGTTGCCCGCTTGCGCCGAGCAGCGGCGGGGGGACGGGTTGTTATCCAGCCGCGCAGTGACCACCACCGGCGAGAGGCTCGCACGTTTGGGCGACAGGAGCGTGTCGGCCGCAGGCTTAGACGGGCCAGGAGCGCTCATCGCCGCCGCCGCTCGCACCGCTTCAAGCTCACTCTTGAGTTCATCGACCTTGCGGCGGAGGTACCTTGCCTCCTCGCGGCTCAGCGACTTGCGATAGTCCTCCCTCTGTGACCGTTTGCAGATGTCCTTGGCTTCAGCTCAGGCAACACCTCCTCTCTCACCTTGTGCTCACGACATGTTCCACAGGGGTCAGACATATCGCACTTCTTCTTCCTTCCGTCAGTGCACTGCTGCCTTTGGGCCGGCCCACCTCTGTTGGCAATTGATACAGGCCCGCTGGACATGGGTCCGTTTGCGCGGGGGCCGCCCGGCGTCAGACCCCGGCGGAGACCGCGGCGGCGGTGACGCCGACGCCGACGCCGACGCCGACGAGCGGGTCGCGGCCATCTGACGTGACATGGAGGATTCAGGGGTGTCTATGTGGCCAATGAGGTCGATGATGTTGGAGCAAAGACGGAGCGAGAACAGGATGATGTAGGGATGTCAAGTTGTCATTGTTGTTGGCGGGATGCAAGTTCCGACGAGTGGGAGTGTTCGGACATGACCGACGAGTGGCGACGGAATGGCAGTTCCGTCGCCAGCCGCGTGTTGCAACCTCGACAGATAAGCCCTTGACAAGGGTGCAAACAAGATACATTGGATGTACAGACTGCCCGGGTACATGTCATCGCCTACGCCGACTCGTCTGGGACTTGGAGCAGTGACAACAAGTCTGCCTCGGCGCCCAGCGGCATAGCAAACTGGCTCATCAGGCTCTGGATGAAATGGTCAAAGTTGGACTCGCCGGCCCAAGTCATTGTGTCGGTACTGGACGTCGGGCTGGGTGTGTCAGCTGCCAATCTCTGCACCTCCTCCCAGCCACTCACTAGCAGAACGCATTGTTCGGCGCATCATTTGCCGCTGCGTTGGGCCCAAAGTCAAACGTCGGTTCGTCGTGCCCTCCAGCCGCCGCAATGTTCTCCAGAAACGGAGTGAGGTGCGGTGTCGCCTCGGCGTACTCATTGAGCAGGTCCTGCAGGATCGCGGCCTTCTGGTTGGCCGCCACCCACGTCCGGCCAATCTCGCCGAGGTACACGAGGCAGGTGCGGGCCTTTTGCAGCGCAGCTGCAGCCTGAGACGGTAGGGCAGCCTGTGCCGCGGCGAGGAGGAACGTTGTGCCTGCCGTGTAGAGGAACTGTGGGGCGGTAATGGCCGTGTACCGCAGCCCGTGCTGTGCTTCCCACAGTGTTGCCAGCTGGACAATCTTGAGCGCGGCCTTGTGGCATCGCTGGGGTCAGCTCGTTGCAAACGTCGATGAGCTCACAGTCATGGCAGCCGTGCTAATGTCCACGGCGTGCGAGTTGCCCGGGCTCTTGGACACCACCTGGCTGAACGGCCGGAAGAGAAGGATGACGATCCACGCCCACGCGAGGTGGATCATGAGGATGTGCGGGACGACAGGGTCGGGCGACGCCGGCGCAACGAGCAGTGGGCGAGGGAGGCCATCGAGCCAGCCATCGAGCGTCTCTCTGCATCATGTCAGTGTTTCACCAGCACACATGCTACCCACGCCCATCGTTGGACTGTCCCCTCGCGGACCAGTGCCGTCTTGTCTGATCGGCCCGAGTACACTGCCTTGGTGATCTCGGCCGCGATCTGCATCAGCCGAGAGGTGTGCACAAACGCAAGGCTGAGGTACCCTGGCTGTGGGGGCAGATGCTGGAAAGGACCCGGAGGCCACACCCAAGGCAGATCATCGGTGATCTTGTCCGGCGTGGGTAGGGGTACACTGCGTGCGTCAGCCGGTGGGGGGGGGGGAGCCGACAACTCTACTCACGTGTAGTCGCCGATGAATGGCACGCCGCCAATGTAGATTGCCCAGGTCTCCTCTTGGCAGAAGCAAGACCAGAAAGTGACATTGCGCTGAGTGGGTTAGACATGATGCTAGAGGACACCCACCTGAGTCAGAGCCTCCTGCGACAATCTGCCCTTGGCCACCAGCGGGGACGTATCGACGTTTAATCCAACTGAGTGGGTCAGCAAGCGACAACTCCTCCACCCACGGGCATAGGAAAGCCTCACGGCGAGACCAAAGTTGACCCAGCCCAAGCTGTGATCTCCCAGGGTGCTCGAATGGCTGGACCAGAGACACAGCGCCTGCACAGTGGCCACAGACGGGGTCGCGCACTCCCTCTCCATGTGTTTCATGCCCTCCTTGGCAAACGTCCGCCGTGTTGCTGGCGACCGTAGGTGCTCCTCATCCATGTACGCCAAGCCTAGCGACAGCATCATGTTGTGCAATAACGGCGAGTAGTTGGGCGTCGCGACAGGCAGGTCCGCCTGGTCGTGTGACTGGGCGATCGCCATGTCACGATAGAAGAGGTGCGGGGTGACGCGCTGCGCTGGCGGGTCAGATCATTTCGCCAAGTTCCACCCACCCCAGCATGCAAAGTACCGGAAGAACCGGTCCAGCGCGAGATCATGCTGCTCCTTGCTGATAAAGTAGTCGGGCAGCCATCGCCGGAACTCGGTCTCGGCCGCATCACCGACGTGATGAGCGGCAAGGTTGGGCCGCCGAGGCGTCGAGTACGTGCTCGGGCTCGTCGAGTCGAGCGGCTCGGACGCATGCTGGTGGGAGTGTCGGAACGCCGACGTGGGGCCATGGAACCTCAGGCGGCCGTGGTCGTCTTGCACCTGGTACGCGTGAGTCGTCTGCAACGCCGCCAGCATGGCTGACCACCGACCGCAACCGCAACACTCACGATAATCTCGCCCAAGCTGTCTGGCCCTCGAGACCGAACATCAGAGGACGACCTCGGCCTACTCGGACCGGAATCCGCCGTCTCCCGTGCTCCATTGTGCCCGAATCGGGCGACCGGGGAAGTGGACGCCGGCGCAGGCATGGCCTCACGGCCCTCCTTGGCGCGTAAGGCAGCCTCAAGCTCCGCCACACGCGCACGAAGCGCGTTGGCTTCGGACCGGGACACGGACTTGCGAAAGTCGGCCTTGTCTGTCCAGATGCAGTCGTCCTGGCTGTCAGCGCGCGCTGGTTGGCCAACCCCGCACTCACCTTGTACGTCTTGCAAGTGCCGCACACTGGCGTTACTCCGTCGCACTTCTTCTTTCTGTAAAGTCAGCCGCGCGGGACTCGGACGGGATGGATGGGGCGAAAGATCCTGTCGTATCCCGACCAACGTCGACCGGGCGGACTCGACGAGGTGCCCAAGGGCACGACCAGATCTCCCTCCGACCTCACTCACCTGTCGCGGCAGTTGAAGCACGCTTTCGACACATGCTGGCGTTTGCGTGCACTGCTGCCACCTGGGGAGATGGGCGTGGGACTCCGCTTCATCGTTGGCGTTGGCGACATGGTGGTGTGGGTAGATGAACGAGATGTTGGAGAGAAATCGTGGGACGGAATCGGCGCGGGGGGGTTGGAGAGCCTGGCGGTTACCTCGGCGTATCAGCGGCAGCTGGCCACATGGCGCGCGGTTCAAGACGTGCACGACGGCTGGACCCTGGCTGCCTCTCCTCGCTTGGTAGTGATTTGGAGGTCCAGACTGTCCACTCCGGGCGTTTCCCGCTCAGAGCGGGGGAAGCGCGGCTTTTGAACATCTCGTCGAGGTTGTCAGATTTGCGTCCACAGCCTGCAGTTGGCCATATTCCGCTCAGCCAAGAGGGCCAAGAGGCCGACTGCGGTGGCAAGCATGGTCTCCACGGTGGCATTCGTGGCCTCCGTGGGGCCGATGTTGCCCCGACGCGTGCGAGAGCGGCCGGCGGCAGGGGGTGGGGGAGCGTAGGCTGGTCTAAGCCCGGGCGGTGGAGGGAGATGTGCCCCACGCCACCAGTGGCCCAGCTGTCATCGTCCTCGAGCTCGTCGACGTCGTTGCCCTCCAAGCCAACACCTCGGCACTACTGTAAGACACGCCTACGCATTGCCCAACTCTACTCTAACCACCGACACGGCACTTGGGATCGCAGCACCCCTCGTTGGCTCACGAGTCAGCAGCCGCCGCCTTATCACGCCTCACCCTGCACGCTCGCCCCGTTCCATTCCTGTCACCTTGCCACAACTAAACTTGACACCCTCACTCATACTCACCCACAATGAATTACTCACCCCCGCCATGACTGACCCGCACGAGGCGGCTTCCGCGCGGACACCCCTGCCTTATCTCCCCGACAGTTGCACTTGCCGTTGCCGAGACCACGGCGCAGGCCGAGGTCCGCCCAAAACCCGCGCAGATTTCTCCACGTCCACTCCGTTCAGTTGCCGACAACTATCATCTCGACTCTTGACCACAACTCACAGCTGAACGACGCATAAATACAGCGTCGTCTGGGTCCCCATGGCCCCACATCCGCCCCTCGCCAGAACACACAGCATGGCGTCTACTCCTTCCACCACTTCGATCGAGAAGGCCGGCGCCTACACGCCTGACAAGGCCAACGCCGACCCCGAGCTCAAGGTCTCGTCCCAGGCCATTCCCGACACCCCCCATGGCATGAGCGAGGAGGAGCTTGCCGACTATGAGATCAGCCCCGCCGAGCACCGCAAGCTGCTGCGCACGCTCGACCTTCACATCGCGCCCGTCGTGATGGGCCTGTACCTCATTGCCTTCCTTGACCGCGCCAACATTGGTGGGTAGTGTGCCAACGACAGCCTTGCTAACTTGTAGGTAACGCTGCTGTCGGAGGCATGACCACCGACCTCAACTTCCCTGCCAACGGTCTCTCCGTTGCCACTTCCATCTTCTACGTCACCTATGTCTGTCTCGAGACCCCGGCCACCATCCTGCTCCGTACTCTCCGTCCCTCGCGCATGATCCCCACCACTGTCGTCATCTGGGGTGCGGTTGTCATCGGTAACGGCTTTGCGAACAACTACGCCACTGTCCTGGTCTGCCGTCTGCTCCTCGGCGCTTGCGAGGCTGCCCTCAGCCCCTGCTTGTTCCTCTACATGACGACATTCTACCAGCGCGAGGAGCTTGCTCTCCGCATGTGTTACCTCTTCATCTCGAGTGCCATCTCGGGCATCGTTGGTGGCCTCATCGCTGCTGGTCTCCTCAAGATGGACGGCATCGCCAACCTCGCAGGCTGGCGTTGGCTTTACATCATCGAGGGTATCATCACCGTCCTCGTCGGCTTTGTCGTCTTCTTCACCATGTACGACAGGTTCGAGGACGCCAAGTACCTCACCGACCGCCAAATGTTCCTCATGCACGTCCGCCAGGCCAAGTCGGCTTCCTACTCCAAGGACGAGGGCTTCAGCTGGGTCGAGGTCCGCAAGGCTCTCACCGACCCCGTCATCTACCTCTCGGGCTTCATCCAGATGTGCATCGACGTCTGCCTCTACGGCTTCGCCACCTTCCTGGTCGTCATTGTCAACCAAATGGGCTTTGACAAGATTGCTTCGCAGGGTCTTACCGCCCCCGTCTACTTTGTCGCAGCCATGGTCTATCTCATTGGTGCCCTCATCTCGGACCGCTACTCGATGCGATACTGGCTCATCTTCCCGCTCAGCTTCGTCACGACGCTGGGCTACATCCTCCTCATCATCCCAGTCCACAGCGTCGCAGTCAACCTCCTTGGATGCTTCTTCGCCGCTGTGGGTATCTACATCGCCGTCGGTCTCCACATCACTTGGCTCGGCCAGAACATTGCCGGCTATCGCAAGCGCTCGACGTCGGTCGGTATGCAGCAGACCATGGGTAACATTGGCGGTGTCATTGCTGGCCAGATCTACCGCACCAAGGACAAGCCGCACTACACCCTCGGCCACGCCGCCTCGCTCGGCTTCTGGGTCGTTGGCATGATCGCCCTCACTGTCGAGTATCTCATCTGGCGCAACCGCAACGCTGCGCGCGACAGGATGACCGAGGAGGAGAAGCAGGCTCAGGACGACGCCGGTGTCACGGGCGACCACCACCACTCGTTCCGCTACGTCCTGTAAACGGGGCGTTGGTTAGAGGGGTCAGCAGTTTGGAAAGCCATAGTGAAGCAACCACACATTTTGTACAACATCAATGCAACAGATCACTACTTGAGCTCGTCGAGGTAATGAGCCAGGTCGGCCAGCCCTTTGCCGATCCGCTTGGGTGTCGCGTCGAGCTGCTCGAGCGGGAGACCAGCGCGGTTGCACCAGAAGGTGTTGTAGCCAAACCAGGTCGCGCCGGCTGCGTCCCAACCGTTCGACGAGACAAACACAATGTCTGCAGCCTTGGCGCCGTACTTGTCCGTACCGAGGGTGTAACTCGCGGGGTGGGGCTTGTACGCCCTCACCGTGTCGACCGAGAGGATGTCGTCAAAGATGCCCGTGAGTCCGTTGGCCGCGACCATGGTCTCCAGCATCGCGGGGTTGCCGTTCGACAGAATCGCCATGGGAATCCCACGCTTCTTGAGCTCGGTCAAGGTGCCGAGAACGTCGGGATGCGCGTCCAGGCGCTCGTACACGCCCATGAGCTCGCTCTCGGCCTGGGCCGACAGAGCAAGGCCGAGCTTGTTCGCACAGAAACGCAATGCGTCGAGCGTGATGTCGTAGAACGGCTTGTAGTGCCCACGGCGGTCGGGATCCGCCAGCGTCCGTAGCTGCGTGTACTCGATCTGCTTGAGTCGCCAGAGCTGCGCGAGTGACTCGCCCGACGCCGGGAAGTGCGCCTCGGCGAGCGCCGTCACGGCGTACACGTCGAACAGGGTGCCGTAGGCGTCGAAGAGGATGGCGGCGGGTGGCATGGTGAGATGGGTGGTTGTGAGGCCTGGGGAGGTGCGGCGTGTCGTGTTGGAGGTTACTTGTGGGGTCAGTCGGCAACGTGACTTCGGTGGCCCGGTGCGGGCGAGTTGCCGACGACTGACAGACCTGTTTGTTATTGTCGTTCGGGGCCACGCCGAGATTGCGGCTTGGCGGTGACGTCGAAGCCGCCTTGCCGTGGGGTCGAGAATGCGTCCACCCATCTCCCCCGCAATGATGGCCGTGTTGTGTAACTTTGCAGGCCTTGCACCACACTGCTCACGCCACCTTACGCATATACATGTGATTGTTCAAGCTACAAGCCGAGTCATTGTTCGAAGAGTCCGTGTCTCTTAGGGTGGTGCGAAACCAGGGTCTCCGGGGTTGTTACCGCCGTCGGCAGGAGGAGCGCTCGGCGCCGGCGAAGGAGCAGCTTCGGGGGGAGGCGCCGAAGAGGCAGCAGGCGGCGCGCTCGACGGAGCAGCTGCGTCAGGAGTCTGGGTGCTGGCAATCTGAGCCGTCACATCACTGGGCGCGACGCTTTCGACAGAAGCAGTCGCGGCCGAGGCAGACTCGCTAGGCGCGGCCGGTGCCGAGCTGTTCGAACCACCACCACCACCGGCACCGCCGACATTGACGCCAGCGGCCTGGGCAGCCTTGGCGGGCGTGTCGCCCTGGCTGACCAGCACAGTAAGGGGCACCTCTCCGGGGTCGTTGAAGGCCGCCTCGAGCGAGCCAGCCTCGGGCTTGCCCTCCGGCTGGATGCCTGGAGCGACTGGGGAGAAGCCGCTCGGGATGGGGACAGCGGCAGAGATTGGAACCTGGGTGGGGGCAGCGCTCTGGGTAACGCCGTTTCCACCACCGCCTCCTTCACCAGCTCCAGCCGTGACCGCAACCGTGGTGGCGGGTGGAACAAGCGTCGGGTTGGTGACGGCGCTGCCACCAGTGATGGTGGCATAGGCAGCGAGGGCGGCCGGGTCTGGCTCCGGGGTGGGGGTCGGGTCAGGGATGTCTGCCGAACCGACGATCGTCTGGCCACCCTGGATGAGCGTGAAGACGGAGCGGTTCATGCTGAATGACGCCGGGGTGGGCGAGGCGGACGCGGGCGTCGCGACAACGTCCTGGCGCTTGGCGTTGGCATAGTACTCGATCATGTCGGCGTCGGCCGCGCGAGCCTGCGGCGGGAAGTAGCCCTTGGGCGGGCTCATGTCACGACGGCCGGGGCCAATCTCGTTCTTGTCGCCAGTGCACAACGCCTGCCACTCCTGAGGCTTCTGGAAGCTGCGCACGACGTCGGGGCGGATGACAATAAGGCCCAGCTTGCCCGACGACAGGTGCCAGCCAATGTGACAGTGGATGGGCCACACACCTGGGTTGTCTGTCGGGATGCGGACCAGTGCCCATGCCCGCGAGCCAATGGTAAGCGTGTCGCGGTAGAGCGGGTTGACGAGGTTGACCTGGATATCCTTGACCTTTTCTGGTGTCATCTCGCCACTTCCACGCGCGAGAATGTGGAACGGCCGCCCGTGGATGTGGAACGGGTGGGTGAGGCCGACGTCAAGCTGGTTGATGATGACGTCGGCGCCGCCAACACCGTCAGTCTCGTACACGAGCGTCGCGACGTTGCTGCCGTTGATGGGGATGCCGTCCTCGACGTGTGCGAGCGCCGGGTCGTTGATCATGTTGACAAAGTTGACCGAGTTCATGCCAAAGCCGATGAACGGCTCGTGCGACTCGCGGTCGACAAACTGGCCAAACGACGTGCCCATCTGCTGGACCGAAAAGGCCGTCGGCGGCGGCTTTTCGACAATCTTTGGCTTGACATCCCAGAGCTCGTCAATGTCCTGGCAGAGTGTCTCGCCATCGCCGAGGCCAGGCCAGGGAGCGGTAACAGGCGAACCGATCGACCAAGGGTCGCCCTTAAAGTCGGTGTAGCGCAGCACTGCGAAACCGGTGATGAAGTGGCCGCCAAAGACACACTTGGCGGCAAGGCCGCCGCGGATCCAGAAGCTTGAGAATTGGCCACCGCGGTTGAGGTGGATGACGACGGATGCACGCTGACCTGGGTCGAGTGCAAGCTCCTTGAGGTACAGCGGTTCGATGGGTGTGTCGTCGACCTCGATCACTTGCAGCACGTGCTGGTCGATGGAGAAGCGCACCATGCCGTGGGCGCCGGGGTTGATGAGGCGGAGACGGATACGCGAGCCGATCTGGCCCTGGAGCTCGTAGGGCTTGGTGGTGAGGCAGGTGGCGTCGGGCTGCGCGGTAGCGCAGTCGCGTTGGCCGACACCGTTGATGAGGATCGCGTCAGGCTGGGTAGGGATACCCTGACCCTTGTAACCCTCCGAGTAGTCGTGCATCCTGTGGACAATAAACTCGGACAGGTAGTCGTTCCAGTCGGAGAGGAACATGACCCGCTCGTCGTCATAGTCGCGTTTCTTGACCCACGGGTCGTTCTTGGCATGAACGATGAAGGCGCCGACAAGGCCATCGGCCATTGTGTTGCCGTAGTGCGAGTGGTACCAGTATGTGCCCATCTCCGATTCGAGTGTGAAGCGGTAGACGAATGTGGCACCGGGAGCAATGGGGCACTGTGAGATACCGGGCACACCGTCCATGTGGTTTGTGCCGCGCTGCCGGATGCCGTGCCAGTGGATGGCCTGAGGGTGGTCAAGGTTGTTGTGCACTGTCACCTCGATGATGTCGCCCTGGTTGGCCTCGATGGTCGGGCCCGGGAATTGGTTGTTGATGGTGTACATGAGCCGCTCGAAACCGTCCGGCGAGCCGGCCGACGTGCCGAGTGTGAACTCGTACTTGCGCGTTACGGGCTGGTATCCCTCCTCCGGGGCACCCATGGAGGCAGTGAAGATCTCCTTGGGCGCCGAGTACGTGTTCGAGGGGACAGGGGGCAGAGGGTATGACCAGATCGAGGTTTTGGCGAACGATGGGAGTGTCTGGTTGAGGCCCGAAGAGGTAGGGGTTGCTGTGGACGAGTCGGGTGGCGGAGATGTCGGGACTGACGTGGACGTTGAAGACGGGGACGTTGTCTCTGACCCGCCAGGCGGCGGAGACTGAGTCGTCGGGCTGGGAGTCGGCGACGTCGTCGACGTGGGAGGCGGGTGCTGGGTAGTCCTTGTGGGAGGGCGGGGTGGCGGACGAGGCGGGCGTGGGGGCCAAAATGGCCAGCCGAAGCCGCCGCCGCCGCCACCACCAGCAGGAGGTGGCCGCTGCGGTTGGCCTCCAAAGGGAGGACCACCAAAGCCAGGACCGCCAAAGCCAGGACCACCAAACTGGCCGTTGACGGACCCGAGGAGGGCGATTGTCGCCAGCGAGATTATGTTCGCGTGCATGGTTTTCCGGTCTGGTGGGTCAGTCAGGCTGGCACCACCTCACTCACTCACCGTCCGTGTCGTCTTGCTGTCGAGGCCGTCGAGTCTTGCTGCTCTTGAGTCTTGCAGAGGAAGTCGGTCACGCAGCGCTGGGAATAAGGCCGCACACGAGCCTTTTATCCTCTCCCCGCTGCCTTCAAGACATCAATATGGCGCACTCCGACAACACGGCGGGATTGTGTCAACTGGCAGTTGCTGCAGCACCCCCTCAAACAAGCGCACCAGGGCCGCCCAGGGCGGGGAGCGTGGGCAGCTTCCAATATTGCAATGCAGGCAACCAGGGGAATACCGTAAGCCTCCCAACCTTGTCTTCACGACGAGCGGCGAGCAGGCAAACGGGCAAGGACGCAAGAGGTTCATCAGCTGCGCTGCCGACGAGTGAGGATCGGCTCGCTCGCCTCCGCGACATGAAATGGTCTGTCCTTGTTTGGTTCGCAGCGGAGGTGCCTGGCCGGAGAGGGTAGAGGGCGCGTTGGGCCATGCCGCCGCGTCGTACGTCTGTCTGTGGGGTTGGCCCCTCCTCAGATGACCTGACGACAGCCTCCCGTTCGGATTCCAGAAAGAAGGACACGGACAAGTGCGCACACACGGTTCTCGCTCCCGTAATCGCCGCGTTTCAAGTCTGAGGGTGGGGTCAAGTGGTGGGAACTGCGTGGGCCATGTATTCTTGTTGACCAAAGTCGTCGTCGTGTGGTTAACACGCTCATGCTTGTTGCTGTGGCAACGGCAGAGCCAAGAGTATTGCGTGTCGTCGAGTCTCGCCGGTCTTCTCGGTGATGATGGCAGTACACACACGACTCCTTCCCAGCCCACCACAGAGTCCCCGCATGGCAACGACAGCGACAGGAGCGACAGAGGCGATCGGTGACGTTCTGTCCATGGACCCGAGTCGGCAGTCGGCCATTCGAGTGCGTGTCATGTCGGCATGTCAATTGCCCTCCTCCCCTTGTACGTCTCAGGTGTTCCTGTCCCGCGGTCATGGTGGGTCTGTTGTCGGAAAAAGGACACAGCATCTGATACCAGCGTCGTCACGAACACAATGCTGGAAGCAGTGTGCGCGGAGTGGCGACGCCGCGGTGTGCCGTATGTGGGAGAGGTGGTAGCAGGGCCCAAAGTGTCTCGGAGCGAGTCCCAGTGCCTCGGGTGTGTGAAGAATAGCAGCAGCAGTGGACATTGAACAAGTCGAGCAATACGGGTTGTTGGACTGTTTACGGCACCGTCTTCCAACACCCCCTTGAGCATTGACATTACGGCACCAAGTTGAACCAAGAATACCCGCCCATCCCGCCATTACCACAGACGTTTCATGCGCTCGGCGTCGCCGGCTCCGAGGTCGTTCGTCGACGGCGGTACGACGGAGCATGACTGACCCCTCTCACTCATCGTCATTGTTTGCGTCGAAGGCTGATGGGGGGTGGTGACTAGGCGCCCAATGGACGTGACACCAGTTACGTTGTGCGACTGTCGGTGCCGCGCCATGCGGTTCATGGCCGCAACCTTGTGTACAAAGTGGTACATGTCATGTTCTATCTCGGCACAGACGTCGACGCACCTTGCGGGCAAAGTGCATCGCCATCGTGGAGCACATGATCTCCGTCTAGTGGGGTCGAGGCGGCCGAGGTGGTCGGAGCAGCGGGGAGGTCGCGATTCGGGACGAATGTGGGATTCGAGTGGCCAGACGGGGAGATGGGCCTCCTCCGGTGACTGGGGCCTTGCGATGGCAGTGTCGTACAGTCAAGGCCCCAGAGGCACTCAGATGCATCGAGTGTATTGTGTCGAGGGCCGCGTAGTGCGTCGACGGCCGGCGTTGTGTATCCAGGTGCCACAGACCGCATTCCTCGCTGTCGCCAAGCGGCCAACGACAATAGAGTTGACGCTCGATGCGCGCCATGTGCCGAGGCACTCGTCGTCGATTGTTGTTGTCGTCTCACTCCAGGCTCCACACCTCGACGTCAATGTTGTGCTTGGCGGCGAGCTCGACGACGATCGGGCGCACCTGCTCCTCCCAGCTGAGCCCTCCAATGCCCGCGCCAAGACGGGGGATGGCGAGCACGCCGCCCTCGGCAGCAACCGTCTCAAAGACGCTCTCCAAGCCCGAGTGCACCCACTCGACCCGCGCGTGCGGGCCTGGCCGGTCCTGCGTCGCGACGTTGTACACAGCTGTGTTGGTCTTGTCGTCGTGATATGCCTGCACGCCGCCGGGCAGCAGCTCGCCGCTCTTGCACGCAGCCTTGTACAGGGGAAACATGGCGGGATACGCGCGCTTGAAGCCGACGGCGATGCCCTTGCCCATCACCCCGGTCGTGTTGACGCCGTGTGCGAGGTGCTTGGCCGTGCTGGTGAAGAGGTCTCCGGTGTGGTACGTGACGGGCATCGCGGGGAGGGTTGTTGGAAGGATGATGGCGGGGATGACAGTTTTGATGGCGACGGCGGCGGCGGCGACGCGGATGACGGTGGTTGACTCGACTTTGACCCCGTCGATCCCCTCGACTCGGGTCCGAGCGCGAGTCAATGTGGCCATGCCACTCGCCCTGTGCCACCTCATCGTCGTCGACATCATGACAGCGGCGCGTGCGTCGACAACGCGCGACGACAGCTTGCTCGCTCGCAACGGCGACGCGACATGCCGGCGGCAACTGCAAACTCTCCGACAGCCACTGACGCAACTTTACTCACCGACGAGACTGTCTTTGTCATCGGCTAGAACCAGATCCCAACACTCATTCCTTCCCATGCCGACAGTAACGAGAGGCATGTATTGCCCAACGGTATGCTCGGCCCCGCCCTCATATCGGCCAGCCGTGCTCACGCCACCACCAGCGCCCTCACAATCCAAACACCGATGCTCATCCCACAGCCGCCTTCGCCGCAACGCGCACCCAACACTCCTCGCACCTTCCCGTCCCGCCGTCGAATCCAAATAAGATGCATATGCGTGCGTCGCCGATCCATGATTGTCGTATTCGTCTCGTCTCGCGTGTATCCGTACGGGAGGCCGGGCGCCGACGCAGCATGCCAAGAACGCCGCTGCCGCCGCCCGCCTCCACCGGCCGCTATCCCCTTGCCATTCCTGCGCCTCATGCGCCGCTTCCCACCCGTCGTGCGCGCAGTACTCATCGCCCACAGCTGCCGCAAACTGGGATGGGTCAGCGACGTCCCAGCACGCGCACTCACTGACGCCAACCAGCCTGTTGGCAAGGTTCATGCCGATACCCCAGCCAAAGCCGTTGACCATGGCGTCTCCGAGCTGCGAGGTCAGCGTTGGGAAGGGCGGGCGGCGGAGGGTGCTGTGAGGCGCCATGCTGCTCCTTGACGACTCACCTTTGAACCGATACCTCCCAGCTTGCTCTTGCCGCCGCTGTTGTGGTTGTCGTTGTTATTGTTGTGCTGCTGCTCCTGCTGCGGCGCGGGCTGAGGCGCGGCCACTGGTGCTGGCTGCGGCGGGTAGTACGGCTGCTGCTGCTGCTGCTGAGGAGGGTAGTATGGCTGCTGTCCCGGCGGTGGGCCTTGCTGGTAGTAGGGCTGTCCTGGCGGTCCCTGCTGGTAGTACTGGCCGGGAGGTGGCTGGTAGTACGGCTGCTGCTGGTATCCCGGCTGGCCGTACGGCTGCTGGCCATAGCCTGGTGGTGCGCCGGGCTGGTACTGAGCCTTGTCGCCCATGTTGTTGTGAGATGTGCGATGTGAACAGCAAAGTCGAGAACCTTGTTGACGAGTTTTTTTGTGCGATTGCGTAGGCTTGCCACTGCGTGTTGCCGTTGTTGTCATCTTGGCTCGCTTGGCGTAGGTTTGCACCGCTCACGGGTACGGGATGGGGTCAGGAACATTAAGCTCGCGTGGTCAACACGCGTCAGTACGTCATGGTGTTTATGTTTATGCATGCAGCATACAAGGGTCAGATGCGTTTCTCGCTCCGTTGGGTTCTAGCGGCCGTTGTTGGGGAGACTCGGGTCAAGCCACTGGATCTTGCGAATGTCCGAGGGGATGAGGTGCGACGGAATCATGCGAATGCGCTGGACAGCAGCGTTGAGCTCGGCCGCCGTGTACAGAGCGCTGATCTCGGGGTTGGCGCGGACGGTATCCTTGATGGCGAGGCGGAGGCGCGTGTCCAGCGCGCGAACGCTTAATGGGTCATACTGCCCGACCCACATACAATGGAAGCGGTGGTCGCCAACGCCCAGGATGGTCCAGTCGAGATCGAGGCGCGTGGCAATAGTGTCCACGAGGCCGTCAAAAAGACGACACTTGCCCTCCTCGTAGATACGCGACGTAAACTCGTACTGTAGATGAATCGTTACGGTCTTGAGCGCGTGCGAGCGAGGAGGGAGATCAATGGGAACCGGAATTAGTGGAGGGGACAGCTCATAGGCAGCAGGGACTTTGGAGTTGACAGTCTGCTGCTCCGTGTCGATATCCATGGCACCGTCCTGCTTTGCCCAGCCCTTCGTGGCCTTGAAACCCGTTTTAATCTTCGTTGTCGGGTGTTCGGCACCAGCCTTCAGGCGATAATAGTTGCCGTCTTCATGCCAGAAGCCCCACTCCTTGCCATCGTAATTCTTCGCCCCGATTACGCCAATGTGAGGAGTGAGACGGATGCCGATGACAAGGGACTTGGCGGTTACCGGGATGGTCGACGCGTCGAGGACGTACGGGTTGACACCCGAGGGAGTGAACAAGGTGATGCTGCTGGCCACGAGAAGTGGCAAGTTATGCACTTCGGGGTAGATGAGAAGGTCTTGAATCCCGGCAATGGTGTTGAACAGGTCGCGGTCACGGAGAAAGAAGCGCGAGCAATCACGACTCTTGTAGTGGTAGTGAACCGACTTGGTGTGGGTCTTGATTAGGGCGAGACACTCTGCAAATTCGCTGGGGGAGGCGAGCTGGTGGGTTGGGGAGAACCACTTGAGGCCGGGGATGCGGTGGTCGACATCGGTGTTCTTTCCCTTGGTCTTGGTGGTCGCGTCATCAATGTTGGCCTTGAGGGACAGGCGCCAGCAGTCCGCCTCGTCGTTGGGGACAGGCGCAGGCTCGCCAGGAAGGAGACGCAGCTGGCCGCGCTGGAGGAGGGCCCACTCCTCAAGCTTGTGCTTTCGACCGACGGGCTGTGCGTAGATGTGGATGCGCAGATGAGCGCATAGTATCGAGTCGACGAGGTTCTTGGTCGAGTGCGAGACGAGACGGAGGTGGTACGAGTCATGCCCGGTGGCGAACGTAAGGACGCGGCTGACGATCTCCGGGAACGCTGCGAGTCGGGTGGGAGGGTCGTTCATGGTGAGAGTGTTGGTAGTGAGACAAGTTGAAGAGGAGCAAAGGAGAGTGATTGACAGGCGGACGGTTTGACAAGTTGAATGGGCGGTGGGATGACCAGACGGCGGTGCAAGTGTGTGTGTATGTGTGCGTCGCTCGGGGATGAGTGTCGAGATGAACACACAGGCCGTACCTATGCACACAGAGGGTGTCGAGGAGTGCGACGAGAACGAATGACGGCCACGAGAGCAAGGAGAGACACAATGTTGAAGTGGGAAGAGAAGTGGATGAAAAACAAATCAAACGCGTGCTGATCATTCAACTCGACATGACGACGACGACGACGGCGCGTTTGATCGCGACAATCAACACTTGAGCATTCAACAACACTACATCACTCTCTACAAGACCTACTCTCCTCTGGGCATACTCCTGCTCCAATGCGACCGACCATCCCTACTCCTCCGTCTCCAGGCGATACCGCTCCAACCCCACCTCAAGGGCGTACTCGTCCGCGGTGACAACTCGCACCCGTTGCACCGCGTCGGCCAAGCGGTCCTCCTCAGCCCAATGATCCCGCAGGCCTTCCTCCTCGAGGACATGGTCGCGGATCGCCAGACGAATACGCTCTGGCGTCGAGCCGCTGCCTGGGCTGTGCCAGCCAAGGTAGACCGTGTCCAGAACGGGGTGGGTCACGAGTGTCCAGTGCAGGTCGAGCCTGGCCGCAATGCAGTCGAGCACCCCGTTTAGCGACGTCTGACCACAACCCGACAGCTGGCTTACGAAGCCCTCGGCCACCTGGACGTGAATGGTAACCGACTCGAGCGTGTGATCCATGACGGGCATCAAGATTGTTGGCCCAACGTCTGACAGGTAGTTGGTGCTGGGTGGGAAGCAAGCCACGAGGGACCTTGCCCCCTGTCGCAGAGCAGAGGTAAGCACTTGGAGGTGCCAGTTGTACGGGTGGTCGCGGTGCTCAATGTCAAACTGCCAGACGGCGGTAGACAACCCGAGCGGCGGGCACGCTGACGAGGCGCGCTCGAAGGTTTCGTGGTTGAGCAACGCGTGGAGGAGCACACGGTCGCGGAACATTGGCGGGTAGTCGTTTGGCTCGCTGGACGTCGTGTCCACGACGTGCGTGTCGCGCAGTCGGCGGAGACACTCGGCCACATCCGCAGCTGTCGCGCCCTCTCCCCACCGCATGCCGGGGATGCGCTGGGCCGGGCGGCAAGCGATCGGCTGGCCCGTCGTCACGTTCTCTGTGATCGTGTGGATCCTCGGCCCGCGATAGATGGCGACAATGGTCCGCCGATCGTGTCCATGCCTGTCGCGGTAGAACTCGGGCTCCTCCTCTCCCCGTAGTAAGAGGTGGGGCTTGGCTCGCAGAGCGTTCACCTCGGCGAGGTGCTCGGCATCCCAGATCTCCTTGACGGCGAGGTCGAGGCTGATGTGCCGCGCAAGCTTGGTGTCGATTGTGTCTTTGACGGCGCGGGAGACGAGGCGGAGCGAGTAGAGAAGCGGCGCAGATCCCGGGTCGTGGAAGACGTCGTCGATGGCGAGGGAGAGGATGTCCTCGACGATTACGGGGAACGCCGAGATGTCGATTGCGACTGCTGGAAGCGCAGCACTGAGGCCATCCAGAGCGACCATATCGGCCAGCCAGTAGGACGAGGGGGCAGCTCAGACGGCTTTACTGGCGTTGACGTGGTGCTGGCGGCAAGAAGTGAGTTGCAACGACGTTGTTGACGGCGTGCATCTGACGTCGATGACACGAATGACCGACGGCAAGCGAGCCCGAACCGAACCGAGTGGGGACCCCACCTTCACCAACTTACTCTGCTGACGAGCTCTAATGTCTATGTGGGCTTGATTCCGACATCTGCATGCAGCTACAGCATCTACCAGTACTTCTCAGGCGGCCTGCACGCGTCACACGTGCACTGGGCGTACTTGACAGGCTCAAAGTCACGGCAGGTGAGCCCAGCGCCGAGCCACGCCGAGTGCTCCGCGGCGTACGCCCGCTCGCCGACGCTACGTCGATACTCCTCTGTCGTAAACACTCGGAGGCGGGCGTCGAGCTCATCGCCGGCGGTGTCTACCCGTTCAGGCCACCGTTCCACGACCCCGAGACGGACAGCCTCGCGCAGTCGCTTCGCCGGCGAGTCCCCACTCTCAACTCGCTTGGTCACCTCAAACTCCTCGGTTCCCTCATCGCCCACCCCTACAATGGTCCAGCGCAGGTCAGAGTGAAGCGCAATCACATCTGCCAGCCCGTCCAGCAACCCTTGCCCGCCGTCATCCTTGATCCCGGTCCAGTCGAGGTGCACTGTGACTTGCTCGAGGCTGGTCCGCCCAGACTTGGCGAGGAGGATACGCACCAGGTGCGGGTCGGGCGGCTCAAACTCGCACCCCATCAGCCTGGCGTTGAGGTCGGCAGCGAGGCGTTCGTGCGCAAAGCTCAGATGGGCCACGAGGGCTCGCGTGTCGGGGCACAGACGCTGTCCCCACACGGCGTACCGGTGCTCGTGGTATCCATGGTACGGGTTGCCCCAGAGCGTCGCGTTCGGCGTCGCGAGCCAGGTGTGTGCTGGCCCTCGGCAAGGCACCGCAGCGAGCGCGCGGACCAGGGCGCGGTCGGTGGGGTGCGGGAGAGGGAGCCCGTCCCACATCGGATTGTCGATGGCGTACGTGTCCACGAGGGTAGTGTGGGCAGCGATCAGTCGTATCGTCTCGGCACGGGCCGAGGCCCAATTGAGCCCCGGGACGCGGAGGAGCCGGCCGTGGTGCTGTCGCCGGTATATCCCCTGCACGCGTGCCCGCTCGCGCTTATCCAGCTGTGCGCGTGTCACCCATGGCGGGACGTCGTCGTTGGGCAAGAACCCCCGGCCGTCGTCGGCCGCTGCTTGGTCATCGTCTGTCGCGTCTTCTCTGTCCAAGGCGACGAGGATGTGCGCGCAAAGCACGGCATCGACCAGGTCCTTCGTCGCTCGTGAGAGCAGTCGGACGTGGTGCGCGCCGTCCAGCGCTGCGTCGCACAGCACACGCTCCACGATGTGCGGGTAATGTAGGGCTGGGATGGTCATGCGCGGTGATGAGTAAAAAGTCGAGACGAGAGATGCCATCGCGATCTCGGGCATCACGTCATGACCAACAACCGGAGATAACCGAGCCAACGCCGTTGCCATTGCTCGACCACCCATGACCGACATTGCAGCCTTCCACACCCTCCTGCGCGGCAGCCCGCGCATCCTCGCCATCGTCGGCGCGGGGCTGTCGGCGTCGTCTGGCCTGCCGACGTTTCGCGGTGCAGGCGGCCTGTGGAGGAACTACGAGTCGACGAGCCTCGCGACGCCTGGCGCGTTCGCGCGCGACCCCGCCCTCGTGTGGCTCTTCTACGCCTGGCGGCGGCACATGTGTCTCCAGGTCGACCCGAACGCGGGGCATACGGCGCTCGCGGCGCTGGCCAAGGCGCGCGGCGGCGACTTTCTCTGCCTGACGCAGAATGTGGACAGTGAGTGTTGCTGAAAGGCCGAGCTCTGAGCCCACGCAGACCTGCACGAACGTGCCGGGCATCCCACCGACAGGCTGCGACACCTCCACGGGCGGCTATTCGACGTCAAGTGCAGCAGGTGCAAGAAGACAGAGTACAACACCGACGACCCGCTCGTGCCCGCGCTCGCCCCGGCGTCGGCAGACTTTGCTGACGGCGAGAACCCGCTGCTCGACCCCAGCCGGCCCGTGCCCAAAATCGCGACGTCTGAACTGCCCCATTGCTCCGCCTGCGGCGGCATCCAGCGCCCCGGCGTGGTCTGGTTCGGTGAGAACCTCGACTCGCGCATGCTGCGCGAAGTCGACGCGTGGATCGACGCCAAGCCGGTAGACATTGTCCTTGTGATTGGGACCAGCTCGGTCGTCTACCCGGCGGCCGGGTACGCTGATCGCGCTCGAACGAAACACACCAAAGTGGTGACTGTCAACCTCGACCCCGAGACGGAGGCTGCCGAGCCAGGCGACCTCGTCTACGTTGGCGACGCCGCACAGCTGCTACCTGAGCTGCTGGCCCCACTGCTCACAACCTCATCGTCATTGTAACCTTGACACGCAAGAAACTTTCATTACAACCAGTCTACAGCCTTGCCTTGGGGTCGCCAAGCGGCTTGCCACCCTGGCGCTTCCACTGCTCGCCAACAATGTCCTTGACCTCGTTCTTGAGGACCTTGCCATTGGCGTTGGTGGCTGGGGGCGAGTCAGCGGGGGTGTCACCACTCTTCCGGCCCTGTACTCACGAAGCCCGTCCTTGAAGATGACGCAGACGACAGGGCGCGCAGGACGACGCAAACGCTTGTCCGCCTCGGCGATGATACTCTCCGGGGTGGCTGTCGCGTTCGGCGCGAGACTCACGCCCAGGCCGACGCGCTCGCCGAGAACCGGGTCGGGCACAGCCACGGCCGCGACACCGGCAATGCGCGAGTCCTGCGCGACGGCGTTCTCGACCTCGGCCGAGGCAATGTTCTCGCCGCCACGGATGATCATGTCCTTGGCTGGACGTCAGTTGTGTCGGAGAGGGATGACTCACCGCGATCACGGAGGTACAGGATGCCCTCTTGGTTGATGTACGCCACGTCGCCGGTGTCGAACCAGCCGTCCGAGGTGAAGCTCTCCTTGTTCGCCTCTGCGGCCTGTCAGCTGTGGCCGACCCTGCGCCGACGCACTCGGATTGTCCAGGTACTCCTTCATGATACAGCCGCCGCGGACCTGCAGGATACCGAGCTTGGTGTTGGGCAGGGGCTGGCGGGTCGCCATGTCGACAATGCGCAGGTCGCCAATGGGAATGGCGTGGCCGACAGCCTCGGGCTAGACAAGCGTTAGCAAACGGCACCACCGCTGTCAACCCACCCTGGTGATGTAATCTTGCCCCCCAATGGCGATGAACAAGCCAGAGCACTCGGTCATGCCCCAACCGTGCGAGCTGGTCATCGTCAGCAGAGCTAATCGTACCACACATACACAAATGCCGCTGGGAAACGCTCGCTGACGTCGGCAGCGAGGCGCTTGGGAGGCGCGGCGCCACCGTACGTCATGCCGTCCATCTCGTAGTCGTCGGGAAGCAAGCCCGACTGCAGAATGGCCGTCGTGATGCTCGGCACACCAGTGATGACGCGGACATTGTACTTGATCATGAGCTTGACGGCGTCGGGCACGCTCCATCGGCGCATGAAGATCATCTTGGAGCCCGTGACGAACATGCGGATCATGATAGCCAGCAGGCCAGTCACATGGAACAGGGGCACGGGCATGAGGACGTTTGGTGCCTCGGCCGGCGGCTCGTGGACGGCGGGCAGAGCCATCTCGAACGGCACGCCCATGCGCATCGCGGTGCGGAGAGCAGCTTTGGGAGTCAGCGGGGACTGCAGCGGTCGGCGACTTACGGATCGACGCCGTCAGCACATGCTGCATGCCCTGGCGCTGGGTGATGAGCACGCCCTTGGGGAGCGACGTAGTGCTGCGCGTGTCAGCCGAGCCAGCAGCCACAACCGGCGCTTACCCCGAGGTGAAGAGCACGAGCGCGTCGCTCTCGGGAGTGACGCTGAAGCCCTTCCTGCTCTTGACGGCCTCGACGGTCGCAGGCAGGGGCGAGATGCTGCTCAGGTCCTGCTCTGTCAGCTTGGCCTGCCCGTCTCACCTCAACCTACCTTCACATAGACCTGCGCCTTCTCAGACAGGTGCTTGCCGCTGTTCCAGGACCAGATGGACCCGATGCCGCGGCGCGCCAGCTCCTCGGCGACCGGGGCGAGCACGTTGGCGTCCTCGCCGTCGACGAGGATGATCTTGGGGCGGGTGAGGCTGAGACAGTGGACCTGGACCTCCTGGGTACTGGTGGTGTGTCAGCCACGCCCGTGACCGTTGCCCACGCGAACCTACAGTGTCGAGTTGAGACACACTGGCACCGCGGCGATCAAGTGGGCCGCGACAAACGACGTGATCCACCCGCTCGAGTTCTGCCCGCCGATAGCGACGCGGTCGCCAGCGCCGACGCCCTGCTCGCGGAGCCACGCGGCGAGCTTGTACGCGTGGGCCAGGAGCTCGCCGTAGGTCACGTCCCGGCGATCATCGTACGCCGCTGGCTCGGGGACGGGCTCGTTGATGATGACCCTGTCCGCCCAGTGCTGGAGGCGGCCCTCGAGAAAGTTGCGGAAGTTGAGGGGTGCCTTGGGGTGCGCGTCAGCGGTTGTCGACGTCGTCGCCGTCGTCGTCGACACTGCTTACATGCTTCCACACGCGCACCGGGCCATGGCCCAGGTCCATCGACACCATCTCAAACGGCCCGCCCTTGACCGTTATTTGCGCGTCAACAGTCTCAAAGGAGGGCTTTCCGTCGTCTGCGTCTGACATTGTGGTGGCTGAGGATGTTGTTCTGTCAAGAAGGCGTGTGCATTCCAACATCCAGCACGTGTGCATTCCAACATCCAGCATCCATCATCCCCCAGGATATGTATGTGCACTGCTGGACAGAAGCATCCCCGGCTACTCGGCTGCCCCACTCCATACGTAGCGGCGTTTACGGTCATGGCCGAGGATCGGGCACATGACCCCCGCCCGCGGCCCCGCCAACAACAAAGACACATGCCACTACTCATTATCCGCCTCCAACGGCATGCCGAACGCCGCATCTCGTCGGGCCCCGCGCGAAACCTGGCTGTTATCGCTGCGGGGACCAAGCAAAGAGGGGACAACCAACTCGGCCTCGAGCATGTGATTCATGACCACCGCGACGCGACTAGCACTTGGCACCATGGGCATGACTGGTCGTGTTCGCGTCATTCGGCGAGGTACATATCCGGAGGGCTCGAAACTCATGCATCCGTTGACATGTCTTCAGTCTGTGGCCGCTGCTTACTGCAACCGCGGCTTTCTCGACCTCCCGCGCAGCTTGAACAACTCCCATCGGTCATCCCGAGGGGCGAGGTGACGTCGCCAGCACAGAGAACATGGCCATCCGACGCCGATGCACTGCACCGGCTCCTGGAATTCTACATCAAGCTCATGCGCCGCTATCTGAGGAGGTACCCCCCTATATACCCCATGGAAACGCAACGCGCTCGAGTTCATACTGCCGCTCGCCCACCTCGCGGCGATAGTCCTTGGTCGACACAATCCTGACGCGATTGATTGCGTCGTCGAGGTCGTCGCCGCTAAAGCTCACCACGCGGTCAGGTATGCCTCTCATGGCCCTTGGGGCTGCGTCGCGGATGGCCTGCCGGAGACGGTCTGGTGACGACATGCCCCTGTTGGGGCCGTACTTGCCAATCGTGGTGGCCGCGAGCTCGTTCTTGCTCAGCCCGACGACGGTCCACTCGAGGTCGAGACGACTGGCGATGCTCTCCACCAGCCCATCCCACATGCCTTCCTGCGCCTCTTCATCCGTCGCCCTGCGCTTGCGTCCCTCCACTCGGTGACGGAACTGGACATGCACAACAACCTTGCGCAGGCTGTACGACATGGGCGGGAACAAGATGCGTCCTTCACGCCGCGGCCGGTTCGCCCAGAGTCGGAGGTGCACATTGACGACCAGCGTTTCGACGCAGGGTGCGATGACACGGCATGAGTGCTGCGAGGGATTCGGCAGGACGCGGCCATTGAGGCCGGAATCGTCAAACACCATAGCTGTGCGCGGGAAGAAGAGGTTGTGGCCAATGTACCCGCGCGCCACGTCAACGCCCGACAGGGCAGTGTACAGGCGCCGGTCCCTCATGTACGGACGGCACGGGTCCGCGTTCAGGTCGTCAATGGCGACAATCTTGGTGTGGAGGCGTATCAGGCGGATACACTCGGCCTGCTCTGCGGGGGTCACGCCGCGGCCCCATTTGAGACCGGGGATCCTGTGGTGCCGTCGGGGGCGCTTTGGCCAGGGGCTGCTGGTGCCGATGACCTTGGTCGGATCAACGATGTAGTCGACCATGGTGCGAGCAGAGTGGACAGGGTACGGGTAGCCGGCAGCCAACGGTGAAACAATTGGCGACTCGCCGAGCAGCAACTCTGTGGCTGGGTTGGCAAAGTTTGGCTCGTCTGAGAGCGAGCGGCCACCAAGGTGCGCCGTGTGCATCGCCAGGCTGATGTGGTAACACAGCACAGAGTCGACAACGTGCTTTGCCCTACGGCAGACGAGGCGCAGAGTCGAGGGGTCGTGTGCAGTAGCGAACTGGAACACTCGGTCGACGATGTGCGGGACGAAGGCGCCTTGGATCGGTGAGCAGGTGGCCCTTGTACGCGTATGCTTGGGATTCCATCGTAGCGGTCCGTGTGCGTAGCTAGGCGTGGTACTGGGCCCAGTTGCGACGTCGTTTTCGTCTTGCAGTTTGCGATTCATGAGGAATGGTCGAGTGGCAACAGCGGGATCGGCGCACTCTTAGGTGTTGTTTCCCACAAACCGTGCCTTGTTGCCGGTGATGTTAAGCCCCGAGGATCTCGGGTCAGCAGCAATCTTGGCGGTGGCGGCAGGGAGCTCGCTTTGGACGCAACTGGGCACAGTAGATGCATGCCAGTAAGGCACATGTGGATCACCATCAGTACCAATCGTTCACATACTCTGCGTCCGGGTCAAAGGTTTCACCGTCGTCATCGTCGAAGAAGTCGCCCTCGTCGTCGTAGAACGGCTCGCCGTCACCCCACTCGTCCTCGGGGTCAAAGTCGTCAAAGTCGTCCTCGTACCCCGAGGCGTAGTCTGTCTCGGCCGCCTCCTCACCCTCGATGATGTACGCCGGGGGTTTACCCTTGAACAGGTCATGGTTGTGGAACGAGATGAGGCGGATGGCACCTGGGGGTCAGTCAGCTGGTGAAATACACCAGCCACTCACAAGGATAACCCCGGACCGAGTCCGTCCAGCGCCGCTTCCACCAGATCGTCTTTGGAAAGTCGAGCGTAGCCTCGACCCACCCACAGGTGTCGTATCTTAGCTCCTGGTCCGGCGTGAGGGACACGACCTCGTACAACGCCGACTGGGTCACGAGGTGTCGAGTGGCGTACGCGCGGCCCAGATCAAACTGTCGTCCAATGCCAAGATACTGGCACATCTCCCACGAAGTCCACGGCGACTCGGGCGATAGGGGCAGTGCGGGGATGGTACCCAGGTAGAAGAGATAGGTTGTGTCCTCCTGGTCCAGTCAGCATTGCTCGGCCCGCCAGACTACACACGAGTAACAACAACAAATGGTGACCTTCACCCGCCAAGGCATAGTGGTCGTACCCGTGGCATATTTGAACAGTGCACTCGGCCACAAGGTCGGCCCGCTTGTCTTCGGGCTCAGAGGCCACACGGGCAAACAGCGTCCCATAGTCCGGCACGGCGTACAACTTGCCTGCTGTCCCGAATGCCAGAGTCGTGCCCGACAGCAGTATGCTATAGCGTCAGACGTATCCCGCCCGCTCCACCACTCACGTTCCTTCCTCGATACGGTAGTCGGGGTCAGGGGCCGTGAGCTCGGCATACTTCTCATTGCCGGGCAGCACAGTGGGCATCGACATCATCCAGTTGCGCGTGGTGCTGTTGGGTACCGTCTCGGGCAGCGGGTTCCACTTGTGGATCACCTCCATCATGTCCTCGATTTCGTAGCCGAGGTGCTCGTTCTCCAGTCGGACGTCGAACGCAGGGCCAGTGTTCGGCAACGTCCGCACATCAAGCGTCACGAGGTGCGCCCCTGTGGCACGGGACCACACCTGGATCTCTGAGCGGTCGGCGGCAAAGATGTGCGTGTTGTCGAGCAGTGTTGTCTGGAGAGTCAGTAAGGACGTGTGCCAACACCCTCTGCACCCACCACCACTCCCTTGCGGAGATACCCTAGCCCTCGTCCCACAAGCCCATGGTCAACGACAGTAACGAGCTTGTCCTTTGTCGTCGACTCGCGGCCCTTCTTGTCCGCAATCCGTGTCACCGTCGTCTCGCCCTTGTTGCTGTACGCGACGGAGATCCCCAGCGCCCCGTCCTGGTCGTAGTCGACGTGCATGGCGATCAGCCTGTCCAGTGGGGGGTTAAGGCGCTCCCCCCTGCCGTAGCGCCCCATGGTGAGATCAATCCGGAACGGAAACGAGGCGAGGTACTCGAACCCGTCGGCTACCTCCGTTTCTCGCCGCTTCACCCCTGCCAACTCGTCGAGGCTTGTGAAGCGTGCCCGATCCTCAGACGACACCCAGACCTCGACAGCTTGTCGCGAGTTGACAAACTCTTCAGTATCAGGCCCCTCGGCGCAGCGAAGCATGACGGGACCCAGGCCGATAACCGACGGCCAGCCAAACGCGGCAGAGTCGGGCAGGTCATAGTTGGTGTACCCGCCCGACTGGGTGCCGGGGACAGGGCGGAGCTCGTCGTCAAACTCGAACGTCTTGGCTCGAGACGGCTCGGCGAGGTGCGGCGCGTGAGCCGTGACGCAGAGTGCGCGCCCGTCGTGGGGCGACACCGCGCAAAGCGACAGGTCATCCGACTCGAACACGTGCGGAACCCATCGCGTGTGCCCCCAGGCATTATCCCACGCAGTGGGCGTATAGCGCGCCTTTTCGTACACCAAGCCTGTGACATGTCAGCTGTTACACGCGGCGACGACGACTTGCCAATCGCGCGAATGCTCGGTTCGCCCGTGACCGTGAGGTGACGCGTCTGATCAAGCCACAGCTCGCGGTACACTGGGTCAGGCTGCTCCAACTTGACCATCTTTACAATCAGCGGAGTAAAGTAGTCGCACCACGAGGTTGACACGGCCACAGCATTGACTAGATCGTCAATCGACATGCACGACGCGATGATGTGCGTCACATCGACGTCGAGCCCCTTGAATGGCAGCATTGGGGTGGGTGTGGAGCAAGTGAGTGAGAGAGACCAACAATGGAAAGATCCGAGACGCGGAGACGCGTCCTTTATATGGTGTTGAGATACCACGTGACCCAATTGGGGAGAGCTAGAGCGAGCCACAGTCCAGTCCTTGTCATGGGCCGCAGCTCCCATGCATGAGCATCACCAAGTACGACATGGATCACACAGCCGTCGCTGCACCCGCTGCCTCCTTCTCCAGGCGATCATGCCTCGTTTGCGTCTTGAGCGCCCCCTCCCCCCACCCATCACGCCCGTCACCATCGTCGTCGTCTGTTTCCAGAATACCGCCCGTCTTGCGATCGATAATGTAGTTGTCCTCCTGATACGTCACCCAGCCATCCATATGGAATGGTTTGAACTGCTTTCCCGCAAACCTGCAGTGTGGCTCGACTGAGAGGACCCGGATAGCGCCTGTAACGTGTTAGTTTGCTCAACCTTGGCCGCTTGACTCACAGGCGTGTTGCCATCCAGGCCGCAGCGGCCAGCTCCAGTCATGCCGCCACCTGACATTCTTCGGGAAGCCCTGCGTCGCCTCGAGGTAGCCGTTGCCCATAGACCCCAGCTCTTGACTCTCCGTGAGCGTTACAACTTCGTACACTGAGCTGTTGGTCATGAAGAAGCGCTGGTTGTAATGACCTCCCGTGCGGAGGTTTCGCCCAACGCCAATCACTTCGAGAACAGGGATACTGAATCGTTGGGTGGAAGGGAGCCGAGGTAGTGTCGACAGGTCGAGAACATACGTGGTTTGCTCCTGTGTATGTAAGCAAACGTTCTTGAGCCGCCAACTCACGGTCGCGTATAGCAGGCGATGTTTGAACGCCCGCACCACGTTCCACGGCTCGTCTTCGCCCCTGTCCAGCCCAAACACCATGAGACACGGCCCAACAACCTCCTGCAGACGTGGGTCAACGGGCGGGGGCGGCCTGTTGTCCTCTTCTTCCTGCGATTGGTAGAACTGCGGCTGCTCCTCGTCCCTGGGCATCTCCAACGCGCGGCGGAAGACGGACGCGTAGTCGACGAGGACAACCACCCTGCGTTCTGCCCAAAAGATCAAGTTGCCTCCGGCTAGGATGAGGCTGAGGTGTTAGGTGTCTCCTTTCAGGCTTGCTCACGTATCGGGGCCGATCTGGAACTGGCCTGCCGGAACATCGCGGTGTACAATGTCGTCGTATCCGCCCTCATCAGGCAGGGCACACTCAATGTTGAATCGGCGTACGGCCGTCGTGCTACTGGGCACGGATTCGGCCTGCCTCTTGAAGACGACCGTCTCGACAACCCGGCTCTGCTCTTCCATCCTCGGCTGATCGAGATCGAAGAATGGCCCACAGAAGGCAAGAGTCGAGTCGATTGTCACGACATGCTCCCCAGTTGCCCTTGACCAGACTGCAACTGCTGAGCGCTGTGCCGCAAAGACATAGTCATTGTCGAGGCACGTGTACTTTGGTGTCAGCGCTGCCACGATAGAACGACTCACGCAGAGAGGCTCCCCCCAGTCATAGATAAAGTCGCCCAGCAGCCCGTGCTCGAACGTGGTCACAAGATTGTCCTCGTTCGCCAAGGTCGGCTTGCCATCCGGATCCAGCAGCCTGTTGGCCTCGGCGACACGGCGAACAATTGCCCGACCTTGGTAGCTGTGGGCCGCGACGAGTGTGCGCGCGCCGTCACGATCATAGTCGACATGTAAGGACACCACGCGGTCCAGGGGCGGGATACCGTCACACATGTCGATGCGAAATGGGATGGTCGCGAGGTACTCCCACACGCAGTCGCTCCAGTCGCCCTCTGGGATCTGCCCCCCAGCGAACTCAGACCGCTTTCTGGTGCTGCCGAGGCCAGTCCAACGGTCACTTTCCTCAGCCGTGACCCACACCTCCAGCACTTGGTGCTGCGTATCATGCGGCGGGTCGTCATGATCATGGCCGTCGATCTCTTCCTGAGTCGAATAGTAGGGAGCGAAGAGCAGGACTGGTCCCATACCAGGAACGTCGACGCAGCCATAGTGCTCCCCATCGGGAAACTTGCTCGGGATGAACGTTCCAGACCTTGTACCCGCTGCAGGTACCAGTCGGTTGTCGAAACTGAACGTCTTGAATTGCTTGACGCGATCTTCCTCCCACTGTTCATCGGGGTGGTAGATGTAGTCTTTGGTGCACAGCACATCGCCCCCGCGGGGGAAAGCCGCCGAGATGCTGACATCGTCGCGCTCAAAGACGTGGGGGACCCAGCGGGTGGTGACGTTGCCCGCTTTCCAGTCGCGCGTCCACTTGTCGTCTCGCAGCGCATAGCTCAGCCCTATGTAGGTGTCAGTCTGGGGCCAGCGGCAGTCCTTACCAAGCGCGCGCCAGCTGACGTCGCTCCACCTCTCCCGGTCGTCGTGGTGCTCCTCAATTGCGATGATCTTCGTGTCTTCCAAACGCAGCTCGAGCTCCTGTCGGTCGCGGGGGTACACGTCGCGGAGGTGTCGCTCAATGTGCGGAGAGCACGCGCGCTGCCATTGCTGCGAGACGGCTGTTGCGTTGCAGAGGTCGCCGACGTCGGTGATGCACGAGGCGATGTAGTAGACGATTTCCTCGGGGAGCGATACGCGATACGACGCCTCCAAAGTCATGGCTGAGGAGACTCGTGAGAGTGAGTTGGACAAAATGTTGAACACACCGAGACGCGTCAGAAATCCAAACTCGATCGGGTGTCGCCGAACGAGTCACGTGATGAGCCACACCTATGGACCTTCTGATTCATGTAAAGTGTTCTTGCTCTGCATGTATTATACGTGAGATATGAGGGGATCGCTGTGCACGTCTGTAAAGCGTAGGCACTTCAGTTTGCGACTATGCGACCCGTTACTCGGTGCTCGTTGCCTCTCCAACAAGAATAGACGCCGGCGGCTCGCCCTTGAACTTGTCGTGATCCTCGAACGAGAACACACGAATGGCAGCTGAGTAGTCAGAACGCGCCGCTCGCAACTCGCCTACTCACAGCCGACATTCTGCCTGCCATCCCACTCTTTCTGCCAGCAAATGGCCTTTGGGAAGCCTCGCGTTGCCTGGTGGTACCCCGCTCCGTGCTCATCCTGGCCTTGGTCAGGTGTGAGGGGCACGACTTCGTACAGCCCGCTACGCGACATGAAGTAGCGGCGCCTGTTCAGCGCTCGCTCCGTATCAAAGCCGGAAACCATGTAAGCCAGGTCCCGCGTCGGTCCCCAGAACATGTGCAGATCGATACCAAACGCCGTGTCCGTCGGGAGCGTCGGCACCCTGCTTAGGTCGAGGAGGTACGTGACGTCGTGCTGGTTGGTGGTCAGCCCCATCATCGCCCAGGCTTACACTCACCGACAAGTAGAATAGGTGGTTCCCTCGAGCCCGAATGACAAAATCATACCCCTCAGGTGACAGAGCAGAGACGTATTCCTCGATGAGATTAGGGTTCCGAGTGAGGATGGTAACAAGACGAGGGGCTATAACAGTGGGTGTAGAGTCGACGCCATCTGGGACTTTGGCTGCCTCCTCACACACTGCAGCGTAGTCCTTCAACACGTAGATGTTTAACGCGTCCGAAAATATCAAGTTCCCTTGTGTAAGAATCAGGCTGATGCAGTTAGCTTCTATGCGCAATGGCCAGACCCCCTCACCTCTCAGGACTGAACCCAGTGTTCGTGTCGAGTATCTCAGCCTCTGCCCTGTAGCCCGGGCTGCTTGCGACGACGGCCGGTACCCGAACGTGCAGGGTACGTGTCGAATTGCCGGGGACAAACTCCCTCTCCCGTTCGCGAACGTAGTCCGAGCCGGCGTCCAACTTGCCCAGCGCGCTGTGGCAAATATTGACCAGTGGCCCTCCTTCTGGAAACCCCCGTTCGAGAGTCATAACGTGCTCCCCCGTCCTCCTGGACCACACGCGCAGCTCGACTTGGTCTATCACAACGAGGTAATCGTTGTCCAGACGCATATGCTGGGATCGTGAGCTTGAGCCACGGAGTATGGAGCAACCTTACCGCCAACTCCCATAACTGTCCCCACCCGTCGAGCCGGAGGTCGTGGTCAAAAGTGGTCGCCCCAGGGTCACCATTGTCGGTCTCGGCGTCCAGCAGGCGCGATGTCTTCGCAATTGTGTGAAGCGCAGCCACACCCTCGTATGTGGTCGCCGCAACCAACGCCGTTGGGCCATTGGCGTCATAGTCGACGTGCAAGGCCACGAGATATTCCATGGCAGGGACGTTCTCTTCGAAGTATTCAAGGACGGCCTTGAATGACGCGAGAAACAAGAAGCCGTCCATCTCGCTCGCGTCACCCAACTCGGACTTTGAGGCGCTCTCGAGCGCGGTGAAGCGGGCGTGGTCGGTCGGGGTCAACCATATCTCGACTGTGCTCGCCTCGCCATCGCACCGGAGACCTGCAGATGCCAGGAGGACAGGCTCAAGGCCGTCGACGCTGGCAAAGGAGAGGTCTGCACGGGGAAACTTGCTGTGCGTGTATCCCCCACTCTTGGTGCGCGGCAGTGGCTGGAGGCGCTTGTCGAAGATGAACGAGTTGAACCGGACCTCGCCGTCCGCGACATCCTCGACTGAGCAGAACACCTCCCCAGTGTCCGGCAACACGGCGCAGATCTCGGCATGCTCTTTGTCAAAAACGTGTGGAACCCAGCGGATGTATGTGTTTCCGTCGTTCCAGGCTTTTACCAGCCGTAACTCGCGAGCCGCTGGGGGGTGAGCGGCGCTCTCCTTGCCGCACTCACCCATTGCGCGCCATGCCGCCAGTTCAGAACCCAGGACGCGGCTTGCATTCTCCAGGTCATTCCAAGCCTCCCTCGGGTCGCGTTTAGTAGCGAGGTAGAGCCTCTTGAAGTGCGGTGAGGCGGCGGCACGCCAGGATCGGCTCACCAGGGCTGATGAGCACAGGTCGCCTAGATCCGCCACGAACGAGGCAATGTTGTAAACCACGTCCTCGGGCAGCTGAGATCCGCCTGTCGTCGACGCTGATGATACCATTGCTGTTGCTATGCTCGCTGTTTATGAGAGGGAGAATGAACCTTGCATCGTTTGACAAAAGTTGTCAAACATGCAAGGGGTCGCAAGTCTGGATGCGTTGGACGGGATCGACGCGAAAGTGGAGGCCACGCGGGAGCCACGTTTGGTGCTCGACTCGTGGCAAGACGCGCAAGACGCTACAAGACGACCTGTCTTGATGCGCGCGGCTTTCATTCAAAAATCGACCTACATGGTCATTTTGCTCCTTGTTTGAGACGAGTGCGGACGACTGGGCCGTCTCTCAACCACATCGTAGAAGCTATGCGCTGCTCAGCTCCTCTTCTTTTGGCTAATCGTCTTTCGCCTCCTCACCCTTTGTCGTCTCCTCGTCCTCCCTTTGTCCTTTGCCTCCTCCTCATTTTCCTCCTCGTTGGTTTCCTCCCCGTCGACTACCTCGGCATAGTTTGCCTCCCGAGAAAAGATGTCTCCCGAGAAAAGATCTCCGTGACGCTTGCTGTGACAAGTAATGGCTGGTCCTACACAGAACAGTATTGGCGTGTCGATGGGAAGGAAATGTAATACTCAACCATGTCGAAGGATGTCGACGACGTGAATTTGATCTGCACAAGTTGTTGGAGGGAACAAAGTTTTCATGGAATTGTGGTTGGACAGAGGCCTTCAGAGGTGCTCAGGCTCTCGAATGATCTATCAGACAGGTCGCTTCTCAAGATGCGATTCTCCAGGTCAGGTTCTGCGCGGACCGCAGGTTTTGACCTGGCGGGGCGGTGTCGAGGACTGCAGTTGGATTAACAAACACACCGGAGGGGGCGAGGCGCACACGTCGAGTCGCCACGATTGCAAAATTGCAACGACCATCGTCCCCCAGAACGCTCCATGCTCTCAAAGATAGCGTGCTAGATCTCGCTACTTGGGCCGTGGGGCGAGGAGCCCGGCGACCATGGCCGAGGCAGATGTGACCCGCCCGTTGCGCAGACGCTGCATGAGGGGCGAGGTGTGGCGTGATTCCTCGCCTCGTGGACAGGCCGGCGGCACAGGGACTGGTGGTGGTGGTGGTGGTGTGCCCGAACCTACATTCACGTCTCCCGTCGCCCTCAAACATGCCGGTCCCTTGGAGGCACCTTTCGTGCTCGCCTGCAGACTTGGTTAGGCGGCGATGTGAACGAGCTGCAGCTCCAAGCAATCATGCGGGACATGCCTCGTCGAGCCCCGCCAAGCCACTTTGCGCCAGCCTTGCCGGACCACCAAGACAGCATCAACCAGCCCATCGCACCCACCTACACGTTGTTTCCCCGTTCCCACCTGCTGCCACATGCTGCCAAGGCATCGCCTGCCCAATGGCAAAAGCGTCGGGCAATCGCCAGACGCCGAGTTCCTCGCCGCCTCGCCTACATCCTTTGGTGTACCGTTACCCTGGATCCGCAGCGCCGCGCCATTCCCCCGACGATGCGCGCTTGCGATCAAGCTAGCCACCTCGGCGCCCGTCTCGGCGCCCAACCTCCGGGCATATCGATATGGGCATGGCCGAGGCAACGCCCCGCGAAAGATATCCCACAGAAGCGAGCTAGCCAGCCCTCATTCATGTGCCACGTTTCCCGGCGGCATCGAGTTGAGGTGGGAACGCCAAGAAAGAAACGCGCCCATTATCTCACGTCATAAGAAACATCTAATCTTGGATAAAATCAGGCAACAATATAAAACAAACAGTGGGGCATCGGCCATCCCGTCGCAACCACCGGGTGCCTGGCAAACTAGCTGCATCGAGGTGGGCTGTCGGAAGTGCAACGCCGGGGCCCGCTGCCTCGGCGATGCATGGCTGCGGTGCGCACGAGCCGCCGAGGGGGCGTGCTCGCTCGGTGCATCTCGCCGCCGGACGCATGCCTGTGCTCTCGGCGCGGTGCAGCGGGCGAGTAGAACGAGCGGCCCGTTCGCCCGGGCCAGGGAGGGAGGGGTGATGGCGGGAAAGCCGAGCGGCGCCGTGCTCGGCACCAGCCATGCCGAGTGATCGAGCCCTCACCCCATGGAGCCACCACACGGCGCACTCTCGAGGCCAACCCACTGCCGTGACCCACCCACCTCGCACTGCAGTAACACCCCCCCCCCCCCCCCCCAACTGCTTGCCGTTGCCGAGGCCGAGGTCAGCCTGTTGCATGGATGGCACAAGGCACCAACATACCTGGCTGCCTGGGCTGAGCGTTTTGGCGCTGGCATCGGCCATATCCGTGTGCGACATGCTCTGGCTCCACACTGTTCCCAATCATAGAGACTCGCGGGCCGTCGGCGCCCGTAAAGCACGACCCGAGCCCCAAGCTTCGTCTTGTTTTGCCCGAAGCACTCACTGCCTGCGATAAGTCTGAGACAAGTAGTGGTGGATGCAGGTGACCAGAACAAGCACGCTAACCCCAACTCTCTACACTCGTTTCACCACTCACTCATTCACCATCACCACCATGTCATCCCCGACGCTGTCAGGCGACGGGAAAAAGGAACTCCTCTCGTCCACGACGACGACAGGACCACCACAATCAGCCCAAGACTACACGCTCCCGAAGCGCCCGTGGCAGCAGGACGTGACGCCATGGTCGCGCATCATCGCGCACAACTACCCCGGCTCCGGCACCGACGAGGACCCGTACGTCGTCAGCTGGCTCCCCGACGCCGACGGCTTCAAGGACAGGGAGAACCCGCTTGTATTCAAGTACTGGTACAAGTGGTTCGTCACCATCATGGGTGGGTCGGGACGGCGGCGCGTGCGCGCCGGAATGCCGAGATGGTCGCGCTTGATCAAACTAACGCACCCCCCAGGCGCGACTGGCACTCTGGCCGTCTCGATGGGCTCGTCGATGCTGTCCGCGGCCATCACGTCACTGCGCCACGAGTTCCCAGGGCACAACAACATGATCTACATCATGAGTGGGTACATGGCCTGCCCGAGAGCGCCGCGCTGACCCCACCCAGTCACCGGCATCTACGTGCTCGGATTCGTCGTCGGGCCGCTGCTATGGGCGCCCATGTCCGAGGTGTTTGGCCGCCGCATCATGTTCATCGCGACCTACATCCCGTTCACGGCGTTCAACGCCGGCGCATGCGGCGCAAAGGACATCAACACGCTGCTCGTGATGCGCTTCTTTGCAGGCACGTTTGGCAGCAGTACCATGACCAACTCGGGGTGCGTCGGACCAATGCGAACAAGGCTAACCCCCTAGTGGCATCATTGCAGACATGTTTGAGGCGCACCAGCGCGGCCTGGCAATGGGCGTCTTCTCCGCCATGCCCTTCCTCGGCCCCGCCATCGGCCCCGTCGCGGGCGGCTTCTTGTCCGAGAAGTCGTCGTGGGTGTGGGTGGCTGCGGTCATTGCCATCTTCTCGGCCGTCCTCACCTTCTTCGAGAGCATCCTCCTGCCCGAGACGTACGCGCCGGTGTTGCTGCACAGACGCGCAGCTCTCCTCTCCAAGGCGACTGGCAAGGTGTACCGCTCGCCCCAGGACAAGGCCAAGCCCCTCCAAGTCAAGCAGCTGTTCCTCCACCAGCTCAAGGTGCCCTACATCCTGCTGTTCACCGAGCCGATTGTGCTCATCACGGCGTTGTAGTGAGTCGTGGCATTTAGGACCAAGTTTCCTGCTGACACTCCCCAGCATGGCCATCATCTACGCGCTTCTATTCATGCAGTTCACGGCCTTCCCCCTCGTCTTCCAGGGCATGCGCCACTGGTCGCCCGGTATCGCAGGCCTCGCGTTCGTCGGCGTCTCAGTCGGTGCCTTCATGTCTCTCGCTGTCATCATGTTCTACGTCAACCCAAAGTACGCCCGCGACCTGCGTGCAAAGGGCTACCTGGCCCCCGAGGCGCGTCTGCCGTCGACCATTATCGGCGCCGTGCTCCTCCCCGTCGGGCTGTTCATCTTTGCGTGGACCTGCACACCGGTCAGCATCCACTGGATCGCACCCATCATCGCGACCGTCCCCTTCGGTGCCGGCATCGTCTTCCTCTTCCTCGGCATCTCAAACTACCTCGTCGACGCGTACCTTATGAACGCGGCGTCCGTCCTCGCCGCAGGCACCGTCACGCGATCCATCCTCGGCGTCATCTTCCCCCTGTTCACAGTCGACATGTACAACGCCATGGGCCCGCACTGGGCCGGCACGTTCACCGCGTTGCTTGCCACCGTGTTCATCCCTGCGCCGATCTTCCTCTTGTTCAAGGGGCAAAAGATCCGCCGCATGACCAAACCTGGTCGCGACGCCGACGACCTCGGCCAGATGATGGCCAAGATGATGATGGCGCAGCGGGCGGCTGCGGCAGGAGGTGGCGCTGCTGCTGCTGCTGGGGCAGCAGCTGGTGCCGGGGCCGGTGCCGCTGCTGCTCAGGCCAAGGAGGTCGCCGACGAGGAGGCCGTCATCCAGGACATGGAGGCGCTCAGCCGTCAAGTTTCGCCAGAGTACGCTGTCGAGCTGGAGCGTGTCGTCTCGTCGCACAGCCCACGATGATCCGGACGACGTCGTATCGTAACTCGCTCTCCGCTAGAGGACTCTTAATGTGTATAGTTTGCATGGTGACCTTATGCATTGTTGCAACTGCGGGGTGGGGATGTGTCGTCGTGTGAGGAGGGCTCAGCACACCCCTGTCGATAACTGCGCCACCATCGCCCCGACGTCACCTCGGGCTGCTGTCCAACTGACGCTCGCGACGCGCGTTGTCAACAAGCACGCAAGAACGCACGTTGGCCATTCGGAAGAGCAGCCGCCAACATTCCATCGCCAGCGAGCCGATGATTGTTAGCCGATTTGTTTACACGCCTTGCCATGTCCCCTCTAGTCGCCTCTGCACCGCCTCGCGCAGAGATCTGCTCTAACTCAGGCGTGTCCCGCGTTGTTTTTGTTTTGTGTGCCGAATGGGAGAGTGGCTTAGGGCATGCCTGGATGACGTCTGGGCAGCAGCCCTACAGTTGCCTCTCCTGGCCACCTTCATCAAACCCTCCGACCTCGTTTAGACGTCATCAGCTTTAATTAGACACTCGACACTGCTGCGACGCTGCGTTGTCGTCTACAAGCGTGTCCCAATGTGACTCCGCGACTGTCAATTGCAGCGCGTGGTGAAACACGACGACATCAGATTCAAGCGAGCAGCCACGAGGCCTGAAGACTCGGGCCTCTATGAATAGCCTCGAGAGTGACCGAGGGGAACCTGTGGGGGGGATCTTCAGGCGACATGTCGCCTCGATCGGCAGGTCGCGTAGCTCTGACCTTGACGCAGGACGCACCTCGATGACCGGCGCCGACAAGGTATAAAGAGGACGCCTTGGAGGTGTCTGGTCAACCACATCCCAACTCGAAGCTCTTCCAAGCCCCTCCAAACTCCTCCTACCCACCCACCCAAACAGTAAGCCCGCCCTCAAGTTCCCCCGCTCACCCGCCAGAAACAATGGCCCCCTGGACTACCGGAGAGGAGATCGCCGCTGGTGTCGGCGCTGTCGGTGCTGTTGGCGCCGGTGTCGGCCTCTACGAGCACCACAAGCACAAGGAGCAGCAGGAGCAGCAGCAGCAGCAGTTCCAGCAGCAGGACAACTCGTACGGCGGCGGCAACAACAACGACTCGTCGTACGGCAACAACAACCGCGACGACTCGTACGGCAACAACAACAGCAACAACAACTCGTACGGCAACAACAACCAGGACTCGTTCCAGTCGGGCAACCAGGGCGGCGGCTTTGGCAACAACCAGGGCGGCGGCGGCGGCTTTGGCGGCAACGACAACTCGTACGGCGGCAACAACCAGCGCGACGACTCGTTCGGCGGCAACAACAACAACAGCAACTTTGGCGGCAACAGCAACAACAACGGTGGCTTCGGCAACCAGGACTCCAACTACTAGGCGCGTGACTGTATCAGTGTAGCAGACATGTATTTGTGGCAAATGACCAAGGAGCAGGGCATGTGTGCGAGATCTCGACTGTGCGTGGCTGTGTGTGTGAGCTGATGGCGCTTCTTGATGTCTACGAGACTCAGTCAGCGCCTGCCGTGCCAAGAAGTGCCACTGAGCCCCGCACAGAGCTGTCAATCGACGGACGGTGCGCTCGATCGACAGCGCCATCTCCCACGTCCTCGGCGCCATCTGTCCCCTTCGCACCCCTCATCAAGATGCGAGATTGTGTAATGGGGGCGAGGGTGACTCTCACCCAGATGAGCTGCACCGCATGCAGTGTGCGAGTGTGCGAGGCTGATCGCTGATCACAACGTCGCTCGCACCGCGCCTGCTCGTGGGCATATAACATTGCCGTTGGACAGCCTCTGCCTCTTCATCACCTCTTCACTCCTCATACACCGCAATGTCGGCCTACCCCCACCCACAAGCCACCTCGCCTCCCACCATGCCCTCCTTCTACTACGGAGCATTCCACCCGTCGCCACAGCCCGCCCGCGAGCCCCAACCGGCGCCACCCGTGCTCCCTCCCCCGAAGCCCCAGTACCCCCCGACCGAGGTGAACACGTCGGGCAAGTACAGCGAGAAGCGTACGCCCGAGCTCGCCGACGTGTCCCTCCGCATCAAGGTCGAGGGGTACGACAAGGCGGCCGTGCTGCGCGAGTTCAAGGTCTCGGCCAACGAGGTCGTCGGAGCGGTCGTGTCGCTCGCGCCGCCCAAGGTCGCTGTGACGGCCGGCTCGCTCGTCGACAGCGAGTGGCCGATCAAGAACCCCGACAAGGCGATTGTCCGCTGGAGCACGGGCCAGCTGTCCAGCCGCTCGTGGGAGGAGATCCAGAGCAGCGAGACGACGACGACTACCAGCCAGGGCGGATTCAGCATCATCTCTACTCAGGTGGGGACGTCGGTCGAGAAAACCGAGTACACCAAGATCCGCAAGTACTCTACGAGCCAGACGCTCTCGATCACGTTCCACGACTTTGACGCGCTCGAGGTGTTTGTGACCCGCGTCACGGTGAGTCGAGACAGCCGGCCGGCCAGCCCAGTAGTAGCTCACGTCCCGCCCAGGCGCAGAAGAACGTCGAGTTCGACTCGATCGGGTGGCGCATCTCGGATGCTAAGCGCAAAGACCTCGAGGCGAGCGTCATTGCCGGCGCGGTGCTCGATGCCAGGGCGCTCGCGCACAAGCTCCTCGCGCCGCTGGTGGACGCCCCGCCGCGCCTCAAGGCCGTCGAGATCAACAACGGCGGCGGAGACTCGCGTCGCATCGCTTACATGTCTTCGGCGCCGGCGAGGGACTACAACAACTCGCGCGACGAGGACGAGCCCAAGATCAACTTTGAGCCCGAGCCCATTGCGCACGAGCACAGCGTCAATGTCAAGTGGGTCGTGGTGGAGTAGACGGCGGTGGAGGTGGGATGAGCCGCCCTGCCCTCGAAGGACATTTTGTATAGGGAGCCGTAGTTGGTCAAGTCTGCATTAACGTGATGTGCATTGGCGGGTTAGCATCATGCACATGAGCAGGAGACCAGTCAGTAGCACACACAACAGGTCAGCTGCCAGGTTGAAAGTGAGTTGAAGTGAAAGTGCCAAGTGTCGTCGTGCCCTCGAAGCTCGGTTACTGAGACAGGTGGAGTCGTCTCCCAGCAACCATATGACCATGGCATGGATCTACGCGCGCATCACAGCGTTGCGCTTCACGTTACTTTGTCACTCTTGGCTCACTCTTCTACTTCTTCTTTCACAGTCATAGCCACGCCGCGCAATCGTTTGTTGCCGGGTCACTGACAATGACGTGCCAAGCCCAACCCCTCGCCACCGCTGACATGCGCTAACACCTTTGCACCGCCGCAATGTGTCCCGCGTGTCCAACAGACTGACCTCGCTCTTCTATCCTCACTCCTCTCTCATGCCCCTCTCTTCAACTTACAAACCTCTCTTCTGGCTCATCCTCGCCACAGCAGTAATCTTTACATTCACAAGCACGCCGCCGTCGTCGTCATCATCCCCCGCATCCGCACCGCCCAACTTCGCCGCCATGGCCACCAACACTGCCGCACCATACACGACGACCTTTCTCCACGTATCCGGCGAGAACCGCGTCGAGCGCACCGCCGAGCTGGCGGACGTGACGCTCAAGACCAAGGTCGAGGGGTACGACCAGGCCGAGGTGCTGCGCGCGTTCAAGGCCGCGTCGGGCGACCTGCTCGACAGCATCGCGTCGATCGCGCCGGAGAAGACTGCGCTCGCCGCCGGGTCTGCCGTTGACGCCGAGTGGCCAGTCAAGCACCAGGACAAGCCGGTTGTACGGTACTCCACTGGCAGGCTGTCGACCTACTCGTGGGCCGAGTCTTCGGGCAAGGCCATCAGCAGCAAGGGCTCGCTGTTTGGCTCGACCCCCGACCCCAACGCCAAGCGGAGACACTTTGCTGAGCAGGTGGTCACGGTCACGTTCCACGACTTTGCCTCGCTCGAGGTGTTTGTGACCAAGGCACTGGTGAGTAGGGCGGTGATGGCAGGACTGACACCGCGCGCAGGCCAAGAAGCACGTCGAGTTTGTCAACATCTCCTGGCGGCTGTCGCGCGTGACACGCAAGGCGCTCCAGTCGACAGTGTACGCCGCGGCCGTCCTCGACGCCAAGGAGCGCGCCCTCGACATCCTTGCGCCGCTGTCCGACGCGCCGCCGCGCCTCAAGGCCGTGGAAGTGCACGACAGCTCGGCCGGCGTCGGCGGCAACGTCCAGGCGTACGCTACGCGCGAAGCCATGTTCGGCGCGTCGAGCAGCAAGGTCGACGACAGCAGGATCAGCTTTGTGCCCGAGCCGATCGGGCACAGCGTCACGTTGCAGGTCAAGTGGGTGGTGCTCGAGTAGCGCAGCAGTGAGGGGCGCGCGGTTGGTTCTCGTGACGTGGAGGGGGGGTGGCGCCGTGCACTGAGGTTCCGAGAAGCAGTTTGCATATAGCGCGAGCGTAACATACACAAGTTTCTACAAGAGCATCGTTGATAGCAGCAGTCGATAGTCGTTGTGCATACAAGTACAGGTAGCCGTCGTCGTCACTGCCCGCTGTCTCCTCGGCCCGACTCGGCATTCCCGCCTGCCCTCCATCCCGAAGAGAGTAGGCAGACACCCAACAGCCTCATGGGCTCTGCCCAACGCGTCGCATCGAGCCTCTCAGCCCATCTCCCATCCCATCTCCACCTCCTTTCCATTCCGCCGACTGACCGACGTGACTGACCTTTTGCTTGCCGAGGTGGTGACTGAACAAAGAATGGTTCGTGACGCGCGTGGAAGATCGCGTCGGGGTCGGTCACATGACGGATTTTCCGTCGTACGATCCGATCGCTCCGGCCGGACGGTGCGCGTGCCGGTCTTCAGGAAGTTTGTGACGGGCACCTAGTTGGCTGGGGCTGCAGCGGGCAGAGAGAGCCGAGAGTGACCGCATTGTAGAGGTCAACGAGGAGGCAGGGAGGGTGGGCGCGGCAGGCAGCTGGCTCGGGGCCAGGAGGATGCCGGCCTTAATATCACTGGCGAGCTACCTCGAGTTACATCACACCCCTTACAACTCACATCACACTCATCTTGCTAGCTAGCCCAACCCGCTCAACTCGCTCACACTCGTTCACAATGTCCACCTTTGTCGTTCCGCAATGGATCAGGCTCTGGCTCGGCCTCAGCACCATCATCGTCATCTGGGGTGAGTGGGCGCAAGAGCGCATCTCGCCGGCAGCCCCAGCCCCTCCTATCCGCCGTCCGCACACGAATGCTAACAGCCCAGACATCGGATACTGCTTCATGCGCCCCCGGAGTATGCCCGGCGGCGACCTGTCGTGGATCTGGGGCCCATACAAGTGAGTAGGCTGCGCGGATCGGCACGCAGGCTGGCCAGGCGGTGAATGCCGCGTCGAGGGCTTGGCATTGCGGTGAATGCGCGAGGCTTGACTCTGGGTGACGAGTGACGAGCTCGACGACGAGCTCGAGTCGCGTCCAACTTGTGCCCAACTTTTATGGCACGATGTGCGATGCGATGCGCGAGCGAGCGCGTTGTGCCTCGCGCCGCGACCGCCCGTGGCCTGGCCTGGCCATCGCGCATGCCCGCCCGGCGCCCCACCCCCACTTCCATCGCGGCTTGCAATCCCACTCACACCCCCAGCCTCTTCCCCTACGCCGACGTCGACTGGGTGTACGGTTTCGACGCGTACAACTCTGGTGACGGCTTCACCAACGCACAGGGTGGGTTCCTGCTCCGACCGCAAATCGCACGGCTAACCCAACCGCAG
This sequence comes from Vanrija pseudolonga, assembly GCF_020906515.1. Taxonomy (NCBI): domain Eukaryota; kingdom Fungi; phylum Basidiomycota; class Tremellomycetes; order Trichosporonales; family Trichosporonaceae; genus Vanrija; species Vanrija pseudolonga. Next base: position 64,726 of record NC_085855.1, read on the forward strand.
CGTTCATGAACGTCATCGAGGTCATCCTCAACCTCACCACCTACTTCCTCGGCGACTCGCCCGCCGCCCCCGTCACTGGCCTCATCGCGCTCGTCATGACTGCGTCCAAGACGGACCTGTACTTTCTCCAGGGTGAGTGGGACGATGCGGTCTGGGACGATGCCGGCTTGCGTCAGCCGGACTCCGGGCCCTGATATCCCGCTCTGGGGCGCTGACACACACAGACTACTTCTGCGGCTGGTGCAAGACGGGCCACAACTCGCCCGCCGTCTGGTGGGGCGTCTTCTTCGCCACCAACGGCATGTGGATCATCGTCCCTACCATTGCGTCGTTTGTGCTCGCGTCGGGCCTCATCAAGTCGGTCGTCTCCAACGCCGCCAAGCCGCGCGCCAACGGCTACTCGAACGGCAACGCCAAGGTCAAGGCGCTCTAAGGGCGCCTGCCGGGGCGCTCGATGGCGCGGGAGGCACACACGGAAAAGAAGTAGAACAGTGGTAGAGAATGTATGTGGTCGCGGATGCGGCGTGCGAGGGCTAACGGCCTGCGAGGGACACTGACCCGGCTCACACCGCTGACGCAGTCGCACTGCCCACCCCACAGACCATGAAGATGAATCGGACCTACAATATTCGTTCCGGACGAACTGCAGGAGGGTATGAACAAGGAGATGGAGGCGGGGGCGGGCCTAGAATGCAATGTTTGTGTGGGAGAAGGGGTCGATGGAGCTGGTGCTCATTGTGGCTCGCCGGAAGCGCTCGCGGCTGGCGTCGCTAGCGCCGCGTGCTCACTGGAACACCCAGGTCATGGGGAAGATACCGTCCTCGACCTTGTTGTTGTGGAGCGCGTTCCAAAGCGAGGGGGTGAGGTCGAGCGAGCCAAAGTCGCAGCCCGACGCACAGCGGTCCTGGAAGGTACCGACGACCGTGTTGCCCGTCACGCTGTCGGTGATGACAATGTTCTTGCCGCACACCGCGTCGGCGCCGAGCGCGTCAAACTGGTCCTTGTCGAGGCCGACAATGTACTGGTCGTCGCTGAACAGCTGGCCGTTGCACGCGACGCGGCCAGACGACTGGCCCTCGTTCTGCGACGGGTCACCGAGGTTGTAGTAGGTCGCGGTACCGCTGAAGCGCTCGACGTTGGCAGGGGCGGCGGAAGGAGCGGGGGCGGGGGCGGGGGCAGCCGAAGGGGCGGGGGCGTCGGGGACAGGAATGGGAGAGGTCGAGGGGGCAGCGTCAGAGACGGTAGAGTCCGACGAGGTGGTGGTCGAGTTGGCCCCCGAAGCCGAGGTCGCGTCGACGCCGCCAGTGGTCGCGTTGGTGTCAGTGGTGCCCGACGAGATCGAGGTGGTGTTGACCGGCGTAACAACAGTGTCGGTCACGCCGCTCTCAACCGAGGTCGTGTTGCCGGGAACAGTGGTGGTGTCAGTGGTGCCGGTGGAGACGGACGTGGAGTCGGTCACGTCGGTGGAGTTCGAGCCGCCGACGGACGACGTGGTGTCGGTAGTGCCGGACGACGTGGCGGGGACAGGGGCCGAGGACACCGAGTCCGAGCCCGAGCCGGCCGAGGTCGACATGGTGGTGGTCGTGCCGTCGGTGGTGCTGGTGGTCGTGTCGGCACCAGCATCGATGGAGGAAGCGTCGGAACCGCCAGTCGACGACGTCGTGTCGGTCGAGCCCGAGGTCGAGGTGCTGACGTCGGCAGGAGGGGAGCTCACCGAGCCCCAGCCGGAAGCGTTGGACGAGGTGGTCGTGGTGGTAGTGTCGGCACCGGTGTCCTCCTCGTCGTCACAGTAGGGCACGTCGTCCTCGCCGTCGTCGCCGGTGATGGTGTCGTCAGAGCCAGTGGCGGTGTCGTCGGAGCCAGCGTCGACGGTGGCGGAGTCGTCGGCGCCGTTGCCGGTCTCCTCGTCATCGCAGTCGGTGTCGTCCTCGACATCGTTGTCACCGTCGTCGTCCTCGCAGTCATCGTCAGCGCCGTCAGTGCCGTCGGTGGCAGTAGTGGTGTCATCGGCACCAGTGCTGGCGGAGGTGTCATCACCGCCCGAGGTTGAGCCGGATGCCGAGGCATCACCAGCGCCCGAGGTGGTCGAGGCCGACTGGTCTGAGCCAGAGCTCGACGACGAGACACCGTCAGCGCCCGAGGTCGAGGTGGTGGTGGCAGAGGCATCGGCACCCGACGACGAGGCGTCACCAGCACCCGAGGTGGTCGAGGCCGACGAGTCGGAACCGGAGCTGGACGACGTGGCACCGTCCGAGCCAGAAGTCGAGGTCGTCGAGGTCGAGGTGGTGGCGGAGGAGTCGTCGCCACCGGTGGCGGTGGTGTCGTCGTCGTCGGTGCAGTCCTCGACGTCGTCGTCGCCGGAGTCATCGGCACCATCATCGCCCGAGTCATCGGAGGCGTCATCGCCGCTGTCGTCACCAGAGTCGGTGCCGGAGGCATCGCTGCCGGAGGTGGAGCCCGAGGCGTCGGTACCGGAGCTGGTGGCGGAGGCGTCGCCGCCACTGGCAGTCGGAGGCTGCGTCGGGGTCGTGGGAACGGCCGAGACCGCCGGGGTAGGGTCGGTAACGTCGCCATTGGCGCCGTCGGTGCCGTCCTCCTCGCAGTCACCGTCGTCAGCGCCAGTGGTGGCGCTCGAGTCGTCGGAGCCCGAAACGGACGAGCCGGCGCCACTGTTGCCACTGGTGGTGGTGCTGGACGCCGCCCAGCCAGCAGGCGGGGTCCAGCCGTGGCCCGTGGCCCAGTCCTCGCAGTCGCATTTCGCGAGGCCGTGGTGCCCGTGCCGCTTGTGGAGGTTGTTGCGTGCCCATGCGCGCTCGTTGGGGATCGGGCTGGCAGACACGAGGGTGGAGAGGAGCGCAAAGAGCGCGAGGGTGTGGGTCATCAACATGGCGGGAAAGGAGTGAGGTGTTGTGGCCGTGGGGGAGGAGAGAGGGGGGAGGTTGGGGGGAGAAGAAAGAGGAGGAGAGCTGGAGGCAGTAGTAGAGTATAGAATGAGTGTCTGGAGCTCGGCACAGCCAGTGAGTAAGAGTGTAGTGGTGTGGTTGCGAGATGCGGTTGGTGCTTTTGTCGTGCTGCGGTGCGTGGGGGGGTGTTAGTACTAGTCAGTGGGACGAGGGGAGGGTCAGCGGGTCTCTGGCAGGTATTGTGCGCGAGAAGACGTGGGAGGGACGAGGGCCGCAGAGGGGGGGGGTGATGAGGAGGTCGATGCGGGGGAGGTGTGTGCGCGGTGCGCGCCGGCGTCCTGTTTCGGCATGTCGGGGGTGGTGGTGTCCTTTGCCGTGACGAGGACGAGGGACTCGGGGGTGCAGTGTGCTCGACACGCACTTCTAGCATGGCGTTGGTGTTGATACTATTCTAGACTTGAAACCAAGCACGCTTGAAATCAACTCGCGCCAGACGTAGAACCTACGAAGCGACTATGCACCCACTGTAGCCTTGCGGTCGCGTCTCTTGGCGTCGACGACGTCCACGCGTGCCAGTCACGTCGCGCCACCAACACCGTGCGCCGCCACACGCGCCACGAGTCCACGAGTCCACGCCAGAACAATGCGGTAGGCTACGCTCGCTCACTTTCCGACTCTATGCGGTATGCACTACGACGTGACTGAACAAGCCAGTCCCAGGGTACTACGCCAATGCATGCCACTACTCGCGCCTCGGACCGGGGCGCTCCGCCGCCCCGTCGGGCAACCCGCTGCTCTTCCTCTTCGTCCCCGCTTTCACCGACGCCATGTCCACCGCTTCCTCCCGCCCACTCTGGCCCCGCTCGAACCAGTACCGCTCCTCACCCACGACACGGCGATACTCGCTCGCCAGGACAATCTTGACGCCGTCGAGGGCCGCATCGAGCTCGGCGTCCGAGGCATACTGGTCCCTCACAGTGCCAATCAGGGGGTGCCCATTCGTCGAAATGTGCCAGAGCTCAGCGCGTATCCGCGCACATGGTTCCCTTGGATCGCTAGGCCGATAACGAGGCCAGGGCTGGATATCGTCGTCGACCGCCAGCGTCCAGAATTGCATGCCACTACCTCCGCTTCTGTGCCACCTCCTCCGCGCCTTCAGGCGATGCACTTCTCCTCCGCTTTGTCCCAGCCTCCGACGGCTCCAGCGCCTCCGCCTTTGGCGGGAACCCCCGCTCGCACCAGTACCGCTCCGCCCCGACCTCGGCGATATACTGGGACCTAGTGACGATCCGCACCCTCGCCGTGAGGGCATCCACAAAGTCCTCCTCGTTGTCGTAGTCGCCCCATCCTCCCCACTGGCCCGGAGCGTACGCGCGGATCTTCTCACGGAGACAGTCACAAACGTCGCCGGGGAGGCCGAAGGGGTCCTGGACGTGGAGGTTGTCGTCGGCTACGATCGTCCAGTCTAGTGTGAGAGTTTGTCCTACGACCAAGAGGAGGCTGTTGAGGACGCGGTCCATATAACGTTGCGTTGGTTCCCCAGAATTCTCGTACACGTGTGCAATGACGGACTTGATCCGCGAGCCGGGTACCTTGCTCTGCAGCGGCAGGCGGACGGCGTCGACCTGATACGCAGCGGCGATACCGGAGTAGGGGTCGCGCCCAGGGACATTGAGCACAAGGGTAGCTGGCATCGAGAACCGGCTGGATACGCGCTGGATGCGCGGTTCGGAGGAGAGAGAGTGGTCTCTCCACGTACTCATTTCTTTGTGAAGGATGAGGGTGCGTGCCGCAAATGGTGTGAAGTAGGTCTCTCCGCGGAGCGTCTCGAGGTCGGTGCGGACGGCGCCCAGCAGGTCACCGTCGTGGTACGGCCCGACGGCCGGCATCTGCCTGCGGCAGATACCGGGGCCGAGGACGTCGACGTGCTTCGTGTGTCGTAGGAGCCGGGCACACGCTTCGCGCTCGGCAGGGGTGCCGTCGGCGCGCAGGCCGGGCACCCGGCGCTGGCCGTCGGCGCCGAAGAGCCCAGTGATGGCTATTGGCCGGGAAGCGGCGGCCGCAGTGGAGCCGAGGACGCCGTCTACAGAAGACGAGGGCACCTCTTTTAGGCCAAACTCGACGGCGACGTGCGAGCAAAGAACGGCATCCGCCTGGTCCTTGTACCCCCGCGACACGCCGCGCAGGGCCACGGGGTCGACCGCGAGCGTGTAGTCGAGAATCTGTTCCACGATGTGTGGGTACGATTCGATTGCGAGCGACATGGTGTGAGGAGCGTTGCCAGAGTCGAGGAATGGGACGGAGTTGCACTAGGCGTCATGGCATGGGCACGTGCGGCTGTGGCGTCGGGTCAGCTGCCCACAACCTCCGACAGTCTGTTGTTGTCGTGGCGGCTCGTTGAACGCGAGAGGGATAGCGTGCCACTGGGACTGCTGACATCAGCGCACACAGCATGTCGATCCCGGGGATCCCTCTGCTCGATGCGCGGTGTGTTTGTACAGCTCTGAACAGCGTCCCCATCGAGTCGTGTGCCACATGCCCCATCGTCGTCGCGGGCATGACGTCTCGATGCCCGCGCGGAACCAAACAAAAGGGGATCGAGTCGGTGTCACATCGCACCGCATAAAGATCGTCAACGACAACTCACTATCTCTCCCTCTCATGACAATGACAACAGACGCACCAGCACCATCACACGCCCCTGGCCCCATCCTGGCCATCGACGTGCAGTACAAGGACACGGAAACCACGTCGACGGGGTACGCCGCCGGCGTCCTCTTCGACAGGTGGGACGCAGCGGCCCCGACACACACCTACACGTACGTGCACGCCAATGCGGAGCCGTACGTCGCCGGGTCGTTCTTCAAGCGCGAGCTCCCGCCCATCCTGGCCTTGATCGCCGCTGCGCCAGTACCGCCGCGCACGATCGTCGTCGACGGGTTCGTCGACCTCGTCTCGGAGGCGGGCGTGAAGCCCGGGCTTGGGCGGCGCCTGTTCGAGCACTTGGGCGGCGAGGTGGTCGTTATCGGCGTCGCGAAGAATCCGTTCCGGACGAAGCGTGAGGACGCGGGGAAAGACGAGCCGACGACACCCGGCCTCAACACACATCCCGGCGAGGTGTTCCGCGGCGCCTCGGGCCGTGCGCTCTACGTCACTGCCGCCGGCGTGAGCCAGGACACCGCGATGGCCCTCGTCAAGGCCATGCACGGAGACAATAGGCAGCCAACAATGCTCAAGCTTGTCGACCGCGAGTCGAGGGACGCGGCGTTGCGGGGGTAGCGGGGGCACCGATCACGACACGACACTAGTCCGTGGGCCTCGGCGTGGCCCCGCGGAGAAACGACACCGACGACCACGCATGACTGCATACACTACAACCGCCTCACGGTCATACAACATGAATCATGTGCACCTCACACCACGGTCGCAAGGAGGAACGTCTCGTCCCCGACATGCTTCTTCCACTGGTCGCGGCTCATGACCGAGATGCTCCTTCTCGCCTTGTTGATGCTCTCTGGCGTGTCGTACCAGTGCGGGCGGGCCTCGTCTGACCTCCAGCCAGCAGCAATGACCATTGCGTCGCGGATATGCTGCGCGAGCTCGTTGTTGCGCACGTCGGTCGAGAGTGGCTTGTCGGCCGTTTCGCGGGGCGCGGTCGGGATCCACTGCTGCGCGACCATTGCCGCGGTCGTGCCGGCGACTTGGAGGCGGTGGATCGGGTCAGGCGGCGACGAAGCGCCCGAGCGCGTCGACTTCTCCTGCGGCGTAGGCACGCTGCCCAGCAGCCGCGGGTCCATCTCGACCAGCCCGACCAGCCGAAGCGGATGCTCGGGCAGGTAGTCCATCAGGCCCATGATCGGGTCGTGCATGATTCCGAGGAGCTGTCCGCTCATGGCCGCCATTCGTGACCTGTACTCGAGATCCGTGTGGCAGGTCTTGCTGAGCTCGTGGCGCGGTGTGAACATGACCGTAATGTCCTTGACGCTCGGCCACTCGTACTCGGGAGAGAGGAACAGCGAGATGGACGAGTCGGCGAGCGCGGGGTGCTCTGGGTCATAGCAGATGTTGACGATGAGGGTACGCACCGGCGCAAGGTGGTAAAACTCGTTGTACGGCCGGATATCAATGCGTTTGGACGTCAGCGGCGACGACACCTTGTGCCCGTGCTTCTTTGCGCGTGCCGACGCCACGGCATTCGCCCGCTTCGTGATCCCCTCGTGCAGGCCTTCACGGTGCCACCGGAATCCGAGCGGGACGAACACGATGACCATGTCGGCGCGCGCCTCGGGCATGACGCAGGTATCTTCCGCCCAGCAGCGCACAGCGTGGGTCGGCACGACGCCGACCACCTCCATCAGGCACTTGTCGCCCGCGGTGAGAGACGGGAACATCTCTGCGACCTCGTCGACAATCTTGTCCCCACTGCTTTCTGCGGCTGCGGGGCCTTTTGCCTGCTGGCGCTTATCGCACGTGTCGCACGGGGTTGCCGGGCGCGCAATGTCGCTGCTGCTCTGGTCGCACGTATGCGCGATGGCCTTGGTCTCGCCGGCCCAGAGGATCGGCATGCCCGGGGCCTTGAGCGTCGGCGTGGTCAGCGGCGAGCTGCGCCGGCTCGGCGTGAAGAAGGGCGAGTGCATCGGCGAGTGCAGTGGCGAATGGAGCGGCGAGCCGCGCATCGCCATGACGTCCATCATCGACGCCGGGGTCGGGGTCGCCGCGAGACTCATCGCGAGGTACTAAGCTGGTGCGTAACGCGAAACGCGGACGAAACGTCGTGGGCAATGAAACGGGACGGGCCGTTGGAACCGGGCAGTCGTACACGAAACGAGGCTGGGCGAGGTCGTTCGAGTCGCTCGAAACAAGCGTCGAAGTGTCTCAGAACGACGCTCCTACTGCGGGCGTGGGGGCGTGGTCAGAGAGGAGGCTGGTGAGACGGATGCCAAATGTCGTGTGGTTGTCGTCGCTGTTGTCGTTGTCGTTGTCAAAGTCGTGGCCTTGGTCGTGGTCGTCGTCGTGCCCAGTGGCGTCTTACTCGTCGACAGCTCGGAACTCGCAGGAACGTTGGTACTCGTGCACAGGAACTCGAAGAGGCAACTATAAAGGTTTGACCGTAACTTGGTAGTGGGAAAAGGTCTGTTGACCTTCCAGCGCGTCCTTTTTGTTGCTCCCCAGTACTCGGTGGTGGCGAGATACGTGGGTCGATGAGGTCGCCATATCACGCCGTTTAGCCGTCCATTTCGGCGAGATACGACATCTACACCCGGCTATCTGGGCAGATTGCACGTGCCGGCCGCCGAGTCTAGATCAGTACACGCATCTATTCCGCGGGCAGATGACACGGGTTGGGGGATTGGGGCGTTCCAGGCTCGCCGACAGGCGCCAGATTAGGAAGGTTGTATGTTCTGTGCCTTCGGTAAGCGGTCAGTTTGGTGAGCGTCTCTACGGCGGTGGTCGACGCCGACGTCGACGCCGACGTCATGACCCCAGTGTCGTCTCCAGTCAACAGTCCGTCTCCATTGGCCGTGTCTCGCGACTCCACCCACTGTCCGCACAAGGCCAGACGACTCCGAGACTGTTTACATTTCGTTGCCCACCGCTCGGCCCGGAGCACCTCCAAGGCCTCGGAAACACGCCCATTGGCAATCGGCGTCGGAGACGGCGAAACTGGGGCGTCGGAGACGGCGAAACTGGGGCGTCGGAGACGGCGAAACTGGGGCGTCGGCGGCGGCGGCGGCGGCGGCGGCGGCGGCGACGGTCCACCAAAGTTCCAGCGCATCCCGACGGGTCGAGAGTTGCGGTGGGCACGAAGGGTGGCCTCGGTAGCCGATCCACATCCCTGCGCTATGCCACCGTCGCCGTGACTGCATATGCCGGCAGCGGCACGTTGCCCCTGTTTGCCGCGAGCTCCGTGACGACGTCGAGCTGGGAGCGGGCGAACGCAAGGCCCCCTTCACTGAGACCCGCCTCGGGCTTCTCGGCGTCCTCGAGCGCGGAGCGCGCATTGTAAATCTCCCAGTCGGCGTCCTGGAGCTCGCTCGTGTCGACAAACTTGTGCGGGGAGGCCTCAAGCCCGGCCTTGGGGAACAGTGCGGTCATCTGTGCGCGGCTGAGCGGCGTGCGAACGTTGAGACCTGTGCGCAGGCCGACAGTGAACAGATGTCCCTGCACGAGCGCGGAGACGAGGTGCGGGATCTGCTCCTTGGTCCGCGGCTCGAGGTCCCACTCGGCCAGACACAGCCTTCCGCCCGGCTTGAGGAACTTGCGTGCCGTCGCAAGCGTCGTGAGGACCGCGGTCGGCGACTCGAAATACCACGTGCAGTGCGCGAGCACGACTGCGTCGAATTCCGGCTTCAGCTCGGCCTTGTTGATGTCAAAGTCGAGCTGGTATGCCAGGCGTCCCTTGAGCGGGCCGTTGGCGAGGTGTTCCCAGCTCTGGCCGAGCGTGACCGGCGAGCCGTAACTCCCCTCAGCGGGGTCCGTGGCCAGCACGGAGCCAGCGGGGCCAACGGCGTCAGCGAGCGCGACGCTCATGTCGCCCTGACCGCATCCGAGCTCGAGGACGCGCTCGCCGGCCGTGATACCGAACGCGTTCACCAGGTTGATGCGGTACGCGCACTGGATGGTCTGGATAGCGAGCGACGACGGGTGGCCGCTCGCGGGAAAGTAGGACGCGAGCCGCTCGGCGTGCGCGCGGATGTCGGTGCCCCCCGAGGCTGCCTGCGGGGCGTTGGCGTCGGCGATGGCGGACGCAGGGAGCGTGGGGTGCGCGTGCTGGTGGTGGTGGTCTGTCATTGTGCCTGCTTGCGTGAGAAGTGGCTACGGCGACGATGCAAGGCGCGTTAAAGAGTCGTCGTCGCTGTCGTCGCAGTTGGTGTGATGGAGCAAAGTGGCCTCGTCTCGGCAATGACGTCGGTGGGTGAGCCGAAGTCAAAGTCGAGCGACCACGTGGTGCCACCTGTATCTTCGACTCGATCTTCGCCAGCTTGGCCATCTTCGACGCGCAAAGCCTGCAAAACGCGACGCGCACCGCATGGGCACGGCGGATAGAGTGCGTGAAGCGAGCCTGCGGATCCGGCGACGCGGCGATAGCATGTACGCGACACGACTCGGAAAACCGGGCCGTCGCCGAAGGGAGAGCCTCAGCGAGCCTGGTTGGCCCCATGGTCCGCACCGACCTGCGCGGCGGGTATCGCCAGTCGCCGAAACATGATACTAATCGCATCGCCGGGACCGAGTGACCTGCGGTGTTACGGCGCTGGGTAAATGCTCATGCTGCTCGGGGGTAAGCCGAGTTGAGCATCATTTGAGACGAGCGAGTGCGACTTGTTCGGTGGAGTCGACTTTTTAGTCGGCAGACGGAGGGAGGGGGGAGAGTCTGGTGAGAAGGCGAGTCCCCCAAGTCTGCGGCGTGCAAAGCTGGTGACACGAGATGCCCAGCAGCGACTGACGCGGCTTGGCCGTCGGCCTTGCCCGACACCCACCTCAAGCAACACCAGGCTACGACGCCAGACGCAACCGCAAGCACCACTCATCTCATCATCGCCAGAGATAGCCTCGAACGAGATCTGCTCGTCGCGTGCATCGTCTAATCTCGCGACCTCCCGACGTCTAGCTGTCGCCACGGCTTGTTTGGTTCCACCCGGACATGGCCGAGCGCACGCGAAATGGCGACTGGGTGGGCCCAAGGTTGCTCCAAGCCGGCCCCAAGCACAGCCAGCGGGCTCGGCGCCGCCAGCTACATGCACGCCGATCTACGCTCGCCCGGAGCGCTCGGTGCGATGGTATCTATCATTCGGAATATGGCTCCATTGCGTGGTGGTCGAGTGGTGGCGAGGGGAGCGATAGTGGCGCGAGCATGGCGATAAAGCACGTCACAGGGCAAGCTACATATGTCGGGACGTGTTGCTGGCCGTCAGTCAGCAACCTGTACCAACTTGACGCTCATGCACACGCGGCGTGCCCCGAGCCTCCCAGCGCCGCACGCCGAGCTGCTGCGCGTGCATGTCGACATCGCCTCCACCCACCTCCACGATCACGCCAGCATGCGAGCGCGGCGCGTCAGGTGTGCTTAGCCCGCCAACGGTGCTGAGAGCAAGTGTATAAAACTTCGGCGGCGAGACGTTGAAACGCACCCACAACCCCATCCCACACCATGGCTCCCATCGCTACTGCTACCCAGCCCGAGGCCGTCGCGGCCGACCTCAAGAAGCTCGCCGTCACCGACCTCGGCGCGACCGCCGCCGCCAAGATCCCGGCCGGCAAGTGGTTCTCCGAGACGGGCCTCCCCGAGTCAGAGTACCCCTACAAGCACCTCCTCCCCACGTGGGACCAGGAGACCAAGTACGTGCCGCTGGGCGACTTTGAGCACGTCGACCCGGGACACAAGGCCAAGGACGACGCAGACCCGCGCTCGTTCCTCAAGGACGCGACCGTCGACAACCTCTCGCCCAAGTTCGGCACCGAGGTTACCGGCGTGCAGCTCTCCGCGCTCGACACGCACGGTCGCGAGCAGCTCGCTCTCTTCGTCGCTGAGCGCGGCGTTGTCGTCTTCCGCGACCAGGACTTTATCGACCAGGACCCCCGCTGGCAGGTGGACAACTGGGGCTCCTTCTTCGGCCGCAACCACATCCACCCGACCTCGGGCCAGCCCAAGGGCGCACCCGAGCTGCACCTCGTCTATCGCGCCCCCGACTCGGACTACAACTTTCCCTACAAGCACAAGCTCAACTCGAAGGGCTGGCACTCGGACGTGTCGTACGAGAAGCAGCCCCCGGGACTCACCGCGCTGTTCCTGTACGACTCGCCCCCCTCGGGCGGCGACACGCTCTACCTCGACCAGCGCGAGGCGTACAACCGCCTCTCGCCCAGCTTTGCGGCGTACCTCGAGACGCTCGAGGTCGTGCACAGCGGCTTTGAGCAGGCGGCGTACGCGCGCTCCGGCGAGCGCGGCCCCGAGCGCACCGTCCGCCGCGAGCCCGTCAAGAACACGCACCCGCTTGTCCGCCGCCACCCCGTGACAGGCGAGAAGGCTTTGTACGTCACGCGCGTGTTCTCGCGCTCGATCGTCGGCCTCAAGCAGGAGGAGTCGGACGCCATCCTCAACCTCCTCTACGACCACATTGAGAACGGCATCGACTTCCAGGTCCGCGCGCGCTGGAAGCCCCGCACCGTGGTCCTCTGGGACAGTGAGTCGACTAACTGCACAACGACCAGGACCGCAGCAGCTCACACCCCTCCCCAGACCGCACGACGGCGCACACGGCTATCGCCGACTTTGACAGCACCAAGGCGAAGCGCCACGGCGCGCGCATCACGCCGCAGGCCGAGCGCCCGTTCCTCTAGGCGACGACGAGCAGGAGCAGGCGTGATGGCGACTCTGGGGACCTGTGTATGTTGTAAATATCGAAATGGATTGTGCGGTTGCAAAAGCAAGTGGGCAGTGGAACGCTGCGGGGTATTCTAGCACTTGGCGAGACGAGACGAGCCTCGTCAGCCAGCGACCGAGCACGACTACAGCTCCTCGTCGCACGTCGGGCCTCCAAACGGGTAACGGGGTACGGACAGCTATATCGGTGGGAACTTTGTCGTTATGTACGATCGCTACCGAACACTCGGGAACGTTGATGTTGAACCCGAGATTTTGTGATGCTCAGCAACGAGGAGTCGTAACAGCAAAGGGTACGTTATTGTGTCGTTGTGTCCGGCTATGGCCTTGGATCCGGGGCCTGGATATCTGACCTCTCACGTCTTGCAAGTCATTGCATCATGGCATCTGCGACCCCCCGCGGGGCGGGGCGGAGGACTTTGCCTGCCCACCCCTCGTCGTGCAGCTTGGCTTTGTCTCGTCCAACTTGGTTGGCGACGGGGTGGGTTATTCCGCGCGGGGCAAGAGGATGTAGTGCAACAGCCGCGCAGAAACGGCCATTAGGTCCTATGCCATTCGACCAAGTGACTCCTCTCTCTCTTGAACCACTTCTCTCCACGATCGATCCCATTCCTGATCACTGCCGATGGACGATATGCTCAACAGATACCGATGGGACCTTGCAGTAAGGTTGACTAACAGACAGTGTCGTCGAGCACCCCGCTTCCACTCTGCTGGGTGCTAGTCTTTGCTGCATGCCGGACCCCACATGCCATCCGACCCGCCCGCTCACTTTGCCGAGATGAAAAAAAGTTGGGTTTGGGTCCCAAGTACCCACGGCCCCACGACGAGGTTGGTTAGATTAGGCACCCCGCAGCGCGGCAGCGGCACCAGCGGCACCAAGTACTGCACTTGCAGTGTCACCTGCCCATGTGCTAGCAGTAGTAGGTGTCTGCATGCCTGGCTCTGACGGCTCTCGGCGAGGCGCGGCTCGCTCGGTCGTCGGTCGGCGCCGTTGAAACAGACACAGGAACGTATTGACTGTGGGAAATATCGTGGGTCGCCGTCGGCGTCGGGGTAGTGGGGTGCACTACAGCATGCTGCTGACATGATAGCGAGCACGGTCCGCACCCGCGCGCGACGCTCGGCGCTTCTCACCCTCCCACGACATGAGGTCAAGTGTATCAGCTGGAGACGGTATGAATGCCTCGCAGCAGAGTTGGGCCGTGCATGCGTACGGCGGTGCGGCCAAATATCTCGCTCCCTGCCCTGCTCTGCTGCTGCCGATAACAAACATTTCAGGTGACCAAATGACGCTTGTTTACTGAAAAAATCGAGTCTCGGCATCCTTCGACAAAGTGCCTACCGTCCACCTTGTCGCCACACTTCTCGTCAGAAATCTTTTGTCTTGTTGTCAGAGTACGCCGCCGCCTTCACACGAGCAGCAGCGCAGTGCATCGGCTAGCGCAAGCATTGCTCTACACTCGAGACGATTCTCGATCAGCTCGATGCATGCATCGGCAACAGCAGCGTCTCGCTGCTGTTGTGACAAGGTTATAAGCCACTGCGTGGTTCCCAGGGCAGCTTGGTCTCCCGTGTCCCAACGTAGCTCGCCGCTCGATCAAGTCACCCCCCACCCCTGTGTCTGTGTGCCGCACGCACCCACCCGCAGCAAGCAAGCACCACGCGAAGCACACCACAAAGAGGCCAACGCAGCACCGTGCAACACCTTGTCCTTTACACTCCACCCATCACAACGCTTGACAAGCGGTAGACAGTGAGCATGGCGCCGTGAGTGCGCGCGCTGACGGCCAGTGGCTCCGGGACGCTTGGCCAAGCGGACATCTGAGCTCGCGTTCGAGCTCTTCGAGAGCCCCTCGCGCGGACTTGTCCGACAGCAGCAACCCGACAACAATGGGACGACGCCGTCAGCATGGGCCTCCTCCTCGTCGCCACCAACGTCGTCCTCCTCCAAGCCATGCAAGCCAACATCGGCCATTGCAGCGCTCAAGAAGCTCCCCAGCACGCTCGGCCCAGAGCGTGTCGCGCTCCTCCCGCGCATGGACGTCCACTACCGCCGCCACGAAGGCTACCACCTGCGCGTGGTGATCCCTCACGACGACGTGCCGCGCACCGCCGACTTGCGGCACGTTGTCGCCGCGCTCAACCGCTCGAGCGTGCACGCGATCCAGCTCCACCAGTGGGTCGCGGTCGACGAGGGCATGGCCGCCATTAGCGCCGCCTTGGCGCAGCTGCTCGACGAGCTCGACCTCCCGTCCCTCCGGCGCCTTAGTTTGCCGATAGACCGCGTAAAGACCGACATGCGTCCACCGTTCGGTGCGCTTGTGCGCTACCTCAACTCTAATCGCTCATTTGGTCTCACCCATCTGCGCGTTAACATCGCCTACCGCGGCGGCCCTGACCCCGAGGTAGCCGAGCTAATCCGCGCGGCAGAGGTGCACCCCACCCTCGTGCATGTGTGCTTTGGGTGGTGCTCCGCCCGCAAGCGCGGAGCTAGCAACGCTAGCAGTGGCAGCGATCGGAGTGGTGCATCGCGAGGAGGAGGGCCTAGGCCTAGTGGTGGCGACGAGACCACCAGCGATATCCAGTGCGACTTTGCATGTCGGCGATCCTGCCGCGGCATTGCGAGTCTCAGCAAGCAGCTAGAGGCCAACGCACATAACGCGGAGCGCGTCAAGTCCGCCGTCGCCAACGCGCTCGTTCCCAGTCGCGTCATTCTACGCGGACTGTATTCGCTACCGTCTGTGGACCCAGTGACGTCTTTGACAGGAGAGCAAGAGGCGTCACCACCCTCGACCGCTGTCAGGACACCCCTAGGCACAAACCTTGCGAGCCGGATCAAGTCAATGTTCCTGCCCATGTCATCGCCCAAAAGAGTATTCCACCGCAGGTCGTCGTCGCACTCGTCAATCTCGTCCTTGTCGTCATGTTCCTCGGACACGAGCACGAGTGCGAGCGCCAGCACGAGCGACTCGCCACCTCCGTCACCAAGACTTGGCAGCCTCCCTACCCCGCCATCATCGCCGCTCGCCCAGCTCCCCGTCGAGCTTGTTCTGCTCATCCTCCAACACACGTCGGGCGACATGCATGCCCTCACTCCGCAGCAGTGGAACCGTCTGTTCGCGCATGCTCAAGAGCCAAGAGAACTCGTGTCTCTGGCACGCGCTGCCAAGTGTGCCATTGTCGGGGATGGGTCGTCGTCCTCGTCCTCGTCCTCGTCGCCGACGCTGCCAAGAAGCGACATGGTGTGGGTGCCCGGCCGAGACGCCGGCTTCAAGCTCGACCAGCAGAACCTACAACAAACAGTGGCCTCACCAGTGTCCATGGCCGACGTCATGGACGAGTGGATGGACGCGGCTGGCTTTCGATGGGACAAGTAGATGTTATTCTTGGCACTCGCGACGCATGCAACACGAGTTGCTTCAGTGTTCATATACGGCTAGCAGGTGGTGGTGCAAAGAACAACAACATACACCCTGGTCACGCCGTTGCAGCACGCGGGAAGCACCGACGACTAACCTATGCACCCCCAAACCTTGAAGCCATCAGCCGTGAAGCCCAACCGACAAGGACTCGAGAGAGCAGCTGGGGTCCAAGGTGGCATCTGCCCATGCCGTCATGTCACCTCCCGGGTGCCTGGGTTCAGCTACATTTTGTAGATTCTGGGACTGCCCAGGAAGCACCGTCGCATCGCAACCGACGTGTATCTTGCCGAGAAGAGGAGGGGCGATATTGAACAGCCACTGCATAGAGACATGCAGCGTCCATACAGGCACGCAGCGGCGGCGTGCAATGGGCGACCGACCCGCGACCCGGCGGCTGTCTTTGGGAGCCGTCGTGAGCTGAAGGTTGGTATCGGCCGACCCACGTTCCGCCTCCCGCATAGGGCCAAGAGGAAGCCTTGTTGCTTGTTGCTCGCGATCACCAGCCACTGGTTGAGTGAGGCAGGCAATGTGTTGGGCAGGCTGGATGGCTCTTGGCTGCTGTTCTGGGCAGCATCGCAAACAAGCATGCAGCAGTGCGAGCACCAGCGCGAGGCACCCATATAACCAGCAAGCATGCAAAACCCCTGCGCTGCCCCCCATCCAGCAACATCCAGTAGACATGAGGTTAACCACAGCGCTCATCGCCGCCGCCTCGCTCGCGGCACACTCGGCCTCTGCAGGCCCAGTCAAGCGCGACACCGAGTACGACTATGTCGTCGTCGGCGGCGGCACTGCCGGCCTCGCCATCGCGGCCCGCCTGTCCGAGGACCCCAAGGTCCAGGTGGCCGTCATCGAGCCCGGCACCTACTACCAGATCAGCAACATGATCGTCGGCGAGGTGCCCGCCGGCTGCAGCCTGTTTGCGGGCTCGGACCCCGCCGACACCAACTCGGCCGTCGACTGGGACATTGTCACGACGCCGCAGGAGGGCGCGATGAACAGGAGTTTGCACATTGCTCGCGGCAAGTGTCTCGGCGGAAGGTGAGTGGCAGGAGGGGTGGAACAGCCCGCTGACACCCCAGCTCCGCACGCCACTACATGGTCTACCAGCGCGGCGACAAGGGCTGCTACCAGCAGTGGGCCGACGACGTCGGAGACCAGAGCTACACGTGGGACAACCTGCTGCCATACTTCCAGAAGAGCGTCAACTTCACTGCCCCGCGTGCCCCTCCTCGTGCCGCCAACGCGACGGCCGACTACAACCCTGCCGCGTTCACCAACGGCTCTGGCCCGCTGCGCGTCACGTACACCAACTATGCGAGCCCTATCTCGAGCTGGGTGCAGAAGGGCCTGACTGAGATCGGTATCCTCCCGACGCAGGACTTCAACTCGGGCTCCCTCCTGGGCTCTGGCTACGCCGCGTCCACGATCGACCCCAAGACGATGAAGCGCGAGTCGTCGCAGACGTCCTACTACGAGCCGGCGAAGAACCGCCTCAACTTCCGCACGTTCATCCTGTCCAAGGCGTCCAAGGTCGTGTTCGACGCCAACAAGAAGGCGACCGGCGTGCAGCTCACCGACGGCCAGTTCATCAAGGCCAACAAGGAGGTCATCCTCTCCGCTGGCGTCTTCCAGTCGCCCCAGCTCCTCATGCTCAGCGGCATCGGCCCCAAGGCCACGCTCGACAAGTACAACATCACCGTCATTGCCGACCGTCCCGGTGTGGGCCAGAACCTGACCGACCACGCCTTCTTCGCGCCGTCCTACCGCGTCAAGGTCGAGACGTTCACCCGTCTCGCCAGCGACCTGATCTACATCGCTACGCAGTACCTCTTCAGCTTCATCGGCAGCCAGACCGGACCCCTGACCAACCCCGTCGCCGACTTCCTCGCGTTCGAGCGCCTGCCCGGCGGCCTCGTGTCCCCCGACACGCAGAAGCTGCTCGACGAGATCCCCACAACGTGGCCGCACATCGAGTACACGGCCGCCTCGGGCCACATTGGCAACTTCTCCAACCTGCGCAAGGACCAGCCCAAGGACGGGTACCAGTACGGCGGCATCATGGTGGCCCTCACGGCCGCCTTCTCGCGCGGCACCGTCGGCATCAAGTCGGCGAGCATTGACGACCTGCCCGTCGTCGACCCCAAGTACCTCACCCATCCTGGTGACGTGGAGGTTGCCGTGGCCGCCTTCAAGCGTGCGCGCAAGGTCTACGCCTCCGAGGCCATGGCCGACGTCCTCGCCGACCCGAACGAGTACTACCCCGGCGTTGGCGTCCAGACCGACGAGCAGATCACCGAGGCGATTCGCAAGAGCATCGGCCCCCTCGGCGGCCACGGATCATGCACCTGCCGCATGGGCCGTGTCGATGACCCCAACGCCGTGGTTGACAACAAGGCGCGCGTCATCGGCGTCACTGGCCTGCGTGTCGTCGACGCGTCTTCGTTCGCCATTCTGCCTCCAGGCCACCCTCAGGCGACGGTCTACGCCCTCGCTGAGAAGATCGCCGACGAGATCAAGAAGGGCAACTAGAGTAGTAGTGGGAGTTTAATGGACAGTGCATGTATCTTGGTCTAGATGGAGTGGAGCGACGAAAGCTACGCGTGGAGGGCCTTGATGGCCGCCTCGGCAGCAGCGCCCGCCGACTGGGGGTTGGCGCCAGTCACGAGCCTGCCCTGGGGGATGACGAGCACCTCCCAAGGGCCAGCAGGCGCGACGTACGTGCCGCCGAGCTGCTGGGCGAGGTCGCGAACGGTGGGCTTGTTCCAGCTGCGCAGGGTGTCGAACACGCCCATCTGGTGCTCGCCGATCTCGGTGAAGCCCGTCACCTCGTGGCCCGTGATCAGGCTCTTGCCGTCAGCGTCGGTAATGCCGCCGAGGATACAGCCGCCCTGGCAGACGGCCGCGACGACGCCGCCGTGCGCGTAGATCTCCGTCGCCAGCTGGTGGAGGTTGGTCGCGGTGGGAAAGTCGAGCAGCGCCGCGTGACCGGCGGCCGCGAAGAAGATGGCGTAGTCGGCGCTCTTGAGCTCAGACGCCGGGCGGATAGCAGCAAGCGCCTTGCGGAAGGGCGACGAGAGGTCGTTGTATGCGGCCAAGTCGGCGCCAGAGAGGAACTGCGCCTGCTCGCTCACCCAGTCGGGGTACCACTCGCCGTTCTCCGACGAAAAGGCCACTTCGTACCCCGCGGCCTTGAGGACGTTGAACGGGTGCTGCGCCTCGATGATGAACAGGCCCGAGTCGTGGCCTTCGTACATGCCGCCCTCGATGGCGATACGCTGCGAGGGGAGGGCGATGACGGCGCGCTTGGGGAGGGCGGTGGGGGACATTGTGGCGGCTTGGTTTGGGTGGGTTGGGTTGGGTTGTGGGATGAGCTGTGGAGCTGTGGAGCTGAGGCTGGAGACTTGTTGTCTGGCGTCCTCGACCCGCTCACAGCTCGCATTTATACCTCTTTCCACTCTCATATCGACACCATGAACGTGGGTCAAAGTTGCGCGACATGAAAGTTACGCGCCTCGCTCCGTCAATGAGGTCAGAGGTGGTGGACGAACGGATGAAAGTGGACGGAGTGGACGGTGGACTGGGTGGACGGCCACCTTATCGCCCCCGCTCCACTCGTACCGATATCCCCCGCACGGCTGGACAAACTCCTATCTCATTTACGCGATGGACGTGACCAGTGCCAGCTTATGCATGAGCGCATGTGCGGGCAAAGACGCTGTGCATGGGTCTACCCTTCGGCCGCAGGCCACGGATGGCTGTCATCCGACCTCGGTTGCGAGCTCGGGCAGGGGTGTTCCGGGGCTCTTACTTGCTGGAGCTCTTAAAGCGCTCCGTTTGTATGCAGGACGCTCACTGCCCCTATTTCACTCCTACGACGTCCGCCATCATGTTCGAAGATGAGCAACGTCCTTGGCAGAACGGAGGGTGACTCTAGACAGCACCGAGAGCTGTCGTTCTTTGGCACCCCGTGTGGACGAAGTCAGTCTTCTCGTCAACCCTTACGAGGCGGAGTGAGTCTCCTGTGCCCTCCTACACGTGGTGAGGCTGCATGCTAACATCGCTAGCATCGCCAGCTGCCATAGTCAGTTGCTAACTACATGATGACCGCCTCCTCACCCACCCCACCCCACCACTCCACTCCGCCGCGCCGATTTCTCGGACATCCAAGCCTAAGCCCATGTGGTCGTCTCCACCCACATCCTCGACTCGAGCTACAGACCATGCTACGGCCCGATCAACAGCGACACGCGGCGTGATTAGTACTTCACCACTAACCTCGGTCCGGCATCGCCGTTCGCTGGCCGGAGGTGGCGAGCGGTATTGCCCCGCTGCGTCTGGGCTTTGGACCTGAAGTTGGCGGATGCCGGTCGGGGGTCGGCCTGGGGCCCAACCGCTGGCCCAAACCCACCCCACTCCCCCCTCAGCCCACCTCAGTCCCCGCAGGGTAGCGCGCGCCGAGTCAAGTGTAAATGGAGTCAGGCTGCCAGGGACGTGGCTTGGCCAGAGTACTTTCGGCCCGCGCCGGCTCGGCAATGAAAGCCGTTGGTTGCTGCGCCTGCCCTCGTTCGTTCCGACCTACATCCAGCTGCAAAGGTCAGCAGATGGCAGGCAGGTCCTGTGACTCTGCTAACATCTGACTACTCACATTGTCCACCCCCGATTCATCGGCTCCTCCACCCGCTACACCTCGCCGCGCCTCGCCGACCGGACGCCCGATCTCACCGACCTCGCCGAGCTCGACGCCGTCGTCGTTGGCACCTCTGGCCGAGAGATAGCGTCTTTGAGAGCTGGCATACCGATTTCACGGGGTACTCTGCAGCTGTCAGCTCGCTCGCGCTGGTGGAGGAGCACACCACCGCGTGATCACTCGACCTCGTGACCGTCCTCAAGCCCCACCTCCCCCACTCGGCGAGAAGTCCACCTGTCGCACAAACCGAGATCACCCAACCCCGCCACCTCGCCGACATCTCGCCGACTCTCGCCGCGTCTGCACCCGCGCTCACCACTATCTGGCGCCTGTGCCCCTCGCCACCCAATACCTCGGGCCGAGGGGGCAGCCGACGTGCCGTTTAAAACTCCTCAAGCAGCCTCGATGGGACCCCACACCTCCACATCGCTCTGACATCATGGCAGCGACGACCGACACCAAGGCTGCGACCTCGCACATCGAAGACACGGACGTCGACCTCAAGGGCAGTGCTGGTGTGCACGTTGCCGGCACGGAGAACGACGCAGGTCTCGCCGTCGTCGACCAGCTCGAGGTCCTCCCCTCCAGCGGCGAGCGCATCCCCGTCTCCAGGTGGGAGTACTACACTTTCATCCTTTTCTACTTCCAGAACAATGGCTCGCCGATCGGCAACACAGGCGGCAGTCTGCGCATGAAGCTCATCTCCGACCAGTTCCCCTCCGGGATCGTGAACTGGGGCGGGCAGCAGCTTGCGATGAACGCTTTCCTCCTCGACACGAACGGTATCCTCTTCGCCGTCAACTTGTTCCTCATGCTCGTTATCGGCCCCTACGCAGACTACGGAACGTGGCGCCCCTACATCCTCATGAGTGGGTGGCATTTTGCTGCTGCCTGCTGACCCCAGCCTCGACTTTCGTCTGCTTTGTCTGTACGTTCTGCCTCATCGCCACGTACAAGCCGTCGCAGTGGCAGGCGGTCAACGCGCTCTGGATGATCGGAAACCTCGCCTTCAACGTCATGGGCACATTCTACCAGGCCAACTGGCCATGGATCGGCCGTAACGTCCCTCGCATGCTCAAGGCCGAGCAGGACGTCAAGCAGGGCGTCATCAGCTCGAAGGAGTTTGAGGAGATTGACCAGCTCGAGCGTTCCAAGATCCTCTACCTCTCCAACATTGTCGGCTCGGGTCTCGTCGTCATCTTCTACGGCATTGCCACGGGCGTCGCCTACGCCGTCACGCACAACCGCATCGACGACGACCGTCTCACCATCAAGGCGTACCAGGTCCTCCTGGGCTACCTCGGTGTCGTGGTCGTCTGCTGCACCGTGCCCTACTTCTTCTTCCAGAAGTTCCGTCCCGGCCAGGCCATCCCCGCCAACACCCCCCTGTGGAAGCTCGGCCCCAAGCAGCTGTGGAGCGCGATCAAGTGCCTCCCGTACCTCAAGAACGCGCTCCTCTACCTCATCGGCTACTGCATCATGCAGGAGGCATTCGGAGCTGCTGGCGGCATGACGGGCATCCTGCAGGCCGAGAAGATCCACTACAACCCAGTCCAGAGCTCGGCGTGGGGCCTGCTCGCAGACTGCTGCGGTGGCACTGGCAACATCCTCCTGCTGCTCATCCACAAGCGATACCCCATCAACATTAAGTGGGGCTGTGTCACCGGCGCGTGCATTGTCATGATGACGTGGGTTTTATGCAGTCGAACACACCGCTGACATTCCAGCGTTATCTGGGGCGCGATCGGCTCGCTCACTGGAAAGATCGGCTACCACCACGTCTGGGAGTTCTACCTCGCGCAGTGCTGGAACCTTTTCACGCCGACCTGGGGCGCCTACAGCACGACAATGATCACCGAGGTCGTCCCGGCGCCGAAGCAGTACCTCTTCTACGCGCTCTTCGGCACCTTCTCCCGCGTGTCAGGCTTCACCGGCCCGTTCATCTGCTCGGCGATCATCAATCGCACCAAGTCGGCCAAGCACCCCCAGGGCAACACCAACATGGCCTACTGGTTCCCCGTCGGCCTCGGCGCCCTCGGCATCTTCTTCATCTGTCTCGTCGACACCAAGCAGGCCAAGATCGACAACGCCAAGTACCTCGAGAAGGAGGCGCAGGACCTGTACTCGGCCGAGCAGCGCGCGGCGCAGGCCGAGCGTATCGAGAAGGAGGAGGCCGCGGCGGCTGTCTCGACGGTCAACGAGAAGGCTTAGGTGGTGAGCTGGGTATAGGAGGAATGGGCGGGGGTGAAGTGTGGGGATATGGGACAAGCAAAACAGGTTGACGGGGGAGGGAGATTGTAGTAGTGGGTACAAGGGATGCAGCATTGTGTTGGGCAGTCAGTAGATCTACGGCCTGGAATCCTCCTGCAGAGATCCTTGCATCATTCAGACTGCTTCTACTATACAACTACAGATACAATGTTCTTTCTAGACCTCACATGTGAGGCTGCACTTGTTGATTTTGTGTTATTGGCCAAGCTCAATCGTTACTGATTTTGGGCTTTTGGAGGGTGGGCTGTGGCTGTTTTTTGAATCGACTCTTCAGAGCACGTTGTCGTTGATTCGCAAGACTCGGACACGTCTCGTACTAGCTCCACATCCGTCGATATGGGTTTTATCGCTTCCTTAGGCTGCCGAGGGCAGTATTTTATTGCCTGCCGCAGGCTTACAACTTTGCGTCGATTTCCTCATGCGAACGCTTCCTGCTTCGCCCGGCAGGCGTCGCCGCAAACTGCTCGCTGGGCGCAAAAGAGAACACGCGCACGCCGCAGGGGTGGTACCAGTGCTGCCACTCATCCTCCTGGACATTGTTCCACTCAGGCTTCCACTGCAACGCCTCGGCGAACCCCTCCGTCGCTTCGCGGTACTCGCCTTCCACCTCGGGCGTGAGGGACACGGTCTCGACCAGGCCCGCAGGCCCGAGCATAAAGCGCGTGTTGAACGACGCGCCCTTTGTGAAGTCGCGCGTCGCGCCTGTGACTGCGTGCGCGTGCAGCCTGAACGGCTTGGCGGCTGGCAGGGGCGGGATCTCGCTCAGGTCGAAGAAGAAGGTCTCGTTGGACGTCGCGTACGCCAGCTGCTGCCTGTATGCGACGGCGGCGAACTCGGGGTCGTCGAGGCAGAACTCGACGAGGTGCGGCGCAAACGTCTTGAGCGGGTCACTGGACGCCGCGGCGGCGCGCAGCACCTCGGCGTACTCTGGCACGACGAAGAACTTCTTCTCGGCCGAGAAGACGAGGTTTTTGCCGGCAATGGCGAGCGTCTCGGGCTTGAGCGCGAAGCCGTCGACCTTGGAGGGCCGAGTGTGCGCACCCCCCGCCCTCTGCTCGCGCGCACCCAGGGCATAGCGGCAGAGGGTGCGCGCGGTCTCGACGTGCACCGCAAACGTGCGTCGGCGATGATGGGCGGCGCGGGGCGACGGAGAGAGACGACCCCGCGGCGCGGGGGGCGGGGCGGCGAGGCGACGAACATCTTGGCCCAGGCAAGCGCCGGCCTCCGCATCCACTCCAAAGGCACACGCAACGCAGTATCCATACAGCTAATACAAGGTACTGCTCGCTTCTGCTTGCTCGGTCCCATGCATGTCACGCGATCGCCGACGCGAAAGCTGCCCTTCTACCGCCTTGCCGTTGTGGCACGATGGCCGCCTCGGTCCATTCCATGCCGACCAGCGGTGAAGGCTCACGCGCCCGCCACAGCCGCCCCACTCGCCCCAGCAACAGCTGCAGTCCGAGCAAACTTTCTGTACGGTTCGAAGGATAGCACACGGATTGCAGCTGCCACAGTCAGCACCGTCTGACGATACACCCACCCTGACGAGCCTCCTCGCCCCCTCTGCACTTGAGCGCAGGGTCAAAGTCCTTGGTCGCCTGCGTGTATTCGTCCTGAACACTAAGCTCATCGAGTTTGACCATCTGGAGCACACCCCTTGGCGTGATTGACAGCAGCTGGTCCCAGCCAGGAGACGAGAAGCCCTGAGTGATCTCGACGGCGCACGCAGTGGGGGACGGCTCAGAGCCGGATCGGACAGCCGGTAGGTCGTCGAGGTTAATGATCATTGAGGTGAATCTCTGCTGTCAACGCGATACGCGGGTGCTGCTGCAACGTACCGTGCAGCAGGCCAGCCGGTGGTCGAAGACGCTGACCATGGCGTCGCCCGCTGGCGTCCTCTCAAAGTGGAACCGATACACGCGCGACGCCACGAGCTGGCCCACCCTGTCGTCGTCGTCGAGCTCTCCGGCGAACACCTCACGCAAGAGTTCAGTGTACTGCGGGATCACTGCGAAATTCTGCCATCCCCTCCAGAAGAGGTGTCGGCCGGCGATGGCCAACCTGGAGTCAGTCACCGCTCTTCACCACCCACTCACGATTCAGCTTCAACGTAGTAGTAGAAGTTCCAGTCCATCTGCTCAGCAAGCTCCTCGTCCCACGGCACCCTCTGCAGCATCAGGGACTGCGCCCGTCCCGGAGTCACCGGCACGCTCTGGGCGCGAGGGTCCAAAGACCACTCCCCCATTGTGACCCTCTTGGCCTGTGCGTCCGAATTCAAGTCAAACCACATCTCTTTGTCGAAGAACCGCCTTTGATCGGTGTGTATCAGGACGACACCCTTCCCGTTGCTGATAGAGTGACGCTGCCAGACAGCCACTCCATCGCCGGCCTGCAAAACGACAAACACATAGTCATTGTCGAGGACAACAGCATTCTGGGGTCAGCCTTGCCTCACCCTGTCAGTCACCCACGCTCAGATACTCATTCTCCGAAGCCAGCGCCCA
Organism: Vanrija pseudolonga; assembly: GCF_020906515.1. Lineage (NCBI taxonomy): Eukaryota > Fungi > Basidiomycota > Tremellomycetes > Trichosporonales > Trichosporonaceae > Vanrija > Vanrija pseudolonga. The sequence goes on from NC_085855.1 coordinate 89,904, forward strand.
GTTGTCGCCTCGCGGCTGGCGGTCCTCCCGGGAACGGCCCTTGGCGTAGCAGAGCTCTTCGAGGTACACCTTCTCATCAAAGCACCATGCAGCCGTGAGACAGATAATACCGTCGGCGTCGTAGTCGAGGTGAAAGGCGAACTCGTCGGAGCTGAGTGAAGTGTTCCCCGGCGCCTGAAACGAAGTGAGTCGGCACAGGCCGTGATACTGTGGGTCCTCGTATGGTTCGCCGTCCGAGAAGCGGCACCAGTCGCGCGCTGAGACCCAGATGATGACCTCGCAGGTGCCGATGTCTTTTTCGCCCTCGTCGGCGTCGGCGTCATTGTCGTTCTCGTTCTCGTGGGCGTCGGCGTCGTTCTCGTAGGCGTCATCCTCGCCCGCCTCCGCCTCATTGGAGTTGTCCGCGTTGGATTCAGCCTCACTGGCACCGTCCTCGTCGGCCTCGCCTCCGTCGTGGTCTCCCTTGTCGGCTTGGGGTCGGTAGATACAGAAAGCGATAGGCCCCATACCGCGTAATGGCTTGACATAGACCATGTGCGGCGGCAGCGGATCGACGTGGTGGTATTGAAGCTTGCTGTCGACCGTGAACGAGCAGAGCGGCGGCTCGTCACCACCGTGGGCCTCGTCGTGCTGGTCCTCCTCGTGCGGGGTATAGTAGCCTTCGTACCCCGCTGGCGGGGTGTACGGCTTGATCGGCCGGGACCAGCAGTCGGGTCCGTTCATCGGGCTGGGGCTGGCCACCGTGTCGCCCGTGTACGGGTCCACCGTGGTGCTGTACCAGCCCGAGCAGACCTCACCGAGGACGGGCACCCATCTGACTGTGGGCCGGCCCTTGTCCCACGCGGCGTCCATCTCGGCGTCGAGCGCGTGTGCCAGCGCTAGCGTCAGCTGTGCGCTCGGCCACCCCAGACCCACCTAATGCGCGCCAGCTGACCTCGCCTCTGAGGGAGAGCGCTCGCGTGGCCTCGAGCTCGAGACTGAGGTCGCGCGGGTCCTTGAGGGGCTTGATGCGGTTCTTGATCGTGGAGCGGAGCACGCTGGCCCAATCGCGGCAGACGGCGCTTGCTACGCCGAGTTCCGGCACGTCCAAGTGCTCAGCGACGAGGAGGAGGATATCGTCGGGGATGAGGGAGGTGGACTCTGCCATGATGGCTTGGGTTGTCGTTGGAATGAAATATCGGCGGTTGCAGGAGCTCGAGGGGTCGTGGAGCGCACGGCGGCTGCAGCACCTGACGCGGGGGCGGTCCTAGCGCTCGGGGGTCACTCTCACAACGGTGAACGGTGATAAGGTGTTATGCGTTGTTGTTCTTCAAGTGGTCCGCAGGACGAATGCCGCGCCGCGTGACGCGTCTTCCGAAGGATGCCCGTGGCCGCGATCGAGCAGTGTCGTCATTCCGGCCGGTGCCCCATGTCTCAGCGGGCTGCAACCATCCCATCACCCAGATCAGTTTGAGTCCACGGCTCTGCTGCTATCAGCAGCTGCTTGGTCGATGGACAAGGTCAGCAACCTGCGCCAAGAGCCCGGTGCAGTTTGTCGAGTCAGGCTGTTGAAAGAGTTGATAAAAGAGCAACATAAAGAACCAAGGACCTGAGCTCTCCATTGAAATGGGCTGGGCCGCCGTGCCCAACATTCCCGGTATCCATACTATCAGTCTACAAATGTGATCTTCACTCGCCCCCACGCTCCTGGGTCCTCGGCCGCCGCCTCTGCCGCCGCCGCCTGACGAGTAAATTTGCTGTGCGGCTCAAACGACAGCACACGGATACCAACTGTAAAGTCAGCGCCGCAGCCGCCGGGTTCCCCACGCCACACTTACCCGAGCTCGGCACCTCTCCAGCATACTGCATCCCCTTGAACCCCTTCGTCGCCTGGGCATACTCCTCCTGGAGGTACGGCTCGAGGCTGACCACCTCAAGCAGGCCGGTCGGCGTGGCAATGTTCGTGTCCGCCTGGCGCCAGTGCTCGGCGGGGTACGGGAACCCGTGGGTGATCTGCACTACTGGCACTTGGGCGTTTTGGATGTCGTCCAGGTCGATGAGGAGCGCGCCAAGGTCCATCTGGCACACGACGCGGTGGCCGATGACCTGGATGCCAGTGAACGAGGGACCGACGACAAACCTGAAGATGCGCGACGTCACGAGCGCGGCTTGCGTTTCCTCGTCCAGCTCGGAAGAGACAATCTCCTCCAGGAGCGTGGCGTAGTCTGGTATCACGACAAAGCCGGTGTCGCCCTCCCACACGAGGTGGCGGTCGGCAACCGTCACACTGGCGTCGTCAGCAGAGCCGCAGCATCCAACCTACCTGCTGTTATCCAGCTCCCACTGGTAGAATGTCACAGCGGAGTCTGTGAACCACTCGCGCGTTGCACGTTCTACCGCGACGACGCGCGCCGCCCCCGGTGTAACGGGCACAGCCTCGTCTCCGTCGCCCAATGCCCACTCGGCGATGGGCCTCCGTGAAGCCAGCATGTCGGGGGTCACGTCGAACGTCGGCCCGGGGTTTGCGGCAAAGGATGGCTCCAGCCGACCGTCGAGGGCGAGCACCAAGGTGTCGTAGCTCCCAAAGCCGCGGTTCCAGATGAAGATCCCCCCCTCCTCCTCGGGCATGACGAAGATGTGCTCGTTGTCGAGGACGACGTACTGGCGTCAGCGCGTTCGCCTTGGCCGACTCACGTCAAACAAGTTGGTTTCCGCGAGCTCGCGCTCCCAGCCGCCGCGGGTCCGCCGGCCACCGGCAGCATAGCGCCCCTTGACCTCGCACAGCTGGCTGTGGTACACGACCCCGCCGCCGCTGAACGCAGCCGTGAGGCCGATTACGCCGCTCCAGTCGTAGTCGAGGTGGAAGGCATACCGCTCCCGCATGACTGGGAGGGTCGTATCCTCGAGCACGGCAAACGTGCAGAGGTAGCGCAGGCCGCACACGCGCGCCTCGGGGTCCTGGTTGGGGTCCTGGATTCGCTGGATAGACGAGAAGCGCGCAAAGTCTGCCTCGGTCACCCACACTTGGGCCGTGGGGCCGTCCTCTCGCTCCTCGAGGCGCAAGGCGAGCGGTCCCATCCCGCGCACTGGCTTGGCGTAGATCATGTCCAGGGGGAGCGGCTCGGCGCGGTGGTACTGCAGGTGCTTGTCCACCGTGAATGCGTCGAGCGGCGGCAGGCCTGCGGGGGGATGACCTTCTGCAGCCTCGGCCGGCACAGCCGCTTCACCTTCCACTTCCTCCTCGGCATCGTTGGTCCCTTCTTTAGGTCGGACCGTAACGACCACCTCGCCATTGTACGAGTTCACCGTCGACACCAGCTGGCCAGCAGGCGCGCCAGCAAGCACCGGGACCCAGCGCACCGTCGGGCGCAGGCCGACCGCCTCGACCTCGGCTTCATACGCGCTCCGCAGGGCTGGGGTCAGAAACGCACCAGCACGCAAACCCACCCATCGCGCGCCAGCTGATCTGCCCGTGGCGAGTCAAGCTGCGTGTCGCCTCGAGCCGCGCCTCGACGTCGCGCGGGTCGCCCCCGAGCGCCTTGACGCGTTTCTTAATGGCCGGGAGGAAGAGCGACGCCCATCCGCGCGACACGGTCGCTGCGACGCCGAGCTCGCGCGCGCCCATGTGCTCTGCGAGCACGAGGAGCAGCTCGCGCGGAAGGCGCGGCTTTGGCTTTGGCTTCCACTCTGTCATGGTGTGAGGTGTGTTAGAGACGTATCATGCACGCTGCTTGTCATTGTGGACTGCAGTGTGCGACGCGTCGAATGCGGGAGCGGGGTCGCGTTTGAGGATGACCGCCCCGCCCCGCGTCGGCGTCGTGATCGATCATGTGTGCCTGCCTGCATTGCCGTGATGTCAGCGAACATGAGCAGTCTCTATTACATTGTTGTCATGTCAACGCTGGCATCGAGAGTTGCCGATGCTCCTGTTAAAGACGTGAACGACGCCAACGGTGACAATGTCGCCGATGCACACGCCTCAATGCACGAGCCGCGCCAAGAGCTGGTCTATGCGGGCTGGCGCAGGCGCGTGCACTCGATACGAGCCTGCTCGGTGCGAGGCGAGCTCCTCAGGGCCGTCAGCATCCCAGGAGAGCTCCGAGGGCTCCGAGGGCTCCGACCAGCTGAGGAGGCTTCCGCCGTCCAATCCGCAGGGTGCTGCGGCGCCGCCAACCGGGCTTGGCTGCGGATGACACCGGTGAGAAGAAAACCCAAGCTGCTGGCCAAGGCAGGCAGCCAGCTCGCGCGCCCATGTCCATCCAAAAGGCAGGCGTCTGGCGCGCTCCACAAAGGGCGAGCCGCTGCCGAGCTAGTAACCTTTGACTGTAAGCGCGTGACGTCGTCGGAGACCTCCAAGGTTAGTGCTGAAGGTCATATGCCGGCGCTTCCCCCACTCCCTCGATGACGGCGTGGCGAGCTCAGGGCCGAGCAGGTGGGGGGTGGACGGGAGGGCTTTTGCTCTCGCTCTCGTCAGTTGCCTGCCCTCCTGGATCCAGGCGTCTGCCTGCACCGCATCGCATGACCGAGATAATATGAGGCTCGGGGCGCCGTGCGCTGAGGCAGGCAAGTTGCCGTCAGTGTTGGGAACTTTGGGAACCTTGCCAGCGTGGGCGGGCAGAGGGAGCGCACGCTTGGCGGCGCGAGTGGCGGAATACAAAGGGCTGCAGGGCGAGAGGCAAATGGGTCAGGCTGTCAATGAGGGGCAGTCAGCGGGTCATGGGTCAGTGGGTCAACCTTACCTGATGCTGCATTGTAGCATGAGGGCAAGAGCAAGACGTAGAGAGCATTAACTGAACAGGAAAGATTGGCATTGAGAGGGTCAGATGCGCGTCAACGGATGTACAACGTGGGGGGCGACCTCCAGGACATCCTGCTCGCCTCCATGCCTGCCTTTACATCTTCTCGACGTCGACTGACACTCGTTTCTTTGCAGTCATGGACCACCGCAAGCCGCCAATACTCCCTACCACCAGCTCGTCGCCGCCGCCCAGCCCGCGGCGGATACCGGTGCTCGGCGCGGTCGCCGCCGCGGCCAACAAGCTGACCCGTCGCCCCCTCCGCGCGGCGCTGGTCGGCACGATCGCGCTCCTCGTCCTGCTGTACAACGCGCACGCGATATCCACTCTGCGGCGGGACGTGGGGTACATCCTCCGGCCACTATGGGACACGCCCGAGCCCGCGTTCAACGTCATCAAGCACTTCCCGCGCGCTGGCGACGACAACGACGAACAATGGTGCGGCGCGCACGGCTGGGCCACCCGGCGCGGGGGCAAGCCCGTCGTCGTCGACGCCGTGCCCGTGTCCACCGAGCTCGACATGCTCGAGATCCGATGGCGCGAGTACGCGCCGTTCGTGGACATCCTGCTTGTCGTCGAGTCCAACATGACCTTTGCGGGCACGCCCAAGCCGCTGCACTTTGCCGCGCACCGCGCGCGCTTCGAGCGCATCGCGCACGACGCAGGCGCCAAGCTCGTCTACCGCGCCGTGACGGACTTTGAGCCCAACCTGCCCTCGGGGAGCTTCAAGAACGAGGCGTGCCAGCGGCAGGCGATATCAGACCTCATCGCCGCCGAGCGCGGGTCCGGCGCGATCCCGCCCGGCGCGCTCATCATCCAGTCGGACGTCGACGAGATCGTGTCCCGCGACACGCTGCAGCTGCTCACCATGTGCAGCGGGTTCCCCTCGCAGCTCCACCTCCAGGTCGACAACTACCTCTACAGCTACGACCAGCCGCTCAACGACGGCGGGTACTGGCGCCCCCGCGTCGTGACGGTGCCTGCCGGCGGCGAGGGGGTAGACTACCACCACGGCCGCGGCAGCGACGACCTGCTCGCCGCTGCGGGGTGGCACTGCTCCTTCTGCTTCCCGACGCTGCAGGACATGCGTGCCAAGATGACGGGATACTCGCACAACGACCGGCTGACGAGCGCAAGGTTGCTCGACGAGAGGAGGCTCAGACGGCGCGTGTGCGAGGGGCGCGACCCGTTCGGCATGTGGGCGGTGGGTCGAGCTCGCTTTCACTTCGATGTGGTTCACCGCTAACACCCCATAGGAGGCTTTCACGTTCCGCGACGTGATCGCACACAGCGGCCCCACGCGCAGGCGCAACGCGTTCCTCCACGTCCCCGTCGCGCTCAAGGAGGAGCCAGAGCGGTTCAGCTACCTCCTTGACAAGGGGTGTGAGCGGCCGAACAAGTAAAAGTCGAACATACCGAGCGAGGGAGGCGAAGCGAGCGAGGCGGTGCCGAGTGAACAGTCTGGGCTCTTCATCTTCCCGAGATTGCTGTCGATGCGCGGAGAGTGGCCGCTCGAGGTGTAGACCGGGACGTTGGAGCGGACCGCTGCCCGCTCGGCGCGTCGGCGTCCTCGCGGTGCCTCTTCCTCCAGCTCTGTCTTATGCCTAGCTCGACACGCCTGGCGACTACCCAGCTCATCGGCGTCTCTCGCCTTGCCGTGTCTCGTCTGGCCGCCACTCGATGCAACCGCCCTCTCAACGAGCTGCCCCCCCGGGCCCCCCTCCCCCCCCTGGCGAACACACAACACCCAGCACACCCCCTAATCCATCTTGCTTGCCCCTACAGCAGACACTGCATCTATCCATTGTACCCGTGTATACAATACACCCATCTTGTACTCCCCCTTGCATCATGTACAACTTGTCAATAGCAGTGCGGCCACTGGCCGGATTGGCCCGTCAGTCGTATCGGCCCGGCCCGACGACTCCGGAACAATGACGCCACTACTTAGTGACTCGCATCTCACTCACACCCTCGACTTTGTGCATCACACACTCCTCCACAAAAATGGCATCCTACACCCCCTACGCGATCCAGCACATCAACCTCTCGGTCCCAGAGGGCACGCTGCACCTCGCGGAAGAGTTCTACGGCGAGGTGATTGGGTTCCCTAGCGACCCGGTGCCGAGCCTGCAGAAGGACTCGTTGCGGTGGTGAGTCGCGGGCATCCATCGTCGCTCCCCTCACCTTCCACTGACAATGACGCCAGGTTCCGTGTCGGCGGCGGACAGCAGGTGAGCCTGCACCGATTCGACAGAAGTGACGGCCCTGACTCGCCCAGATCCACATCAGCTTCGACACCCCCACACGCCCGGATACCCGCGCCCATCCATGCTTCTCCCTCCCGACCCCCGAGGCGCTCAACGCCCTGCAGACGCGGATTTGGGAGCATAGGTCCAAGGGCGGCCCGGCGGCTGCGCTCGCTGCTGACCAGCCAGGAGAGGAGAACTCTGGCTCCAAGGTGCGTCGAGGTGGTGTGCAGTGCTGACACTTGCCAGGGCGTGGAGTACCCCACGCGCTTCTTTGCGCGCGACTATGCGGGTAACAGGCTCGAGTTCAACGTTCACCCGCAGTGATGATGCAGTGATGTGCATAGGCAGACGTGCGGCGTGTGCACTGAGAACAACACATGCCCCGTGTCTACTGACGGCTGACCACGACCACGTCGCTCCACTCCTGCCCCCAGCTCCCAGCAATCGCGACAGCCGTCTTGCTCCGCGCGCGCAGCTTTGGCCCGACGAAGATGAGTGCCAGCGGCGCAGCCGCCAGCGCGGTCGAGATGCTCGCGACCAGTGTCGAGGCTTGCGGGTACCCGAGGTGGTTGTACATCACCCCCGCGGCGAGCGGGAGCGTGCCGGCCATGAAGCCGCGCACGAAGCTGTGCGCCGCCTGCGCCGACGACGAGTAGGTCTCGTACGCGTCGGCAAAGTAGTTTCTGCGGCGTCAGCCTTGCCTCTCACGGCGACGTACACAACCCCGCAGTACATGATGTACACGCCCCACATGGCGCCGGAGAGGAATATGGCGGGCACGATCCACGGCACGCTCGGCCTGCCAGTCCACGCATAAGCGTACATGCACGCCGGGAACAGCAGCCCGCCCGACGCAGACCAGTACAGGCGTACCTCTGGGGTCGCGGCCCCGCTCGCGACCGCGCGGCGGTAGATGCGCTCCTGGTGGAAATTTGACGCAAAGCCCAGCAGCCCGCCGACGAGCGTGGACAGCAGCGACAGGCCCGTGAGGCCCGCGTTCCACCCGTACTGCCCGAACACGGCGAGCGTCGCGCTGCTCCCGAGGTAGATGCAGCTCCAGGCGAACCCGATCCACAACGACATGGCCGTCACGATCGGCTCAGTGCAGAGGAAGGTGAGGGGGCGGAGGACTGCCGTGCGGGCGAGGTGCGCGAGGCTCTTCGCCTCGAGCTGGTGTGCGCCGACGTGCAGCCGTCCCGTCGAGGCCGTCAGCCGCGCGGCCTTGCGCGCCGCGATCGCCTCGGCGCGCGTCTCGACCATGAACGCATAGTTGAGCACGACGGACACGACGCACGCGAGCGCCTGGATCCCATAGCACCACTGCACGCCGAGCTTCATCGCCACGAAGCCGAACGCGGCGCCGCCGAGCGAGTTGCCAGCGTAGTTGGCCAGCGCCATCATGTTCATCGCTAGCCCGCGCTCGCGCGGCGCGTACATGTCTGCGATTGTGCCCCCGACAAGCGCGTTGCCGGCGGCGAGGGCAGTGCCTTGGATGAAGCGGGTCACCAGGAGGGCGGGGTACGAGTGTGTCCAGATCTGCGGGATGAACGCGAGGGTGTTGCTGCGGGTGTTAGTGGCGGCTACATGGCAGGGCAGACCTACACAACCATCGCGACGCGGTATACCCCCGCGCGGCCCCACACCTCGCTGAGCGGCGCAAAGACGAGCGAGAATACCGCCATGGGCACCATGTACACCGTCAGACTGAGCGCGTAGGCGGTGCGCGAGACGCCGAACCACGCCATGCCGGACGGCGTCATGACGCCGACTGACGTCGCCATGATCGCCGTTAGGAAGAGGACGTACGCTGCGATGGCGGTATTGAGGGCTTTCTTGGACGGGGAGAAGTTGGCCGGGTGCTGGGTGTTAGGGGTGGCGCTGGCTGCGGCGACCGGCTTACTTCTGGGTCATCGGGGGTGAGGGAGACGACGATGGGCGATGCGTCGACCGCGGCATTAGGTGCCACCGTGTCGACCGCGGGGACGACTTTGGACTCTGTATCTGGGTTTGAGGCGGACATGTCGCTGTACCAGAGATACCAAGATGCTCGTTGTCTGATTAACTGCTGCTGCCTTGATAATGTACCACAGAGGAGCCTCAATGACATCAGGGACCATCAAATTCGAGTGCCACAGTCGTTGTCCTGCAGGCACTTGGAGGCACTTGGAGGCACTTGGAGGCACCTGGGCAGAAAGGGGAGGAGGGTACATTGCGACTTTGCTGCCGAATTTGATGAACCCCGGCGTTTGGTGATTGAGGAGACAGACACTGGGGGATGCCGAGCCGGAAACAACAGCACAGTGATCTCCCTCGGTTGGTCGGCGAGTGCCAAGGCTCACGGAGAGCGCCGCCCCCTCCGTCGGTGAGCCGACGAGCACGACGCAGTCGGCGCCGAGGCAGCGACACCAGTGTCAGTCATCAGATTGCCTAAGCCACCAGCCTTGCCTGTCGGGCCTGTCGGATCGGGTTGTGGCTCACGTGGCATCGCACATGGCCGGTGCGGCGATGCGGCGACCAACGGCGACTAGGCTAGGCCGAGGGGGGTGAGAGGTGCGGCATCACGTCATTGCGCGTGCACGCACACTGAAATCGTATCTGGCATCGTGAACGACTACTTAGCCAGCACGACCAACGTCGCATGCTGCATACCCAGTAACCCATCATGGCCCCAGTCACTTGTGAGTCTAGTCCCCCCGTCGACGCCACGCCACGCGCCGCTCACGCCACGCCACAGTCACGGTCAAGTTCATCGGGCGCCCGTCGCCCCCCACGAAGCTCAAGGTGAACGGCGAGGAGCCGGACGGAGAGATCCTGCTGTACAACTCTTCGCGGCAGATTGTGGGCGAGGAGGCGAACGGGGAGAGCACGGCCGCGTTCATCGTGTGAGTGGGCGCGGCGATTCCTCCTCCCCACCACTGACTCCTCTTCCCCCAGCTCGACCTTCACCGACGCGCCCAAGTCGAGCATTGCGTGTGAGTCTTAGCTCTGTCCGAGCCACGCTCACCCCTAGCGGGCATCTACTACTTCCAGGGCACGATCCTAGGCAAGAAGGGACACTTCTCCGCGACGCTCGGCGGGCCGACAAACTACCCCATCATCAGTGCGCATTTCGAGATCATCCCCGAGACGACTGGTGGCGAGTTGAAGGGCTTGACCGGCAAGGGGTGGTACGAGCTCGATGTGAGCGAGCCGCATGATCGCAAGGACGGGCGGCCTATCACGTTCTCGGTCGAGCTGCCGTAGGGCGCTGGCACTGTTCGTATGTAGCTACAGGAGAATTACGCTATGCATAGCGCGTTGGAATTGATGCGCCGCAGTCGAGAGCCGAGGTTGAGTTTAGCGGCGACCTGCGTCGCTCGTGACTGACCTCTGACGCATGTCAAGGCTAGCTAGTACTGCGCTGCAACACACCTAACTACGCCCAAGATAAGATACGCCGCCTGCGGCGGCGTGTAACAGCCTCTGCATGTCCATGTCGTCGGCGTGCATTGCCACAAGCTGACCAAGGCCGACAAGATGCTGACAATAACATGACTCTTGGCTGCGGCTAAATCGAGAAAGTCAACTCCGCAGGCACAAAGGCAGGAATCACCCAGCGCGCGTCACGTCAGCCAAGCCGCCTGCCACAGTGGCGCCGCCGGCGCGCCTTGCCTTGCCGACCTTCCATTGTTCTGCCAACCCCTCCTCGGCTCCCCTTGCCGCCTCCCCTCCCCTCACCCCTTCCGCCGGGCTGCAACCCGGCCGAGGGCGATCATACATGTGCCCATGACGCTCCTGCCGCCGCGGGCACTTACTTGCCTTACATCCACTGATGCAGTGGAGCCGAGCCGAGCCGATTGGTCAGGCCACAAGGAATGCATGCCGCATGCACACCGCATGCACGCACGCAACACGACGCTTTGTTCGCCGAGGGTAGCAGCGTAGCGCACGGTACATAACCCACGGCCGGTGGGCCGTAGCGCATACCCCATCAGCAACAACAACAGTTACAAAAACAAAAAAGACACCATGGCGCCCGTCTCCTGTACGTCGAGCTGGCGCGCTCGCCGGGCATCGCGAGCTCCACTGACCCCCTCCCAGTCACAGCCAAGTCGTACTGCCGCGGCGGCGAGCCGACCCCGCTCAAGGTCAACGGCAACACGCCCGAGGGCCAGGTGCTCTTCTACGACTTTTCGCGCCGGCTCGAGGGCGACGCGCAGGGCGAGGCGACGGCCGCGTTCGTGGCCGCGTCGCACGCCGCCAACCGGGAGAGCAATACCGCAGCCGGCGTCTTCTACTTTGAGGGCACGATCCGCGGCAAGAAGGGCTGGTTCAGCGCCACGCTCACTGGGGTGCTGGATTTCCCGCGCATCGAGTCCAAGTTTGAGATTATCGAGGCGGCGACTGGGTGAGTGCGGCGTCGAGGGGTGGGGATCGGGTTGTTGCGGTTGGCTGGGCTGGCAGCGTCGCTGACACACCCAGCGGCGAGCTCGCTGGCCTCAAGGGCCGCGGATGGTACATCATCGGCGAGATGGACCCCACTGGCCATGACGACGGCAACGACCTGCACTTTGAGGTCGACCTGCCTTAGAGTAGACGGCGGACATGTATACGCCGGATAGTGGGTTCATATGGCGTGCGTGCCCTTAGAGGTTACTTGAGGACGCCGCCGCACGTTGCTGCCTGCACACATGCACTTCATACATTCTATACATCATCATCATCATGCTGCTTTTTCCTACAACTATCGCGCGCTAGAGCATGCTTGGCGTGCGGCTAGCTAGACCCTTGGCATGCGGCTAGAGCTTGGCACGCGGCTTGGGCGCCGGCGGCTCGCGCTCAAAGCTAATCTTGTCGTCCCACCGGCTCACGCTCTTCCAGTCCGACTGCTCCTTGCCGTCAAACCCAAACGTGCCGCGCGTGCGGACAAAGCGGCGCGCGCACTCGATGGCCGTCAGGTCGTTGTCCGACTCGGCGTCGGCGACCAGCAAGGTCGCGCACAGGACGTCGCCAATCTCGGCGACCACCTCGCGGCCGTAGGCGAGCAGCTCCTCCTTGTCGCGGGCGGACGCATTGTACACAAACACGCTCCACGCCTTGAGGATCGCCGCCTTCTCGGGGCCGAGGTCGACATTCGACTTGGCGCCGTACGGGTCAGTCGAGTTGGCGCCCAGCGTCGCCTTGAGCCACTTGTCGACGGCGTCGATGCTCTGCGCGCCCGTCTTGCCCTTGACCACCTTGACCGTGTCGGTGGCGAGCACGTCGGTCGTGCCCTCCCAGATGGACAGGACGTTGGCGTCGCGGAACAGACGCGCAATGTTCATCTCGGGGTTCTCCTGGTTCTCCATGAAGCCGACGCCGCCGAGCGACTCCATGCACTCCTGCAGGCCGGCGATGCCGTTCTTGGCCGTGCGCGCCTTGGACACGGGCGTGATGAGGCGCACAAGCGCCGCGACCTGGTTGTGGTCGGTCGGGATGATGGACGCGGTAGGCGAGTCGGGGTTCTCAGACTTGCCCACGAGCGCGGCAACAAACACGGCGAGGAGCGTGTCGGCGCGGTAGCCGAGCGTGATGCCGGCAATCGTCTTGGTGTAGCGGGGCAGCGTGCGCAGCTTGTCGGGCAGACCCTTGAGGGCGAGGGAGGGCATGACGCGCTGGCGACCAAAGCTGCGGGCGATGGCGAGGCCGCGGCCCCAGAAGCCAGTGGACGAGCCGGCATTGTACAGCCTGGTGACGTTGAGCAGCGTCGCAATGTTGGCGACACCGCGGCCCTCGGTACCGACAAGCCACGCGCGCATGCCCTTGACCTCGACCTCGGCGGTCGGGAGGGCCTTTGTGCCGAGCTTGTTCTTGAGCCTCTGGATGCGGATGCCGTTCATGGCGACGTCGCCTGCGGGGTCGAGCTTGCGCGTGGGCGCGAAGAAGCAGCCGAGGCCCTTCTCCGTCTGCGCGAGGAGCAGCACGCAGCCGCAGTCGGTCGCTGACGAGAACCACTTGAAGCCGTCGATACACCATGGGCCAAGCGGGTTACCGTCAATGTCCGTCTCGCCATTGTCGCCCTCGTACGTCGCGACCGTCTCGGTGCCGGCGACGTCGGAGCCGCCGGGGCGCTCCGTCATCCACTGGCCCGAGGTCCACGCGACCTCGGGGTCGAGGGAGAGTAGACGCTCAACGGCGCGGGTGAACACCTTGCGCTTGATGCTGCGGTTTTCCTCCTTGTCGTCGTATGCGCGCGAGCCGGGCGCGATGCGCTGCAGCTCGCGGAGGAGCACGCTCGTCGCGCCGTCCTGCATCGCCGAGGGGCAGGTGACGACGGCCGACGACGGGCCCCACTGGTGCAGCTTGAGGAACTGCGCCACGCGCGCCGACGCGCCAAGCGACGAGTCGTAGCCTGTCGCCACGATACCGTTGCGGATCCCAATGTTCTGCAGCTCCTTCCATCCGGGCGAGGTCACGAGGGCGTCGGGGATCGGGTGGCCAAACGACGAGAAACCCGTGCCCTTGATGTATGGCAGGTCGTGCTCTGCATTAGCGACGAGCGCGTACGTCTTGGGGTCGATGACGAGATCGCACAAGGCATGCAAGTGCGGGTAAAACTCCTTGTAGACCTGCTCTGGCAGGAAGAGCTTTGCGCTGCGGTCGAGGATCGGGTCGTCCTCCAGCGCATTGTACAGCTTTGGGTGAGGCTGAAAGTACCCCGAGGTCGATGTCGCGCCTACGAGCTTTGGCATGGTTGTGTGTGTGTGAGTGAGGTGAGTGAGAGAGTGAGAGAGCAACGTCACAATATATGCGCGATGGGATCTCGACCTCGTCGTCGTCAGTTGACCCCCACTTCGGTTATGGCATTATTGCCGCGGCGGCAGGCGGGGGCCCGGAGGCAGGGCTGGCTTACGTCCATGACAGTGACGAGATATACACCCAGGCTTGCTCTGCATATGCATTGTTCGACGCCTCGTATGCATTCTACACAGCGGTACACAGCGGCAAGGGACGCTCCCTATGCATGCATCTAGCAGCAGCACGCGTCGACGTTTGGCCCCTTGGTGGTGTCGGCGGTCGCTGTTCGGCGTTCGGGAGCTCGGGAGTGGACGGGGGCACTCGCGCCAAGGCAGCCAAGTGAGGAGTGCCACACACGACGGCCGGCGACGTTGGGTCGGCCGGCTGGGTCTGTTGAGCGTTCCGTCCACTTTGATGCGTTGCATTGTCTCTTTCTGTCTCTCTCTCTGTTGACATTTGACTTCCAGCGGCATCAGCGGCAACAGCGACGCCAGCGTCGCCAGCGTCGCCAGTCAGCCGGCAACGGCCGGCCGAGACGAGATCTAACGCGACGGTGCGACACACTAACTACCGGCTCGGCCGTCTGATCTGATTAATGATGGCCTTGGAATGGTGCTGGTGTCAACGGCGCATAGCGAGGCGGCTCGCGGCTGCGGCTCACTCACTCTGGATAAAGTCGCTGCAGATCGTCCAGCAGCCGAGACGGAGCCGAACATGTCTCACACACCACCCCAAAGTAAATCGGTGCTGGCGCGCCGGCACCAACGCACGCTAGTCGTGGGCCTCGACGACGACGACGGGTTGGCGGGGAACGCCGCGCCGACGCCGGTGCTATGAAGCAAGGTCCATGGCGGCGCTCCTGCCGAGTCGATGCCAGCCAGATGGCCAGCCATGCAGATCGTGGCGTTGGCGTAAGGGAGAGAGAACACCACTGTCAGTTCAGTCGCCGGTATCGATAAAGGGCAGCCAGTGCCACAGGGCGCCACGCCGAGTCCTCTCTGCACCGACACGGCGAGAGACGTGTGCGCAAAGGGTCGCTGTTCAAGGGTTACTATCTGATCAGAGACAACATTCCATAGAACACATCATCCCCTGTCCCAAGTCCGCCAGATACCTGAGATAGCCGCGACCTCGCCCATCCGAGACCTTGTCTAGCCCACCTGTTCACGATGAGCGATCCATATACGGTGCCGATCCCGCCCACCGAACGCCGCTGTCTATGGGATTTCCATTCCTCACGGCCGTGTCCGTGTCGCTCGAGCGGCGTTGTGTATGCTGTGGTATCGACGAACGGCGCTGGACTGGACTCGGCGTCAGGAATGCCGCGCGGGATGTGAGCACGTTCTGACGACGCCGAAAGAGGGCCGCGAGGCGGGCAGGCGAGAGCGGGGGTCGACGGCGAGATGCGATTGTGTGTGTGTGAAAGTGCGGCTGCGGCCTACCTCGAATCTCGAATCTCTCCGCTCGCATCCCATCCGTCGGCGCTATCCCATTTCCTGGTGCACTGGTGCATGCATTACAGTTTAACGCGTCGTCGTCATTGATGACAAGCACGTATGGTTGTGGAATGCCAACAATGCTCACCACGTGACGGCCGGCCGCCTCAAAGCCCGCAAGCCTCCCTCCCCTCCCCTCGCCTCCCTCTGCCTTCCTGCTCCCTCCCCATCCCTCCCCTCAGTTCGTTCGTGCCGTCATCGAGAGCAGCCAGGTCAGGAGGGAACAGCGGACAGCGGCTGTCAAACTGATTGGCGTGCATACGGCCATTGACCCATATATACATTCTGGCTGATGATCCCGCGCGTTGTCTTCGCTGCTCGCTGTACATAGCTACACCACACTCGGCGAATGGTACTCTTGTGATACAAACCCCCCCGCACATCAATGTCGCCGTCGCCATGAACACCGATCCGCTCACGGCGCTCGAGAAAGCGGGCATCGACCTGGGCGACCTGCCGTATAGTTATCTCGAGGTCGGTCGAGCCGGCTGTCGTCGATACTAACACCCCCGCAGCAATACCCCTACCCCGCGCTCGTGCTCATCTTCGGCGTGCCGCTCTACGGCGAGATCCACGCGTCGCAGTGGTCGCTGGAGAACATCCAGCCCCTGTCGCCCGTGTGGACCAACACCACCTGGAAACGCTTCACCGGTAACCGGCAGTCGCTGCTACAATGCCTCACGCCGTCATCGGCGCGGCGGCTAAGCCTCTGGCTCACGGGCCAGACGGATGCTGCGTCGTTCGTGTCCCCTAGCGTGAGCGTTCGCAGCGGTAGTAGTAGTGGCGAGCCCGCCCGCTCGCCCGACGAGACCCAACAACCAGCAGACACGACAGGCCCGACCCTCACCCTCGAGTTCAGATTTGGCTCCTCCAAAGCCAAGCTCATGCTCGCCAAGACCGTGCAGCCTGTGTACCGCATCGGCGCGGACGGCGTGCGCAAGATTGTGCGCACGCACGAGGCGGCCATCGTCACCACCATGCCCTCGGGCCAAGTGCGTCTCCAGCTGCCGTCTGCCCGCCGCAGGTCGTTCGGCACTTCGTACGACCCCATCCCAGAGGACGACATTGGCGGCGAGACCCCGCCCTCGACGGACAAGGTGCCGCTCACGTCGATATCGTCCGAATCACCAAGCAGCCTGCTCTCGTACCCCTCGTCAGACCCAGTGCCGCCCCGCGGCTCGTTCATAGGCACGACCGCTAATGGCCGGGTGGCGCCGTCGTCATCAGGAGGGATACTGCCGCGGCAGTCGAGCTCAACGTCTCACACATCCGGCCCGATGACGGACGAGCTAGACGGTTGGTCCGCGCGCGCGGCGTCGAGCAGCAAGTCAGCGCCAATATCCCTGCCTGGATGGCGGCCGGGCCAGACGATTGAGCTGAACCAGGACGGGACGGCGAGAGCCGTCAAGTCGGTGTTTGGATACGGCGAGAACGGGGCGGACGACGACGATGACGAGGGCGATAAGCCGCCAGAAGCATCAAGTAAGGATGTGGCCCACCTCCTCGAGACGACCAAGTGGGCAGATACGCCACTCGGCAAGCGGAAGCACTGGCCCGAGTCACTGCAGATGATGGGTGAGTTTGCGTGGCTGGCTGGCTGGCGCTGCGCGCGCGTTGCTGACGTGCCCCAAGTCGCCATCATCATGCGCTGGCCTACGCCGCTGGCGTTCTGGTGGGGCAAGGACTTGGTGTTCATCTACAATCAGAAATACGCAGATGTGAGTCGGCGGTGGCGGCATCGACGAGGAGCTGACGCGCCAGCGACTGCCCAACCATCCAAGAGCGTTTGGACAATCGGGAACAGTGGCATGGGCAGGTGAGTTGCGGTGAGAGCCAACGGCCAGCTCACACGCAGAACTCTGGCCGCATCTCGGGCGGTGGACAGAGGCCGCGCTCGACGGCACCCCAGTGATCAAGGACAACGGTAAGCTTCACTCGCCACTCCGCATCGCTGACGACGCCAGACCTGTCGCTGTACCCCAGCGCAGCGGGCGACACGCGCCGGCGCGAGTTCTATCGCCGACACCAGTGGGTGCCCGTCACGGACGGCGAGGGCACGACGGCGCTGGTGCACTCGTGGCGCGACACGACGCGCGACTTTATCATCGGGCGGCGGGACCGCTTCCTCACCAACCTGGCACTACGGGGCGGTGAGTTTCATGGCCCCGACGTCGCTGACCCCGCCAGACCAGGCGCGCACGCAGGCACAGCACGAGCGCGAGCTCATCGACGCGTTCGAGAACAACCCGACCGAGGCGCCCTTTGCGCTCATTTACCGCGTCGAGTCGGAGCAGCTGTTCGACTCGCCAAACCACTTCAAAGCCAAGCTCAAGTACGCTGGCGGCGTCGGCGTGCCCTCTGGCCACCCGTCTGCGCCCGCAACGCTCGAACTGTCCATCTCGCTTGACGGCTCGGAGCGGGGGGACGACTCGTCCCCGCCCTCGCCAGGCGCAGAGGACGGCATGCGGCCCGTGTCGCCGATGCCGCGCGACCTTGCCGAGGGAAACGAGCTGTGGCCGTTCGCCGAGGCGCTGCAGACGCACCGGCCGGTGGTGGTGCAGGACTGCTTTTCGCGGGTCGAGGGCTACGCCGTGCGTGTGTGGGACGAGCTGCCGTCCTCTGCTGTCGTCATCCCCATCTGCCGCAGGATGGACCGCGACGTGCCACGCGGCGTCGTCGTCCTCGGCATTTCCTCGGCCAACGCCTACGACGAGGACTACGCCATCTTCGTCGACGACCTGCACATGCTGCTCACCAACTCGCTCGGCGCAGTGCTCGAGAACGAGACGCAGCGGGTGTTGCAGGCTGAGATCCAGGCGGCGGAGCGCGCGCGGGAAGCGCTGCTGACGAATGTGTCGCACAAGCTGCTGACTCCCTTGTCGTTGATATCGGGGCCGTTGGAGGACCTGGCTGCCGAGCAAGTGGCACTGGCGCCGGCGGTGCGCGACGCGCTACACGTCGTCCAGCGGAACGTGTCCCGCCTGACGCGGCTGGTCAACATGCTCGTGGCGGACAGCGCGCTCGAGGGCCGCCGGAACGCGAGCAAATTCGGGCGCGTCAACCTCGGGCAGCTGACGCAGAACGTCGCCAAGCTCTTCGCGCCAGTAGCCAGTGCCGAGGGGATCGACTTTGTCGTCGAGTGCGACGAGGCAAGCAGGCCAGTGTTTGTCGACTTGGACAAGTACGAGCGCGTCTTGTTCGTGCTGATTGGCAACGCGATCAAGTTCTCTCCGGGCGGCCGCGTGGCGCTGACGCTGCGGTATACCGACACTGAGGTCGTGGTCACGGTCGAGGATACTGGGTCGGGGATCAGCCCCAGCGTGCTGGATGAAATTGCTGGTGCGCCGCTCGCTGCCGACGGAGTGACGAGGCGGCTGCGCGATAGTACCGGCATCGGCCTGTCGCATGCCGATAAGCTCGTCAACCTGCACCACGGCACGCTGAGCGTCAAGAGCAGTACGACAGGAGACAAGGGGACGACGTTTACGCTCACACTACGGTAGGTAGCGCAGCCACCGCTTGCTTGGTTCACTGCTGACACCCGCCCAGGCTTGGGAGCGACCACTTGCCGCTCGACAGCGTCGACAGCTCGCCCGTCGAGACGACAGGCATCCAGCAGATCCACCAGGCGCTCATCGAGTCGCTGTCGAGCCACAGGCAGCTGCCGAAGCACGAGCTCGACCCGCGCCCGCCGACCGGCATGTCAGTTAGCAAGAGCAGCCCCAACGCCGCGCCGTACTTTACGCCCAGCGACGTGGTCATGATCGTGGACAGTGCGTATCGTGCCGCCGCGCAGGCCCCGCTGACACTACCCAGACGACCCCGACTCGAGCAGCTACCTGCGCACGATATTCTCGGTCCTGTGCCAAGTCGTGCTGGCGACGGACGGCGTCGACGCGCTCGCAAAGGTCAAAGACCGCGCGCCCGACCTCATCATTGCCGACGCCGTGCTGCCCACCATGGACGGCTACGCGCTCGCGGCCGCCCTCAAGAATGGCACGCGCGAGGAGCAGATGGTGCCCATTATTCTTCTCACCTCGCGGGCGGATGCGCACGAGGGCGTTGCGGACGGTGAGTGCGGAGGAGTTTGAGCAGGCGCTGACGACCGTTAGACTTCCTCGCCAAGCCGTTCCACTCGCGCGAGCTCATCGCCCGCGCGCGCATGCACATTCAGTGGGGCAAGAAGCGGCAGAGCCTCGAGGCAGCGTTCTTGGAGCGCACTGCCGAGATCGAGACGTTGAACGAGAGTGAGTGGGAACGCGACAGTGGCAGCGGCTGACGAGCAGACGTCCCAGTCGGCATCTTTCGCACGACCGAGGACGGCTGGGTCGTATACGTCAACAAGACGTGGCACGTCTTGTCGAGCTATCCCCAAGGCCAGCCCGTCATCAGCTGGGGCGACTACATCATCCCCGAGGACCGCGAGTACGTGCGGCGCACGTGGACCGAGTTTCTCAACTCGAACGACGACACGGTCGAGCTCGAGTTTACGTGGATCAACGGCACGACCAACTTTGCCATTGCGACCCGGCTCAAGCCCATCAACGGCACGCCGCCCGGCATTCTTGGATGCCTGATCGACATCACCGACCGCGTGCAGAAGGAGGCGCTGCAGAAGGACCGGCTGCTCGAGTCGGAGCAGCGCCGCATCGAGGCCGTCGAGGCTAAGCGGCAGCAGGAGGAGCTGATTGACATTGTGTCGTGAGTGTGGCGTGGGCGTGCGTCAGGCAATGCTGAAGGCTCTACAGGCATGAAATGCGCAACCCCATCAGCAGCTTGATGCAGATAAGTATCGCAAGTGGTCTTTGTCGACGCCGCGTGCTGACGTCCGCACTGCTCCTCGCTGGTCAAGACCAACCTCGTGACATTGCAGCGAGAAATCGAGGAGGCGACGCAGAGCGACAAGGGCCTGCATCCCACCTCCGATCTCATGGCCGACCTCGCCGAGGACCTCGAGGCCCTCGACAGCATCTACCAGTGCGCGTTGACGCAGGAGCGGATCAGCAACGACGTGCTCTCGCTCGGCAAGATCCAGATGAACACGCTCGAGATCAAGGAGTCCGAGTACGCCGTGCAGAGTGAGGCGCACCGACTCGTATCCACCTTCCAGAGCGAGGCGCGCGCCAACAAGCTCGAGCTGCTACTCGACCTCGGGAGCAGCTTTGACCGCCTGCGCATCCACAGCGTGTACCTCGACCCCGTGCGCTTCGGGCAGGTGGTGACCAACCTCGTGTCCAACGCGGTGCGGTTCACGTCCACGAGCCCCGTGCGACGGGTGCAGCTGTCGCTCGATATCGGGTTCCGCCGTCCAGAGGCGAACAGCTGCACCAAGCCTCCAGGCGACGACGGGCCCGAGGGGGGCCCAGTCAGCGAACACACCCCGCTGTATCTGTTTGCCACGGTATCCGACACTGGGCCCGGCATGACACCGGCCGATACCGAGGCCCTGTTCAAGCGCTTCACGCACGAAGGGTCCGATAAGCAGACAGTCTTCGGCGGGATCGGCCTCGGCCTATTCGTGTGCCGCAAGCTTACGGAGCTTATGGGCGGGCGTATCGAAGTCGAGAGCGTGTACGGCCAGGGCACGACGTTCAACTTCTTTGTCCAGGTCCGCCCTCGGCTGAACCGACCCAAGCTGCCCCCCAAGACGCCTTCAAAGGCCACCAAGCTCCAGTGCAAGGCGCGCGTGCTGGTGGTGGAGGATAATGTCATCAACTGCAAGGTGTTGTGCCGGCAGCTGGGTATCGCCGGGGCTACGGTCCAGAGTGAGTCGGGTCTAGCGAGCCGAGCGAGGGTGGTCTGATATATCGTGTCGGCCGTGCTAACCCTTGGTCCCAGGCGTCGTAAACGGCTTGGAAGCTTGGAACCTCCTGAGCGAGACGCAGAAGCCCGGCAGCAGCGCGCCGTTCGACTGCGTGCTCATGGACCTCGAAATGCCCGTGATGGACGGGTACACTGCCACGCGGCTGGTGCGCGAGGCGGAAGCGACGGGTGCTCTGGACCGTACGGTCGTCGTCGCGCTTAGTAAGTAATAGTAGTAGCGAGGCCAGTGCCGTTAGTATCCTAGCTAACATCACTGCAGCCGGAAACGCGCGGCAGGCGCAGATCGAGTCTGCTATGGCCGACTTTGACGCCGTCATCGTCAAGCCGTACCGGCTCGGCATACTGCTCCGGGTG
Organism: Vanrija pseudolonga; assembly: GCF_020906515.1. NCBI lineage: Eukaryota > Fungi > Basidiomycota > Tremellomycetes > Trichosporonales > Trichosporonaceae > Vanrija > Vanrija pseudolonga. The sequence goes on from NC_085855.1 coordinate 111,360, forward strand.
ATTGAAGTGTCGGCGGATGTGGGCAGCGACGTGCCTGGGGACCGCGTCAAGCGCGTTGCCGAGGTCGTGGGGCAGAGCGGAGAGTAGGCAGGAATGGAATAGGAAGGGCGTGCATTGTATTGTACCAACTGTTGTATATGAGATAACCACGTGAGGGACTCGAGTATGGGGCTGCTGCGCTGTGCGACTGACGCCATGGTCGCGCTGGTCACTTCCGCCTGGGTTTCGGTCAGGTGCAACGCGGCAGGGAATGCGACGCCGCTGTCTCGGAGCGTTGTAGAGGCACCTCGTCTCATGTGCAGACGGTTGTTGTAGCAGAGAGAGACGGAAGTGACCCCAGTTATCGCGACCAAGGGGGTGTGGTGACTGGTATACCCGTCACGCGCAAAAGTGGTACTGCCACGGTCATTTCAAGAAATGTTCGGCCCTTTCAAGTCATTCGGCCTTTCCAAACATCACTCAACCTTGCTTGTCTCTCGCCCACCTCTTGGCTTTGCCCTCTTGACCTTGCTGCTGTTGCCGCCTCCCCGTGTCAAATTCATGGCTCTGCCGAGACCGGCACGGCGGCAGCAGCCACGGCACAACTGACACCCCCCACCCCACCCCAGCAGCACCCACAAGCACGCTGACCCACGACGCCTGCTACTCACCACTCGACTGACCCCAGCCAGGTGGCCCTCCCTCGCTGCACGCACCACTCACAGGCATGCGTCGGGTAAACAACCTTGCACGCAACATCCATCCGACCCACCACCCCCACTGCTGCTGACCACCTGCACCCACCTCGAGCACCACCGCCCCCGTTTTCTCTCTCTGCTCATATATCCATGTCTGTCGACGCGGCGCCATGGTGCAGGAAATATCTCCAACCAAAGACGCTGCACGGCCACGGCAGCATCATCACACCAGCACACACAAAGACACCTTTGCCGCCACCACCACCACCATGCCGATCGCGACCAAGACAAGCCCGTACCACCAGCCCCGGCAGCACGACCGGGCGCACGTCGAGTCGACGCCCGCGGGCTCGAGCCTGCCGGTCATTGTCGTCGGCGCTGGTCCTTCCGGAATGGCGACGGCGCTCGGCCTCGGCGCGCGCGGGATCAAGGTCACCGTCCTCGAGGCTGGCACGGCCGCGAGCTACGGCTCGCGCGCGACCTGCTACTCGCGGCACACGCAGGAGATTGCCGACCGGCTAGGCTACGGCGACTTGCTGGCGTCGCGCGCGGTCGGGTGGGTCGGCGGGCGCAGCTTCTACCGCGACCGCGAGGTGCTGCACTTCACCATGCCGCACGAGCCGCACAGCTTCCGCCCGCCAATGGTCAACATCGGCCAGAGCGAGTACGAGGAGATGCAGCTGCACGCTGTTGCGCGGAATCCAAACGTCACGATCCTGTGGGGCGTGGCCGTCACTGGCGTCGCGCCCGACGCGAGCGGCGTGACATTGACGGTTGACACGGTCGACGGCGAGCGCACGCTGCGCGCCGACCGCGTCGTGGCGGGCGACGGCGCGCGCAGCAAGGTGCGCAACGCGCTCGGCCTGCACATGAGCGGCACGGCATACGAGGGGCGATATGTCATCGCCGACATTCACTGGAAGTCGCCCCTGCCCACACAGCGCATGGTGTGGTTCGACCCGCCCAGCAACCCCGGCTCAACGGTCATCATGCACAAGCAGCCCGACGACATCTGGCGTATCGACTACCAGCTGAGCCCGAAGGACGATACGACCGAGGAGACGACGCGCGAGGCGGTGATTGCACGTGTGACCAAGCACCTCGCATGGCTCGAGAACAACGGCACCATCACCAAGGAGCCGTGGACGCTCGAGTGGCAGGGATACTACAAGGCCCTGTCGGTCGCGCTGCCAGAGTTTGTTCACGGGCGCGTCATCTTTACCGGCGACGCGGCGCACCTCGTCCCGATCTTTGGCGTGCGTGGGCTCAACTCGGGCATGGAGGACGGGGACGTGCTCGCGTGGATGCTGGCCGCCGTCATCAACGGCGACGCCGACGAGTCGCTCCTCAACGCCTACTCTATCGAGCGGCGCGACGCATGGGAGCAGAACATTGGCAGCGCCAACAAGAGCACGCTGGTCATGACGCCGAGCTCGGAGGGCTACCGCATGACGCGCGACGCGCTGCTGCAGGTGTCTGCCGTCATGCCAGAGTTCAGCCACCTCATCGACCCGCGCCAGTCGACGGCGACGCACGCGCGGCGCTCACCACTCGCCATCAAGCTCGACACGCCGGGCCTCATCTCCGGCGACCCCCTCGAGGACAGGCGGATCACGCTCGACGGGCGCGACACGAGCCTGCACACGGCGCGCGGGACCGCGTTTGGCGTGTACGCTGTCGGGCCCATCGACGGTAGCACCGTCGCCGGCGTCGCCGAGCGGCTGCAGCGCGCCCTCCCCCACCAGAGCGTGCACACGCTCGTGCTCAACCCCGGGAATGACGGAGGCGCAGCGGCCGCATGGGGCCTCGCGCCGGGCCAGTTCCTCATCGTCCGACCGGATGGCATCATCCTCACGCGCGGCGACCAGGCCGCCCTGGGTGACATTGAGGGCGCGCTCTCGGCGGCGCGCAAGGTGCCCGGCAGCCCAGCGCCAGCATCGCCGGCATCGCGCGGGACTACGCCCGACCCGGTACGCCTCACCGACGCGCAGAAGGCGCGGGAACAGGTCTGGCTCGAGCTGTCGGCCGCACTAGACGCCAACAGCGCCGGCGCGAACAGCAGCACTGGTGCTGGTGCTGACCGCGAAGCGTTCCTCACCCGCCTCGCGCTTGTGCTCGGTGCCGACGTCGGCCCCGAGCGCCTCGCCGACGTGCTCGCAAAGCTGAGCATTGTGCAGTAGTAGTCAATCGTTGTAACATTCATCGCATATGCATGTGGCATGGGAGGGCGGGTGGCGCAGGAGGGGGAGGGGAGGAGGGCGGGCCGGTGGCCAGGCGTGACCCAAGGCAGCAGCAGCAGCAGCAGCAGAAGGAGCAACAACAGCCACCTCACCTCGAGCAGAGCTGCATTGTCTACTTCCCGAGACTAGCACGATCGCAGCGCTAGAGCTCGATGGACGCCGTAACTCTTCCAGAACGCCGGTGCAACCAACAAACAAACGCAGGTGCTATCGCAGCCTCGAGCGCATCTCATGAAGCAGGCAGGAAGGCAAGCGTCCCGCCGCTGCCGTTGCCGCCGCCCACGGCACCGCGGCAGCACCGATCGATCGACGCTGAATAGGCCCTCGTAGGCAGCGAGCGAGCCGCCGCATTGCATTGCCGTGAGCCGCGGCTGCTAGCTGGCTTGCTGGCTGGCTGGGTGCCGCTGACTCAGTCAACGGTTGCCACTACCTACCTCGCCGCGGCTGTTGGCCGGCGGTATCACTCCGTTCCAGTAAGTGTTGACCCGCTGTAATGGGCGGTAGCGTCGCGACCAAGCCGGCGGCAACGGCTTGTCGTCGCCGACAGAGTCGCGACAGAGCGTCCCGACAAGCATGTAGCATTCCGCACTCCGTTGATCGTGTGCATATCGCCCCGAGTCATGTACAACGTGTAATGCCCCGACTGAGCGCCAAGCGACATGTCACCTGCCGACTGCTGTCGTCGGGAGTGAGGCTCCCGACATCGGCATCTGGTCGGCAGCCTCCCTCCCATCGCGGGGTATATGACCAGCATCGTCAGGTGTCACTCTCCCCAGCATCATAAGCACGCAGCGAGCACAAGCATGGTATCGCAGCCTTTCAACGTTGTGCTCCTCGGCGCCGGAGACGTCAACTTTGGTGCGTGTGGCGGGCGTGGGCGTGGGCGAGCGTTGCTGACGACAGAGTAGGCACGCCCGAGGGCCCTTGGTGTCATGTAAGTGACGCCGGCAAGGAGGAAGGTAGCTGACGTGCCCAGACGACGAGACTGGAGCGGTACGTCGAGAGCTGTGGCAGGACTGACCCCGCAGCAAGCTCGGATCCCGCCTCAACGTCGTCGGCCTGGTCGACCCGTTCGTCCAGCGCGCCGAGGAGCGGCTGGCGGTGAAGCGCGAGGCCGGAGTGGAGGGTTACGACCGCACCGAGGTATTCCCCAGCATCGAGGCGGCCGGCAAAGCCTTGATCGGGGGTCGCGCGCCGGCGTAAGTGCCACTTTCACTCACTGCCGAACGCCAGCTCACTGCCCAGCCTCATCGTCGCAGGCGTGCAGCCCAAGATCCGCGGTTCTCCTCACGCGGGGCGGGATGTCGAGCTCCAGGTCCAGCGTGCGTTCGGGACCACGCCCCTGTTTGTGGAGAAGCCAATCTCCTCCTCCCCGGTGCCCGAGGTGCGCCAGGTCTCCAAGGCCCTCGGCGGCACGCTCACCAGCGTGGGCTACATGTTCCGATACCTTGAGGGTACGTGGCGCGTCGCCTTGTCGGCGGCCACGGGGACGCGGGCTGACAGTCAAAGCCGTGCAGACCATTCGTCGGCTGGTGCGCGAGCACGACCTACAGATCACAGCCACGGTCGCGCAGTACTACATGGCCTAGTGGGTCTCTTCATCGCCCCGAGCTGACAGAAGCGAGCACGCAGGCTCGATGGAGCGGCACGCAGTTTACTTTGACCTCGGGCTCGAGGTTGGGCGTAGGTCACATGCAGGTACGCTATGCGGCTGACATTAGCCATCGTGGAGCAGGCGACGCACGTCGTAGACTTGTGCGTCTACCTCGCGGGCGACGCTGTCGAGGGAAGCGTCCACACGCACACGCTCGAAGTCGACGAAGGGCCCGGGGCGCTCTCCAAGCTCGAGTTCTCGGACGAGATCGCCACTGCACGCCATATTCCGCGGGTCACCACCGCCGTGTGGAAGTACGCCAGCGGGGCCGTGGCCAGCTTTGTGCACGGCGTCGCGCTGCACGACGGCGACTACGAGACTGAGCTCGTGGTCCTGGCCGACGGGTGGAAGTTCAAGCTTGTCGACCCCTACGGCGTGCCCCGCCTCCATGTGCGTCGTCCCGGCAACCCGCAGGAAGAGATCACGGTCTTCAAGGACGACGACCCGTTCTTCAGCGAGATGGCGACGTTTATCGACGTTATTGAGGGGGTGTTGCCGCGTACCGCTATCCTCTCGAGCTACGACGACGCGATCAAGACGTATGAGCTGGTAAGTGACTGCGGTGACCCGACATGCTCACTCCCCAGACGTGGGCGATCCGCAGCGACGGTGAGAGGAAGCGCGACGAGCGCCGGGCACGCGCCAAGGTCAACGGCAGCCCCAATGGCAACGGCGTGGCGTAGCCCCCGTGCCCACCAGGTAGTCACCAAGACATCAAAGGGCTGGCTTGGTAAGCCGTACAGAATGAGCGGTATAGAACTATGAAACATTGACACGTTGCTTGGTACTCCGTCCCTCATCCTACTGCCCAAAGCCCTTGTGGCTCTGGAGAAACTCGTCCTCCTCTGGCGTGTTCTTGCGTCCAAGCAGCGCGTTGCGGTGGGGGAAGCGGCCAAACTTGGCAATGATATCACGGTGCTCCTTTGCAAACTCGACTGCCGTGTTCTTGCCGTCGTGGCTGCCCATCGCCTCGATGAGCCCGACGACCGCGTCCTGGTCGGCGAGGGTCTCGGAGTGCATGTGGGGCATGTAAAGGAACAGCTTTTCCTGGTCGGTGCAGTCTGCGTCGAACCCCTTCGCGACGGCCTCCTTCGACAGCGCGAGCGCCTGCGGGTCGGTCGCGAACGCCTCGGGCGTCTTGCGGAACATGTTGCGCGAGAACTGGTCGTAGACGATGATGGCGGCGAGCGACGTCTTGGGGTGCGCGTTGCACTCGCTGCATGCCTGCTCGGGAGTCGCCTGCGCGAGCTTGTTCCACAGGGGGAGGTAGCGCTCGCGGCAGAGAGCGTCGACGTGCGCCCCGCCCGCGAACCACTCGGCCGGGCCGAACTGCTTGAACCAGAAGTGCAGCACGTCGTCGACCCACTCGGGCTGCGCCGGGTTGCTAGGAGTCGAAGAGCTCATGGCGCGTGATGCGAGTGTTGGTCGGGGGAGCGGCGCGGCGCAAGTGGGGTAGAGTGCTGGCCGGGATGCCGAAGCCGTGTGGAGAAGCGATGCTGATGGCGGAAGAAGCCGGGGTGCACAGGTTGCTGTGAGCGACGACACGGCGCGGAGCATCTGTTGTCGGGATGTACGATGGCGAGGTGGCGAGATCGAGAGTGGATAGAGTAAGCAGCAGCGAGTTGCATTGATCGAGCGACCTCGGATCTCAGCAGCATCCCGAATGTCTTGGACTTTTTTGTTATTTGGCTTTACAAGCCGAGGAGCGCGGAGCGGGCTGTTTGACGTCAGCGGCCGGCAAGCCGAGGCATCGTGGGCTGGGCCGAGGTGGGCGGAGGTGGGGCTCAACTCCACTGATACCACCAGCAGCAGCAGCAGCAGCAGCTGCTGCTGCTGCTGCTGCTGGCCTACTGGTCGTTTTTGCGTGCACCTCGACCACTCTCGGACCGAGATAATCTTTGCCACGTTGCCACTCGTCGACGTGCTCGCTCGCTGATCTGATCGCTGACGTGGCGTGCGCCCTCGCTTCTTTCTCTGGGGGCTGCGGATCAAATCCTCGCTCGCTGTCCTCGCTGTCCTCGCAATGTCCGCAGGCCGCGGCGTCGTCTGATCCAAAGTCAATCGGGCCCGATAGCACGGAGATGGGACCCTCGTCCGCCGGTTGCCGTACATATGGGTCGGGTGGGCCCAGGGCAAAATGGCGGCGCGGCGGGGCCGAGGCGCCAAGGCCCGACCTGTCTGCGTCCCTCCCTCGCCTTCACCTCCGTCCCCCTCCCCCTCTGGCCCCTCCCCCTCTCCTTACATATCCCGGCTCTCACCTCGTGCCTTCAGCCAGGCCATGCAGACTAGATTCCCTGCGGGGCTGTGCTCGGCTGGCGGATCTTGACCCTTGTCTAGTCGGAGAACATCTCATCTCCGCGGCACAAGTCCGCTCACAACTGACACGACTTTCTTGGAATGTCTTGGCTTGGAGGCCGACGCGACTCGTAAGACGGTTGTTGGGGTGCTGGGGATGCATAGCAATCTATCGGGTCATCAGAGGACTCGGCGAGCTCAAAAGCGCCTCGCCAGAGCGAGGATGAGGCCAGTCACCCCCCCAACAACACGAATGCCACCTCAAACAACATGACAACAAGCACAGCAAGTAACAACGGCAGTCAGCCCCGACAAGCTGAGAAGCCAACCGTCTCCAAGCCAGGCTCGGTAGCCGGCAGCTCCTCCAACACGGCCAACGCGGACGCCGTCAAGCCCAAGCAGCCCGACAACAGCAGCGACAGCAGCGACGCCGTCGCTGATGAGTCCCACGAAGTTATGCTCAAGCCCGTGGGGCTGTTCGCGCTGTTCCGCTTCGCAACGCCGTTTGAGCGCTTGCTCAACTTCATCGGGCTGGTGATCGCCGCCGCGGCCGGCGCGACCCTCCCAGTCATGACCATCATCTTTGGCAAGCTCACGACGGCCTTTACCAACTTTGCCATCATCTCGTCGCAGATCCACGCCGAGGGCTCCAACGCCGACGTCGAGGCGGCGCTCGAAGCCGCCAGGCACCACCTGAAGAAGGAGGCAGGCAACAGCGCCATCTACCTCATGGTCATCGGCATCGGCATGTTCGCGACGACGTACGCGTACATGCTGATTTGGAACTACACCTCCGAGGCACAGGGCAAGCGTATCCGCGAGCGCTACCTCCGCGCCGTGCTGCGCCAGGACGTAGGTGGCGGATGGAGTAACATTACTGACGCCAGATTGCCTGGTTTGACCAGATGGGCGCTGGCGAGGTGGCGACCCGCATCCAGACCGACTGCCACTTGGTGCAGGCGTCCATCAGCGAGAAGATTGCAATCACCATCCAGCACGTCTCGACGTTTATCGCGGGCTTTGTCGTCGCGTACGCGCGCCAGCCGCGCCTCGCCGGTGTGCTCACCACCATCCTCCCCGTCATCATTGTCGCAGGCGGCGCCAGTGAGTTCCCGTCGCACCTTTCCCCAACTCACACTCCAGTGGGATACTTTGAATCAAAGTACCAGACTGTCGCGCTCCACTGCGTGTCCAAGGCTGGCACGATCGCCGAGGAGGTCATCTCGAGCATTCGCACAGTACAGGCGTTCGCGACGGGCAAGCTCCTCGGGGAACAGTTCAACAAGAAGATCGAGGGCAGCCGCAAGGCCGGCGTGACCGGCGCGTCGCGCGAAGCCGCTTCCCTCTGCGTCATGTGTAAGCGTCCCAAACCCTCACCCCGCTGACCCCAGTCTTCGCCGTCTACGCAGCCTACGCCCTCGCGTTCGTCTACGGCGGCCGCATGGTCGAGTCGGGCAAGACGGACAGCGGCGCCATCCTCAACGTAAGTCCCCCGCCCCCCCGCCCACGCTCACCCCCAGGTCTTCTTCGCCATCCTCATCGGCTCCTTCTCCATCGTCATGATCGCGCCCGAGATGCAGTCCATCTCCAAGGGCCGTGCGGCTGCCGCCAAGCTGTTCGAGACAATCGACCGTATCCCGGAAATCGACTCGGCCAACGACGGCGGCGAGCGCCCCGCGAGCATCGAGGGCACGCTCACCTTCGACGACGTCAAGTTCCACTACCCCTCGCGCCCGGACGTCCCGGTGCTCAAGGGCCTCTCGACCGTCTTCGAGGCCGGCAAAACCTGCGCGCTCGTCGGCGCGTCGGGCAGCGGCAAGTCGACAGTCATCCAGCTGCTCGAGCGCTTCTACGACCCCATCGCCGGGCGTATCCTCCTCGACGGCCGCGACATCCGCACCCTCAACCTCAAGTGGCTGCGCCAGCAGATCGGCCTCGTGTCCCAGGAGCCGACGCTGTTCGCGACCACTGTCCGCGGCAACGTCGAGCACGGCCTCATCGGGTCCAAGTGGGAGCATGCGAGCGACGCCGAGCGCTTCGAGCTGGTCAAGAAGGCGTGCGTCGCCGCCAATGCCGACGGGTTCATCTCCAAGCTGCCAAAGGGGTACGACACGAACGTTGGCGAGCGCGGCATGCTGCTCTCCGGAGGGCAGAAGCAGCGCGTGGCTATTGCCCGCGCGATCGTCTCCAACCCGGTTATTCTCCTGCTTGACGAGGCCACCTCCGCGCTCGACGGTCAAAGCGAGCGCGTGGTACAGGATGCGCTTGACCGCGCGTCGGTCGGCCGCACGACCATCGTCATTGCCCACCGCCTCGCGACGGTCAAGAACGCCGACAAGATCCTCGTCATGGGCGGCGGCGAGATCATCGAGCAGGGCACGCACAACAGCCTGCTCGAGGACGAGCACGGCGCGTACTTCAAGCTCGTGACCAACCAGAAGCTGCAGCAGGAAGCCGCCGACCACATGGCACAGACGTACGACGAGGACGGCGATTCGATCGACGAGGTCGACAAGATCCAGCCCGTGCCCGGCTCACCTGTCTCTGAGAAGGTCTCGCTCCACCGCCATGTCACCGGCCGCTCGATCGCGTCCCAGATCCTCGAACAGCGCCGCGCCGAGCGCGACGCCTTCTCGTCCCCGTACGACCGCAAGGGCTTCTTCGCGCTCTTCGGTCGGCTGCTCAAGCTCAATGGCCCCCACTGGCGGTGGTACGTCGGCGGCGTCGCTGGCTCCGTGGCCAGCGGCATGGTGTTCCCCGGTATGGCGATCCTGTTCGGCAAGACCATGGCCAACTTTGAGCTGCCGCGCGACGAGATCCGCCCTGTGCTCGACCGCAAGGCGCTGTGGTTCTTCATCATTGCCATCCTTGCCGCCATCGCCATGTTCTTCAACTACTGGTGCTTCTCCACCACTGGATGGGAACTCGCGACGACGCTGCGCAAGCGGCTCTTCGCCGCGGTCGTGCGCCACGACATTGAGTGGTTTGACGAGGAGCAGAACGCCACGGGCACCGTCACGTCCAACATTGCCGACCAGCCACAAAAGGTCCAAGGCCTGTTCGGCGTCACTCTCGGGTCCATCCTGCAGGCGTTCGTCACACTCGTCGGCGGCGCAATCGTCGGTCTCGCATACGCACCGCTCCTGTCTCTGATTGGTATCGCCTGTGTCCCCCTCATCGTGGGGAGCGGGTACATCCGCCTGCGCGTCGTCGTGCTCAAGGACGAGCAGACCAAGAAGTGGCACGCGAGCAGCTCGCAGATGGCGTCCGAGGCCGCAGCCTCGGTCCGCACCGTCGCGTCGCTCACGCGCGAGGACGACGTGGAGAAGATCTACGGCGAGGCGCTGCAGGAGCCGATGCGTATCTCGAACCGAACCGCGTTCCGCTCGCAGGCGCTCTACGCAGCCTCGCAGGGCATCGTGTTCCTGGTCATCGCGCTCGTTTTCTACATTGGCGCGCTGTGGATCGCGAGCGGCCGCCTCACCACCGCGACGTTCTTCACGTCCCTCATGGGCGTCATCTTCGCCGCCATGGAGGCGGGCGACATCTTCCAGTACGTCCCCGATGCGTCCAAGGCCGGCTCGTCGGCCCGCTCCATCTTCCGCGTCATCGACAACGTGCCCACCGTCGACGCCGACTCGACCGACGGCATCGTCCTCAACCCCGCCGAGGTGCGCGGACACCTCACCCTCAACAATGTTCACTTCCGATACCCCTCCCGCCCCGACGTGCGCGTACTGCGCAACTGCTCGATCGACATCCCGGCAGGCAAGTACGTCGCGCTCGTCGGCCCGTCAGGCTGTGGCAAGTCGACGTCCATCCAGCTCATCGAGCGCTTCTACGACCCGCTCGCCGGCAGCGTCACCCTCGACGGCGTCGATATCCGCACGCTCAACGTCGCGAGCTACCGCTCCCAGATCGCGCTCGTGTCCCAGGAACCAACCCTCTACTCTGGCAGCGTGCACTTCAACATTCTCCTCGGCCACCCGCAGCCCGACACCGTGTCAGACGAGCAGCTCAAGCAGGCGTGCCTCGACGCCAACATTCTCGAGTTTATCGAGTCGTTGCCCGAGGGCTTTGACACGGAAGTCGGCAGCAAGGGCGGTCAGCTCAGCGGAGGCCAGAAGCAGCGCATGGCCATCGCGCGCGCGCTCGTGCGTAACCCCAAGGTGCTGCTCCTCGACGAGGCGACCGCCGCGCTCGACAGCAACTCTGAGCGCGTGGTCCAGGCGGCGCTGGATAACGCGTCCCTCGGACGCACGGTCGTCGCCATCGCCCACCGCCTCAGCACGATCCAAAACGCCGACATGATCTACTTCATCAACGAGGGGACGGTCGTCGAGCGCGGCACGCACGCCGAGCTGCTCGCCCTCAAGGGAGCGTACTACGAGCTGGTGCAGATGCAGAACCTCAGCCGTGTAGACTAGACTTATCGTGGTAGTATTATAGACTTTGCATAATGTTCACCGTTCACTGCCTACTTGATCTCGCAGCCCTTGTACAATGGTGTGGCCTCGGACGTGTACGATGGCGGTCTTGTGCTGTCGAGACTGGCGCGTCTTGACGACTTGGAGCTGCTCTTGGTGCTACCGGGCCACAGCTTGCGGGGGTACATCATCTCTACCTCCTCGCCCTTCTCGTTCTCCTCGCGTCGCAGCGAGCTCCTCTCCTCCCTCGCGCGCCTCTCCTCCTCCTTGTGCGCCCTCCACTCCATGTCGTCCATGACCTGGTACTTATCGGCCCACATCCACAGGGCGAACAGGAACGCCCACGCAGCGAAAGCGAGCGCGACGGCGTACGTCTTCCCGAGGGACTGGAGCAGCTTGGTGCGCTGTGTGAGCGGGATGCCGGGGAACAGGGGGACGACGGGGGTGCTGTACGGCCTCAAGTAGGTGCGGTTGATGATGAACGTGTCCAGTGGGCCCATGCCGACGGCGGCAATGGCCATGACGCGCCCGGCGTTCGACCCTGGCGGTGTTAGTGGGGGGCAGTGTCTGCCTCGAGTTGGGACGTACAGAAGGTCAAGATGCCTGGGACGTGTCGGAACGTCTCTGGCTCGTGGCGCAGCTCGCCGCGCACGAGGTCGAGGGGCACGTTGGAGGCCAGCCCCGCCCCGACGCCGCCGACGGCGAGGAGAACGAGCTGCACGGCAGGAATGTCGACGTTGACTGTCGCGACCAGGCCCGCACCTGCGGCGGTGAGGAGCAGCGTGCCGACCGCGAGCAAGACCGTGTGGCACCGCATTGCGGCGCACAGGCTCAGCGCAGTGATGGACGAGACGGCCATCGGGGCGGAGAACGCGAGCAGGCGCAGACCCGCACCCCACGGACTCGCGTCCTCGACTTGGAGGCGGATGGCGGCGGTGTATCCCAGCCCAATAACGGCGCCAGAGAGCCCGAACACGACCATGGCAGCGAGTCTGGCGTCAGCAACCGCCCGCCCAACACACACGTACATGACAGGACGCCGCTTGTGGGCAGTGTACGACGCGTTGTTGCACCCCCACGCGGCCCACCAAAGCAGCCAAGGGCACACGTTGACAAGGATGAGCACCGCCGACAGCGGACCAGCGAGGTCGGCCTCCCAGTCAGCAAAAGTAAGGATGACGCACGCCTGCGTGCCGGCAATGAGCGAGCCGACGACGAGCCCGAACGTGCTGTCGGTATCGGCGCCGACCTTGGGGTCCGGCAGCGCCGTGCACAGGGCCGCAGCGACGCTGACAACGATAGCCTGCACGTAGAACACCCAGCGCCAGGTGGCAAACTGGCACAGCGCGCCGGCTGCAAGCGGCGCGGCGATCGCCACAGCGGCGATCAGCAGGCCCGCGACGAAGGACAGGCGGTATCGGCGCGCTGTGGGGGGCAGGGACTCGCGGTGCGCGCGCCAGATGGACGCCGACATCGGGATGGCGGTCGCGCCGGCGCCGGCGACGAAGCGGCCCACGAAGACGACGGGCCGGGAGGTAGCGGAGCCGGTGATTGCGTTGCCTCCGGCGAGGAGGACGAGGCCGGCGAGCAACGTCCAGCGCGACGAGTAGCTCTGCGCGCAGGCAACGATCGGCGCGAACGACATCATGGCGGCGCTGATGTCAGCGGTGAAGGCGGCCCGACGTACTAGTACAGCGCGTACCACCCCAAGCTCGTGAATGCCATGATCCGTCCGTCGTTGTACCGCCCGACATCGGACGGGAACCGCGCAGCGAGGATGCTGGGCCACGCGAGCGCCGCGCCGAGGGGTTCGAGGAGGAGGACGCAAGTGGCGAGCACGAGCGAAGCCCACGCGAGCAGTTCGCGGAGCCCGGCGTCGCGGCCAAGCGCTGCCGGAGCGGCGTGGAGCGCGTCGGCATCGGCGTCGGCATCCTCCTTCTCCTTGATCGTGTGCAAGCCGGGCGAGTGACCCGAACCTGCCCCGCGCTCGCGGTGGGGCACCAGAGTACTCGCCGACGAGGCGATCGTCGGGGCTAGCGTTGCCGAGTCGCTCACCGAGCCCTCGGAAAGCGACGCGGCGCGCGAGGATCCTGGGACGGGGTGGTAGCTCATAACTATGCTGCTGGTGCTGGGAGCATCCAGCCGAGGCGATGGCGAGAAGAATGCATGCTGCGCTGCTGCTGTTGCTGTAGATAATGATGCATTGTCGAGGTGAGTGGGTGCACTGCAACGAACGTGCTCACATGCTCGCCGATGTGGTCGGAGCGGACACTTGAATGGCCGCTGCTGTGCTCTTGGCGGACGGATGGTGGGCTTCGAGGCACTCTCCCGTCAACCTATGCCCATGCACTTACTCCACTGCCACCATCTGCGTGTCTTCGAGCTTGTCGACTCGCTTTCACTTGCATGTTCACACTGCATGACGCACGACAATGCAGCTGCCTCCGTCCGAGTGGATGCAATGCTGATAACGAGGCACAGTATCGTGTCTCACCCTCAAACGTGATGTCTCACTGTGGTGGACCACTGGGGATGGCGAAGCGAAATGTGAAGACAGACCACTTAGGGGAACGCGAACGGGCACTTGTATCCTCACGGAACATGACCTTCGCATCGGCTTGCTCAACGACACTTGCTCTCGAGTGTTCCGAAGACATGCATCCTCACTCTTGACCTCATGCGATGGCCACGAGACCCTTCATTCCCGACCCCCACAGACCCGACTCCTTGAAAGATACGCAAGTGGCGCTCGGCGCATCATATCGGGCGGCATGGCGCCGAGCGCCGAGCGCCGACACTACTCCCGACCAGGGGTTGAAGAACAGACTGGCCCGTCAGTGGTCAGTGGTCCACAGACGCCGGATTCAGTGTCCAGTACGACTCCCTCAGCGTCGGGCAGGTCCAAACAGACAAATGGACAGGACAGAGGAACAGGCGATCAACTGCAACAAGTCACGCAGCGACGAGCCGAGCTCCCCTCGGCAGGGCACATCGTGGGATCGTCGTATCGTGGTCTAGGCAGGCATGTGTGCGCGCCTTGACGCCAGCGAGCCTGACATCTCTCGTAAGAACATGGCCGGGTGTCGCCCCGGGGCCTGCGTCGCGCTCCCCTCGGGCCGTGCCTCGCCGAAAGACCCCTCGCATCAAGTCTCCGCGGGTGGTACCTCTGTGCTGCAACTCCCGAGGCGAAGGGACTTCACCCTGGAATCAAATGTTTAAAGCTCGCAAGCCCTGTCAGTCAGAGGAGATACGCACATCGTCGAGCAGTACACAGCCGCAGGCTGTCCACCTAGGACGTTGTGAAACGCCATGCTGACGACGCCAATTTAGCTCTTGGGGTGTTCTTCCACCTCGGCCCGCGCCATTCAGCCGTCGTCGTCGAGGCGCTGCTTGCTGACCCTCGACGGGGCAGGGCACCTCTCGGGGTGGTCAATTACTCTGACGTGCCACCTCAGCCACTGACACGTTCTGGTTACAGTTCCCGCGTCGTGGCTGCCGCAAAACTATCTCGAGTGCCTTTTACCTTGGCAACGAGCACTTCTGCTGCTACGCGCCGCCGCGAGGGGGGAGACGTCTAGTCAGTGGGGACGCCGCTCTGCACGCGCAGCGCTGGACCCCTGTTACAGATTTGCATCCATCGGGAGGAGGGTGTCAGTCGTTGGTGGTGGGCATCAGAGACTGTCTTGTGTCGTGTTGTCGAGATTTCTCTTCTTCATCGTTGAGTAGCTTGTAGCTCCCTCCCTCACAACGACACCATCACCATGAGCGCGCGGCATCCAGCACGCCTGATCCCCGTCTTCCTGCTGGTGCTCATCGGCGTCGGCCTGGTCCAGGTCGGCTTCCTGATCGACAAGACGACCATCTCCAACATCACCACCCCGCTCAAGGGGATCATGAAGGGCAGCCCGTACCACCAGTCGAGCACCGAGGAGGCGATCACGAGCCCGCATGACATCTACAAGCCGACCGACTGGGAGTCGGACTACTTCTACAAGTGGGGGCAGACACGGGCAGGGTACAGATGGGTGACCGAGTCACGGCTACGCGCGCTCGCGGCGTGCTCGGCCCGCGGCGACTGCCCAGCAAATGCGCACAAGGTGGGTGGTGGGTGTATCAGGCCGATAGGAAGGCTGGCAGCTGACCAACCGACGTAGATTGCCATCTTTGCGACGATTCACTCCCACATGGCCCTGTTTGACGGGTACACTGGTGGCGAAGGAACATGGTGAGCCAGACATGGTGTGGTCGGTTGGCACTGACACTGCCAGGTCCAAGGGCATGATCAAGTCGTTAGAGCGACAAGGTTACACTGTGCTGTTCGCGCGCAACAACTTTGAGTACGTGTACCACATCTATCGCCAGTTCCCCGACCTCGTCAAGGCCATCTTTGTCGACCCCTCGGGTGACAACGGTCAAAAGTACACCGACTTCCTGAAGAAGCCCGACCGGCTCAACGGTATCCCCGCATGGAAGGTGGGTCGAGCTCGGTCTTCACGCACCGCTGACACTGGTAGTTCTTCATCGCATACTACTTCCCCAACGCGTTCTCCAGCATCGTCGGCAACAAATGGGTGCTGACCGCCGAGCCCAACGACAATAACCTGACCACGTACACGGGGTACGAGATCGACCGGAGCAAGACGTTGAAGAACTATGTTCCCTTTGAGCAGCGGCCGCACCGGGTCTACGTGCTGGCCAAGTACCTGCACTTCTTCGCCAACCACTCGATGGCGGCCAAGGTGTGGGACGACGACTACTACCAGCGCGCGACCGACGAGCTGCGGCAGCGCTGGCCGGATTTCGAGATTGTCGGCGCCATCATCGACTCGCGCGGCGAGAAGGAGCAGAAGGCCGAGCCGTGGACGCTCCCGCCCGGCATCCGGAACATGGGCAAGCTCGGCCCGGCAGAGTTTGACGAGGCCCTCTCCAACTCGCGCCTGCTGCTCGGTGTCGGACGACCGGGGCTCAGCCCGTCCCCGTGGCGCGGGCTCGCCCTCGGCCTGCCCTTCCTCAACCCCGGCGACCCGGCGCACAAGGGTCCATGGCAGCACCACACGGTCGCCAAGCTCGGCCCACCGTGAGTTGTTGGCGACGGCGCACCGCTGACGAAAGATACTCGTACAACACGCAAAAGTTCAACTACACCGAGTTTGTCAACAACATTGCTGCGGCCATGGAGACGCCAATCGAGCCGTGCGTTGAGCGATACCGCACAGGACGTAGACGCTGACACCGCCAGATACATCCACCCACTGATGGAGGCCGAGGCGGTCGATCGCCGCATGCACGACGTCATGACCCGCGACTGGCGGTCCGAGGCCGCCGCGATCCTCGAGGAGCGCAAGAAGGGCAACGAGACGCAGCTCTTCATCGACCACCCTTATGCTGGTGGACCAGAGCTCTTCGAGTTGTAAGGAGGGGAGGGGAGAGGCGACTACTAGAGGGCCCATGTACATACATAGATTAGAGTGGGTGCATTGCATGCGTACATAGCATAGCCGTGGCCTCACAATCGGGCAAAGCGTCCTACACCAGTTGGCACCAGTCATCCCGTTCCCGATACCTTCGGTGGCCGAGGCCTTCCATTATAGGGGCTTCCGACACATGGCATCAATGAAGCGCCACACGGCGCAGGGCTGGCCGCTGCCCTGTCTCGCTTGGCACCCCGGAGCCCCTACTCGCTCATCACGATACATGCTTGTGCTACAGTAGCCAGCTACTTGCGCGCGTTCAGCACCGCGGCCATGTTCTTGAGCGTCGACCACACGACCGTCTTCTCGGGGTAGATGTCGAGGTCGTCAAACGTCTTCTGCGAGGCCGATTTGTATATGCCCACGCCGGATACCTGCCACGGCATGATGCCGGCGAGACCGCCGTCGAGCATGGTCTTGACCCAGGTGGGGTAGATGCTGCGAGTCATCAGCTCTGCCTGTCCCCCACCCCCACGCCACGCCCACTCACGCAGTCTGGTTGTTGCCTCCGGCCGCGCCAAACTCCTCACAGAACACGGGCTTGCCAATCTTCTTCATGTTGTCGACGTGCGCCTTGATACACTCGAGCCCCCACTCCTTGGTCGGCTGGAACCACTCGTACAGGTGGAACGTGCCGATGTCGACTGTCGGAATACGCAGGTTGGCATCAAAGTCCATCTGGACCTTGCCGTCGTACGTGTGGCGCGTGTTCCCGGGCCAGTTGTAGTATCCCGAGTCGCCGATCGAGACCAGGTGCCACGGGTCGAGCGACTTGATGTACTTGCTCCGGTCGGCGATCCACTTGGTCATCATCGCTGCGGTGAAGCCGGGTCTAGCACGGCGCCCGTCAATCGACGTAATGTCTCCCTGCTGCTCGTTCATGAGCTCCCACGCAAACACCTCCGGCGAGGCCTTGTACCGCGCGACCACGGCCGCAATGTACTGCTCGTACACCTTGATCACGGCCGCGTTGGTGAAGAAGTCGGAGTGGTAGTTGCCCGCCGCGCCGATGACGTTGCGGACGTACGTGTTGGCCGATCCCGCTGCGATCTGTCAGCGTTGTCCGCTCGCTCACACCCACACTGCGCGCCCCAGTTGTCTGCCAGCACGAGGATAAGCTTCATGTTGTACTGCTTGGCCATGGCGAGCATCTTGTCGATGCGCCCGAGGCCGTTCTCGCCATAGTTGACGCTGAGCTTCGCGCCGTTCCAGTTATGGTACACCGCCGGCGACGGGCCGGCTGTCGCGTCGATGCCGTACACGAACACGCGTGCAACGCGCACCCCGAGCTCCTTGTACCTGTCAAACGTCTTCCTCCACACGTCGTCGGTCGTCGCGCGCGAAGTAAGCCAGTACTGCTGCGCGCCAGCAAAGTAGTACGGCGTGTTGTCGACGTAGATGGTCGCGCCGTTGCGCCTCGCAAACCCGGCCGGCGGGATCGCCGGCGTGGACCTCGAGTCCGGCAGGGCGGCGGGCGAGGCCAGCGCCGAGGTGAGGGCGAGGTACAGCACTGAGAGGAGGTACGCTGCGAGCATTGTGCGGGCGGGTGTGCGGGTGCCCAAGTTCCTGCCCTCCCCGCCGCATTTTATACCTCGCTGTATGTCCTGTGCTCAGACATGGCAGCTACGTGCACCATGCTCGGACACGGTCATCTCGAGTTGGCTTTAGACGCACCCCGCCCAACTGTGCGTTTCACTCCCGCACGACAAGGTTGTTTGAAGCGGGGTAGAACGCGGTCTCCTGCCCGCTCTGCTGTAGATACGCGACGTGATCGGACGCGGACAGGGAAGGAATCCGCAGTATGTAACCAGTATCGGGGCCTCCGCATTCCGCTGCTAAAGTTGACGCGTTGGCTTGGCATGGCGAGGGGAAATTACATGACGCACGTCGCAGATGCCCGTGGCATCGGGGTCTGCCGAGTGAGTAGAGGGGTCATCAGGTCATCAGCGTTTCGGTTTCGGGGGGCATTCGGGGGGTTGTGTCAACCTACTTCTATAGGTGTAGGTTCAACAGTGTCCGTTGGACTGCGCGGGGTTCTGGAGACCGCGTAGTGTTAATGAGGGAGACGGAGCCGCCCCGAAAGGCTTGACATCGCCGTCCCAAGGCTCGGGAGCTCACATCGGCCATGCTCGTCGCAGACTTCAGAGAGGCCTTCCGGTCGCAGCAACACCGACCGGTTGTGTGCTGTACTGGGCTCAAGCGGTCTTGTCTTCATACGCGTTCTTCTACTTCAAACTATACTGATACTCGTGAACTCCCGATCTCGTGACGTAACTAACTCCTCTGTCCTCGTGTAGCGATACCTTGAAGGACTCTCTCATTGCGATATCCATTCAATGGTCTGTGCGTGTCAGCCGCCGCACTCTTCTCAATTCCGGGCGGATGTGCACTCACTCTGATGCCCAGGTGCAGGCACCGTCATTATCTCTGACGTGCCAGTCAGCACTTTCCCCGCCAAAACAGCGTCGAACTCACCATTATCACCAACGCCACCTTCACCGCCACCTCTACTAGATGACAGTAGGGTGGAACTCTGAGAAGTAATGCCACACGATCCGTCCCCCGCTCTGCAGTTGCAGCATACGGCGGTGCAGAGTGACGTGTGCATGCTGCGCGATAGTCTGCGGGCGCTCCGGGCCGGCGGGGCGCACGGCCTCGGTGTGTGTAGGCGGGATGATGCGTGCCATGCGTGGTGTGTGGCTTGTGGTGTGTGGCTTGTGGTGTGTAGCAGTGTCTTTCAGTGGTTGGCTCAAGTGATTGTTTCAGCACGGTATGCTACTGCTTGCTGCTGGTTTCGGAGCGGCATGCACCTCGCTGCAGAGGGAGATATATACCATGTCCCGATGTCTGCGTCGTCGGTGGTGCGGACTCGTCGACGTCGGTCCCGGCTCTGGCGGTGGGTGGCGAATGTGCAGTACGACGCGGAGGCCGCGGCCGGGATCCATCATCGTACAGTAATTATTGTGCTGCGCGCTCGCTATGATGTATGTACATGCATGCATCATCTGCATCGTCCCACCCACTCCGTCACAGTGTTGGGTCGAGGCACTGGTGCTAGGCGCGCTGAGGGCTGAGGAGGTCATCGACACGGGTCGCTGGCTCGTCGTCGCCACTCGTCATCCCGGTTACTCATCGATTTGTGCCTTCCGGCGTTCCTCCCCTAGCCCAGTTATCGCGGAGTGGGTCGCACCTGGGCCCCCACGTTGAGGCGTCGATAACCGCTGGGGACTGCTCAGTGGGATCCTCGCCGCGACTGTCGCTCCGCCCACGCCCATACCCCCAACAACTTGCATGTATCCCCTTCTACACCATATGTATGTTCTCTACTGCTCAAATCTGGAACACGCTCGGATTGGCACTGAGCACGTCGTACGACGCACTCCTGAACGTATCGGCGATGGTCTCATAGTTGAGCAGGTTAAACTTGATCATTGTGCGGCTCTTCGTGTCGTACTTTGGCCAGTTGAAGCTGACTGCGCTCGCGGTCGAGGTACCCCCCGATGCGTTGTTTGGGTCGAGGTTGTACACAAAGTTGGCGTAGTAGCTCTGGATACCCTTGACCCCTGCGCTGGACAGACCGACGCCAAAGTGCACCGAGTTGAGGTCGCTGCCGTGGAAGGTACCCAGCACGGGCGTGCCGTAGTAGTACGAGGAGAGGTATGACCACGCCGGGATCGAGGGGTTGTTTGTCGTCGTGGCAGTCAGTTGGATCCGGCGCGCGAGTATGAAGGTCAGGTCGCCGAGGATAGACGCGAGGCGCTTGAAGCCAATGTACCACTCGTTCAACACGCCCGTGCCGTACGGCCACCCGTCCCAGATCCACGGCGAGTACGAGTTGACCAGCTGTGCGACAGTTGCCGTGGGCCCGTTGGGGAAGAGCACCGTGTTGAGGTACGACGTGATGAGGTCGGTCGTCGCGGACGAGTTGGCCTGGAACAAGGTGAACAAGGTGCCCTCGTCCTCCTGGTTGCCCGAGATCATCGGCATGGCGGCATACTTGTTCTGCTTGGCAAGGACGTCGGTGCTGGCGGTGAGCACCTTGCCGTCCGGGCGGGGGAGGTAGCTGAGCGCGATCGAGGTGTAGCTCAGCATCCCGGGGACCGAGTTGGCCGCCTTGAGGAAGTCGGCGTACGGCAGCCCGCGGAGACAGTTGAGCGTGTCGGCCTGTCCAGCACAGACAGTCTGCGAGACAACGCGGTCGTAGATTGCCTGCGCTCGGGGCGAGTCGACCGGCGCAGCGGGAGCGATACCGCCCGAGTTCATGATGCCGCCGCGGAACAACGGGTTGCCCTTGTACTTGTTGTTGCCGTCGTACAGGCACATCTGGTTCCAGACGGAGATGGCGCCGGCCGACTCGCCCCAGATGGTCACCTTTGATGGGTCGCCGCCGAACGCCGCAATGTTGTCCGCCGTCCACTCGAGCCCTATCCGCTGGTCGAGGTGGCCCAGGTTGGCCGCGCCGGCAGCCTTGATCTCCTTTCCTGGCATGAATCCGAAGCCCCCGACGCGGTAGTTGACGGCTACCAAGACGAATGGCTTGCCGAGCGCGACCGAGTTGGCGACGAGGGAGCCGCCGTCATACTGGCTGTTGTAGCCCATCTACGTGTGTCAGTGGGGGTGGCTTGGCTTGGCTTACCTCGAAGCCGCCGCCGAAGATCCAGAACAGAACAGGCAGGTTAGCCCCTGCGACTGTGCCCTTGGGGCGGTAGACGTTGATGTTGAGGCAGTCCTCCTGCGCCTTGGTGCTCGAAATGTAGAACGGGTTGGCGGCGACCGAGTTGAGCACCTGCGAGATAATGTCGTTTGCCGATGCGTCCGCCAGCATCTGGGGGCACGCGGGCGCCTGCTGCGTCGCGTCAAAGTTGGTGAGCGGGGTCGTGATCCTGACGGGCGGGGCGAGGCGGAGCGGCCCGACGGGCGGCTGCGCGAACGGGATGCCAGTAAACGCTTCGGCGTCGTTGCGTGCCAGGCCGATCAGGCTGCCGGCCGGCGTCGTGATCGTGACCGTTGGAAAGGTGCCCCGCGCGCCGAGGTTGTTGACATTGTCGCCGACGGTGACATATGGTCCCGGCGCCGCGAGCGCCGCAGCGGCCGACAGGACGAGCGCGAGGAGCATGCTGGTGGTCGTGAGTGCTGGGGGTGGTGTCGGCTTCAACTCTCAACGGCTGGCTTATATACATACTGCCCAGGCCCCGACGCAATTGATCGAGGCACCATCATTCTCGAAGCGAGCATGCTGGCATCGGTTCATGACAATGTTCCAAAATGAGAGACATCAGGGAGAGTCACCATCCCCACCGCAGTTTGTCACCTTGGAACAGAGTGGGCTTGCTCGCGTGAGGCCAGCAGCACGCGAGTCTGAAACTGTATCTATTTGCCGGAATCTTGTCATGTCGGCGATTAGACCTTATGTAGCATAATAGGACGGGATCGGGAAGATGTCAATGTCACAGTGAACGGCGAGCGAGCGCAGGACTCCGACGCCCCGCAAAAAGCGGCGCTTCGGGATGGGATTCACTGCCATTATGTGCATGCATGCACGCAGGCATGCAAATCCGCGGCATTGTGGCATGACGTCGATGAGGTGTGGGGCCGCGGACAGTTAATGAGCTAGTGCCAAGTTGTGGGGAGGACGTTGATAAGTATGGACTTGGCGACTCGAGCCATGTTGATCCGTTCCGAAGAAGGCTCGAGCCGCCGAGGACGACGACTCGCTCCATCGGCGGCTCGACAATGTCCGGGTAAGTAGACAAGCGCCACACCTCGCTTGGGCACTTGTTCGGGTCAGGTTGTTGCTGCACCCCAAAGTGTCGCTCCCAACACTCTGAAAGCCTTGCTTACCTCGCCGGGCGCACCTCTGGCCCTCTCTGGTTTCAAAGTTGTTGTTGTCAAGAAGAGAGACGCGTGCCACATGCGTCGTCGCGTCGTCGTCGAGGAACGAGGAACGAGCAGGTCGAGTTCGAGATCGAGTCACGTGACTTTTGCAACAATGACGACAACATCGACGCAATGTTCGAAGTTGGAACATTTCTTTGTCTCACTCTCTCTCTGCGCGACAACAATGTCGGCCACACCCCTCCCTCTCGAGCTCATAGGACTCATCGTTCTAGAGCTCGCGGACAATGGCGACACGGCGACCCTCGCCTCGCTGGCGCGCTGCAACTCGACGCTCAACGAGCTGGCAACGCTCCCACTCTACCGCCGGCTGGTGCTGACTCGTCGTAACGCGGCGCGCCTCTTCCATGGCCTCGACTACAAGCCTCCACGTCCACCCATGACCAAAGCCGAGTACGAAGCCGGACTGGCCGCGTTTGCAGAGCGCTTCAGCGACCTCTTCGACCCGGAGAACGAGCTCGAGGAGGAAGACGACGGCGACTGGCCGCACAGCAACTGGATCGACCAGCCAGACACGGACGACGACCTCGCGCCCTCGGCCGACGATCTGCGCGCCGTGTCCCCTAGTGACTGGGCACGCCGGCTCGAACTCCTCGCCATGTGCACCCACCTCACTATTCTCCAAGTGCCCGAAGAGGGGTTCGTGGCCGCCCTCCCTAAGGCCGTCAAGACGGACGACGACGACAAGCCCCTGCAGCTCTTCCCCAATGTTACCCACCTCGCCATTGGCAATCGCGCTGTTCTCACACTCTCAAACTACAGCGCCCGCATGATCTATGACGACCCCGAGCACCCGCTCGCCGCCCTCATCGACAAGGGCGTCCTCGGCCGCCCGCACTCGGCATGCATCACCTGTGTCCCCGACGAAGGCGTCCCAGGCATCCCGCCCAACTACATCTACCATCTCTTCGCCGACACAAAGCTCGACAAGATTGAGGAGGACCAGGTCAGGTTCGTCTTGTCCGAGTTTGGCCAGCACTACTACACGACCAACCTTGGCCGCACCCAGGTCGCTGCCGATGCCCTCCCGGACAGCGTCGTCAGCCTGACGTCTCATGCCATGCGGTACTCTGGCCCACGCGAAAGCCAAGCCCTCCGAGGGCCTGACCACGACGCTGGTATCGGCCTTCCATTCGTTGGCGGCACGCAGGACCGCACATACCGCGTGTTTTACGACAGTGCCGAGATCGACTCACAGCAGGAGCGCGCCGACACCGTCGCCCTCGCCCTCAAGCTGTCAGCCCCAACTTCCGACCTCGGCCCCTGCGAGATGTGGGAGCATATCGATGTGACCAACGGTGTCGATAATGGCACTGTCAAGGGCATACAGACTGCTGTGCAGAGTCTTCTTGCTAGCGACCCGGCAGGCTATGCTCGACGAACAGTCAGCTTCTGCGGGGCCGCTGTTTCACTGGTCCCTTGGATCGAAGAGGACCGTGATACAGAACTCGAGGCCGCCCACGTCGCTGCCAAGGACGAATACAATCGGCTCGTTGGCGAAGTGCGCGATAAGGAGAACGCGCGACGCGAAGCGCGCAAACAGGCTACGTTTGCCGCGACCTATACCGTTCTCCTGCCTGGACAAGCCAAAGAGCTGCAGCCTGCGAAGGAGAAGATGGTTGAAGCGCAATTAATTGTGGCCCAGAAGCGACGAGAGGCAAATGCCGCCACCAGCGCCTGGGCGGCAACGAAGGACGCAAACGCCAAAGCCGCCGCCCAGACGGCCATGGATGCTGCCAGTGCTGCACTTACAACGGCCCAGAAGGCCAACAAAGCGTTGTCCGCGGAGTACCACAATGTGAGACTTTGCCTCGTCAGCGCTGACTTTATAGGGCCTGAACGCAGCCCTCCTCATCTCCGCGGCCCAAACGAGGACCGATGGGTCGGAAGATACCGACGGGAAGGATGCGGTGCGGCGTGCCGAGGCTGAGTGCGATGCTGCTAGCCAGGCTAAGGATCAATCCTTCGAAAGCATGGTGGAGGCTAGTAAGGCCGCCGACGAAAGACGTGACGCCAATTGTCGCGCACGGATCGAGAGCAGTAGCGGCGCTCACCCGTCCTTCAAGCCCGAAGATCGCTTCAAGTTCACCTTGTCCGCGGACGCTGCGCCTTGCAACGTATGCGGCCTCAAGCACGTCACCGAGTTTGGCATCCGCGAGCAGGTGGCCAATGCCTGGGGGGCGCGGGTGTTGTGAAGAGGAGAGAGAGCGTCGGGCGACGGTGTGGAGTAGAGGTGCGGAGATGAGGTGGGAGGCTCGAGTGTGAAGGTGAAGTGCATGTGCGGAGGCTCGCCACTCGGTGAGGATGCTGTGAGGGAAGGATTACACTTCGCCCGGGGTGTGCTTGAGGGCGACGAGGTTGTTCAATTAGACGACGTTGTACATATCATTTTCGGTGCGGAAGACGACAAAGACGAGGGCACTCGCTGTGCTCCAATAATACTCTTGAGGCGCCATGCGTCAAGGTCAACTGACCGCGGAAGACAACACGACGGCGACACGTGCAGATGACCGCGCCTCCAAGTCGTTTCATACCTCGCCGCTCGCCGAGGGCCTATCCCCGCAGGTCATGACGACACCGCAACTGACAACACCCACTAACGTCCCCCACTCACCAACGATGGGCTGCACATCCTCTACCCCGGTCGACGACGACCCGCTGGCGCGGCGCGCCATAGCCCCAGCGGGCGCGTTCGACTTCTCGACTCCGGACGGCAAGCAGCGCGTCGAGCAATGGCACCGCGCGATGGCGCCCGAGCTCCCGCCGCTTCTCGACGAGCCGGTACGCTGGGCGGCCGCGCTGCCGTCTTGCCTGTTGGTGATGCTGTACCTCGTCGACCTGGGGAAGGGGTACCCTGACGTCGCCATCGCGTTCGGCGACACCAAGGGCAACATCACCCTCTCTTTCGAGGCGGCGCAGGCGCTCGGCCGCTCGGACGAGGAGCACGCCGAGCTGCAGAAGTCTGTCGCGCGCCCGTGGATGCGGCTGTGCTACGGCGCCGGTGAGCTCGGGCTCGACCGGCCTGCGCGCATGGTCGTCTACTACCTCCCGAAGCAGGCAGAGGGGAACAACTTGGACATCGACTTCGCGTGGACGCTGGACAAGCTCGGCCCCCGGAAGTACCGCGACGACAACGACAACGCCCTCAAGGGCATCCACGACTGGTACGACGCGCTCAAGGCCGGCGGGGTACCCGCGGCGCAGGCGTACCTTGACAAGTATAAGAACCCCAACGTCGCTGAGCCGTCGGCGGGCGCGCGGATCGATCTCAGTCCTCCGGCGCAGGCGGAGGAGGCTAATGTGCGTGTGTGAGCTGGACGCGGTGAAAGGACATTGGGGGAAGGTGCTTCTGGGGCTTGTAATTGCTCAGCCTCGGACCAGTTGAGAAGAGAAGATCGAGCATATCTTGAAGCAGTGTACATTACAGAATCGAATGGACTGGGTCAGCCGTGCATGACGGCCAGAGGCGGTCAAGTGACGCACGCCAAGGACACGACAACATCAGCCCACTCTGTCTCGGCCATATCTCTTCGCCTTGACACGGCGGCCTTGGCATCCATGGCCGTCAGATCGACGGCACTGCCTCGCCGTTTCATATGAATAGCCGCGGCTGTTGATGCTGATGTTGCAACAAGATAACTACCACCAACAATGGGCTGCACACCTTCAGCACCAGTGAACAATCCGGCACCAGCAATGCAGCAACGCCCGGCAGCACCACCCGCAGCCCCGCCGGCCGCGCCTCAAGCAGCACCGACACCCAAGACGCCTGGCGGCGCTCCCCCTCCGCCGTTCGACTACGCCACGGCCGATAGCCAAGCTCGCGTCGCGGCCTTCCAAGAGAAACTCAGGAGCGTCCTCTCCCTCTTCCTCGAAGAGCCGGCCCGCTGGGCGGCTTCCATCCCAGACTGCCGCATGGTCCTCATCTACCTCGTGGATCTGGGTGGCGAGCCGTACTGCGACGTCGCGTTCGAGCACACGGACCGCAGCGTGTCGTCCGTGGCGGACATCATCGCGAAGGGCCACCCGCGAGCGAGGGACGGCAGTATCCACAGCTTGGTCGGGCCGGTCGCGATCCCGTGGTTCATCCTGTGCGAGGGGAGCTACAGCGTTCTCGGCGCCGACAGCAACGCACTTCCCTGGCTCGAGAACCCCGGCGTGCTCGGCGTCGACCGGCCCGCGCGCATGGTCCTCTCGTACGTGACGCTGCCTACCAACGAGAAGAACTTTGCCGTCGACTTTAGCTGGACGCCCGCGATGGCCGGCGCCGGCGTGTACGACGGGATGACTGGCGCGGCCGAGTGGCTCCGCCAGCTCAAGGCCGGGGGGATCAACGCCTCGCAGCGCTTTCTCGACCAGTACAAGCCGCGTAACACGCCTGAGCCATCGCTGGTTGCGCGTGTATTCATCAACCCGCTTGCTAACACTGGCGAGGAGGGCAATGTGAGAGTGTGACAGCTCCAGCTCCGGATGTTTGACAATGCGGGCATGTGAACGTCATTCCAGTGCTGGAATCGGTGCAAAATGCCCGTCTCCGCGATTTTAATGTTTCGTCCTCTTCTTGCTCTCGTCTGACGCGCCTGATGCATGCATGGCATCAAGAGTGGGACAAACATGGCCCGAGTGGGGCAGGTCGCGCTGCTCGTCTCCACACATGATGATAAGAGTGGGGTCGACTGACATGACAAGCTTCACTCCCACCTTCCGACAACAACATGGGCTGCACCTCTTCCACACCGATCCACGACCCTCCGCCAGAGCACCGCGGACCGCCGGCACCGGCGCCACCGGCGCCACAGGCCTCGTCTGTCAAGACGACGCCGGCCAAGGTCGAAGCCTTCCAAGCCAAGTTTGCCGAGCTGCTCCCCAGGACGGTGCGGGAGGTCTGGCAACTCTGGACCGAGCACGTCCCCGAGACGACCTCACTCAGCATCTACCTCGCGATCATTCCCGCCGATCTAATCCTGGCCTATGTGGTCAACGGCGAGCCTGGAGGGCCCCAGCCACCTGAAGATCCAACGCGGTTCACCAACACGTTCATGCCGATCGCCATGCTGGGCGGGCCCCGTACCCGCGGCGAGGACTACCCCGCGCGCATCCTCGTCCGATACACGGGTGGCGCGCCCCACGACAAGGTCGACGTCGACATGACATGGGACCCGCTGCCGTATGTCGGCGCCAGCGTCGAAGACGGGCTGAAAGACCTCTTCGCATGGCACCCTGCCGCCACCTCCCTCGGCTACGACGGGGCGCGGGACACCGTGAACCGCAAGGGGGGCGTCGTGGCCCCGAGCGATGCCGTGCTCCGCGGTGTCGCAGTCGACGATGTCACCCCCAAGTCGTTCACCTGGTCGGCAGACTTCAAGCGCCGCCTCGGAGCCGACCTTACGATGCCGACAGCAGCTAAGGCGCGCGATTTTGACGCGGCGCTCGCGCGGGCCGTTCCCTCGGTCGTGCGCGGGCTCTGGCGCCTGTGGGAGTCCTCAATCCCCGGCGCCAACGAGATAAACGTGTTCGCCGCCCTCTTCTCAAGCGGCATGCTCATGTCCAACGTGGCGGCCGGGAAGGGCGGCGACGAGCCTGACATGATGGCGCAGATGGGGCTCATACAGGAGATCAACGGCCTGACGCCCCTCACCGAGCGTGGCGCGGGACAGCGTGGCGTCGACTTCCCCGCTCTCCTGCTTATCCGCTACAAGCCCAACAGCGTCGATATCGACGTTGTATGGGACCCCGCCATTACTGGCGACTATGGCGGCGCGACACGCAAGATGCACGACTGGCGCGCCTCGATGGCCGAACAGGGCCACGAGGCCGCCAAGCGGGCCGTCATCCCCAACGGCGCCGACGAGACGGCCGTCGGCGTCCCTGTCAGCCAGCTGTCGGCGCGTTCGTTCCAGTGGTCCGAGAATTTCAAGGCCAGACTGGGCGCGTAGGAGGTAGTACGGGGTGTTCATGTAGCCTGCGTTGTATAGGGTGATGATACCTTTGCCTGGGAGAATGGTGGCTTTGTAGTGAAGTAGGGTTGGATGCTGCCTCAAACGACCGACTTGCGTGCCCGACAAGCCCCTCCGTCCACTGCCTGCTCCGATGTCGAAAGCCGCCATGGTCATTGATTGACTCGGAGGAGGCTGAGGTGCTCCGTCATCGTCGGTCGGCACAATGTCTTGGCGGCCGGATGGCCAGACATTGTCAACACCTCGCGGCGGGGTTTCCCCTGGTACCTTGAGGTCATTCCGGTGCAGTAATCGATGCACAAATGCCCGCCTCCGCTCGTCTCGTGAGATGCGCCGAAACCAACAATGGTCATGTAAGGATGAGAACCAGCACGCATGCACTACATGCTCACCACTACCACCACGCCGGACACTATGCGACGATGAGCGACTCGGATGGCCCATCCCCGCTCTCACCACGAGTCAGGACGACCTCGACCAACGTCCTGGCGTTCCAGAGGGCGTTCGCCGCGGTGCTGCCTGGCATTGTGCGCGAGCTGTGGGCTCGCTGGACCAAGCACGTCCCAGACACAGACGCGATCTACATCGCCTTCCTCTTCCTCCCCGACGACTTTCAATCCGACGTCGTGGGGGAGGGCGGGAAGGCGAGCGATCTGCCCCACTCGGAGCGCGACTTCATCCCTCTCTTCAAGCCCGTCTTCGACTTGTGGAAGGAGGACGCATGGGGCGTTGACCACCCGACCCTCATTCTCATGCGGTACAACGGCGAGACGCTCGACGTCGACATGACCTGGAGCCCGTGGGACGTCGGTCAGAATCTCGCCGAAATTGAGGCAAAGTTCGAGCTGTGGTCCGTTTCTCTCGCCAGGAGAATGGGCGAGATCGCAATGCGCAAGTTCATGTTCTTCACGCCCGAGGTGCGCGCGACGAGCGGCGACGCGGCGTGCAAGGGGAAATCCCTCCACTCGCTATCTGAGCTCTCGTTCGCCTGGTCCGACCGATTCAAAGTCGCGCTCGGGCTGGCCTCACCTGCCATACCGGTACTGAGTGCCGCGACGGTCAAGAGCTTCGAGGCCGACTTTCTCGCCATCCTGCCTGACCTCGTACACGAGATATGGGCCAAGTGGTCCGTCTCCGTGCCCGAAGCCACCGAGTTTTACCTCTATGCCGCCTTCTTTCCGTTTGCAAAACTCCTGAGCACCGTCATCGCGGGCAAAGGCGGGCGCTTGCCGCCGTCAGCCGACCAATCCTTCGCCTACGAGTTTCACCCCCTGCGCAAGCTATCCGTCGGCGTGCGCGGCGTCGACTTCCCGGGCCGCATCGTGATGCGGTCTATCCGCGGCGAGAAGGTCGACATCGACATGACGTGGGACTTGAAGCGGACGCCCGCCGACCGGGAGGTCGACGTGCAAACTGAGATTCTCGGCTGGTCCCTCGCCCTCCATGAGAGGGGCTGGTATGCCGCTAACAAACTCCTCCACTCGAAACTAGGAGCGGAAACAATGCGCGGTGATGTTCTTTTGATCGCAGAGGTAGAGGGATTGACGGTCGACTCGTTCCAGTGGACTGAAGGGTTCCGCAAGACGCTCGGCGTGTGGCTGGCCCCGCAGCCCGACCGCGCCAAAGTCAAGGCGTTCGAAGCCGAGTTCGCCAAGCTCATCCCCGGCATCGTCCGCCGCATCTGGAGCAACTGGGTATCGCACGTGCCCGACGCAACCGCGATCAACATTCTCCTCGCCATCTTTCCTCTCAACGGGGTCCCCGTCGCCGTGTCCCCCAGTAACGGCGACCAGGATGCCCCGCCGCTGGAGGCGACGGTTGTGTCCAACCAGGACCTCGTCACCCCGCTGTACCGGCTCGGTGCCGGCGGCGTGCGTGGCCTCGACTTCCCCGCGTTCGTTATCATGCGATACATGTCTGACCTGGTCGACATCGACATGCGGTGGGACTTGGCGGGCACCGCGACCGACATGGGAGGGTTTATGAACACGATGCAGTCCGTCCGAGACGCCTACCGCGATGACGGCGAGGACGCGGCCAAGTTGGTCCTCCACTCAACGCCGGACAATCGCTCAAACCACGGAGACGGCATGGTCCGCGGCGTAGCTCTCGACGCGCTTACAGCAGAGTCGTTCCGCTGGTCCGAGTCCTTCCAGAAATCTCTCTACGTGTGGAAAGCCCCTGTGCCCACCGCGGCCCAGGTCGTGGCGTTTCAAGCATCCTTCGTGGGCATCCTTCCTAGCCTTGTGCGCGGGATATGGGACAGTTGGGTGCAGCACGTGCCCGAGGCGACAGGGATGAACGTCTACCTTGCACTGTTGCTCGACAAGGTGGCACTGGTCGGCGTCATGCCTCGAGATGGTGAACGCTCGCCACCACCCGACGCGGAGGACTACACGAGCCACACAGCCGCGCTGGCGAACCTCGCTGTCGGCGTCCGCGGAGCCGACTTTCCCGCCGTCATCCTGATCAAGTACCACAAGGACACGGACCGGGTGGAGCTCGAAATCCATTGGGATCCCACAGGGCAAGGCGTCGACATCCCGCTCGCGGAGGCCAGGATGGCCGAGTGGCAAGAGGAGCTCCGGAACAAGTCGGAGGCGGCAGCTAGGCGAGCCGTCCGCCTGCGGCGCGGCAAGCCGAGGGAGAGGGTCGACGAAGAAGTGACGCTCGACGGCAGGCTTGACAAGCTCACTGCGCAGTCGTTCCGCTGGTCAGAGACGTTCGCGTCACCTGTCGCCCAGACAAGGGACAAGGAACCCAGCGTGCCGACGGTGCAGGCGTTCGAGGACAAGCTGGCCGATGCCTTGCCTGGTATCCTACGATGGGCATGGGACAAGTGGACGGCGGATGTGCCGAACGCGACAGCGATCAACATGTACGCCGATCTAATGGGGCCGCTGGTGATTGTGGGCATCGCGCCTGGCGATCGTGGGCCAGCGCCACCGCTCCCGAAGCAGATGTGGATCGCCGACCTGCAGCGCTGGCTCGCCCGCCTCTTCTATGACGGTGAGCGCGGGGTCGACTACCCTGCGCGTGTGATACTCCGGTACTGCAGCTCGGACAAGGTCGACATCGACATGACGTGGGAGAACGCGCCGCCGGTCTATACGGGTCTCGGGGGCACATACAACAAGCTGGCCGAGTGGCGCGAGGCGCTCGTCGATAACTCGGATGACGAGGCCAGGTGGGTCTGGCACTCGACACCGGGGCGGCGCCCGAACCGCGGAGATGCGAGTGTCGTCGGGGTGGATGTGGGCGATCTGAGCCTCGGCTCAGTTCAGTGGTCGGAGGAGTTTAGGGAGAGGCTGGGGTTGTAAGAGGCTCGGGTGGAGGTGCATATGAGTCGAGGTTGTAGTGATGCAATACTTCGATGCCCTCTGGTGCCACACGCCACGCTGGCTCGGCTGGCGATGAACGATCCATGTGGCATACCTATCGACGATACAGCTGGCATCTCGGAGGTTGCTGTCTCTGACATGGGGCATCACGGGCATGCAACATGCTGTCGATGTTGTGGCCGCTGACATGCGGGCTCCCTGCCCGCTCTGCCGTCAACTGTGCCTTGCTTGGCATGACACTGCTGCAACACTCCCTTTCCACAAACATGACCAGAACGGACAACTCGATGCACGATACACAACCACCCACTCTCCACCGTCAACGTCGACGCCATGAGTGACCCTCCAAAGCCAACCAAGCGCAGCGTCGAGGCGTTCCAGACCGCTTTCGCCGCCGCCCTACCCGGCATGCTCAAGGCAATGTGGGCGCGCTGGACGGCGTACGTCCCGGACGAGAAGGCAATCTACATCAACATCACCATGCTGCCCGAGGTGTTCATGGCCAGTGTAGTTTCCCCGGGCGGGGGCAAGCTGCCCGAGGCGGAGCAGAACCACCTCGACATCTTCAAGCCGCTCGACACGCTCTCACAGTCCGGCACCTGCGGACACAACTGGCCCGCGCGTGTGCTGATGCGCTACGATGCGGACGGCAAGGTCGACGTCGACGTCACGTGGGACCGGCGCCATGTCGGGCGCGATCTGCAGGAGTGCCAAGCCCGCTTTACGGTATGGAAGCACGCCGTGGTGCTGAAGACAGAGAAGGAGTGGCGCAGGCTCATGTTCTTCCTTCCCGAACATCGCTCGTACGCCGGTGATGCGTACATCGTGGATGCCGACCTGCAAGCCCTTGGGAACGATGCCTTCACCTGGTCGGAACACTTCAAGGTCGTCCTCGGCGTGTGTGAGCCCGAGCCGGCCGTGCTCACCGACGACAAGGCCAAGTGGTTCGAAGACGAGTTGTGCGAAGTGCTCCCCGACCTCGTCCACGAGATATTCGCCAGCTGGTCCGAATACGTGCCGGACGCGACCGCCATCAACATGTACATCACGCTGTATGAGCGCAACCAGCTCCGGGTCACTGTGGTGCCAGGGAACGGTGGGCGCCAGCGCCCGCCAGCCTCGGCACAGGACTACAGCTTCAGCATCCAGCCCCTGGCGAAGCTGGCTGCAGGAGTACGCGGCGTGCACTTCCCCGCGCGCATCGTGCTCAAGTACGACAAGCCGGCGGACACGGTCGACCTCGACCTCACCTGGCGCCCAGAGGATACGGGGTGCGCCACGCGCGCCGAGGTCAGCGCCAAGATGGAAGCGTGGTTCGACGCCGTGTGGGACGACGGCGACAACGCGGCCAGGTGGGCCGCCCACTCGCGGCCTGGCAATCCGGCGCGCAACGGCGACGTGACGCTCAGGCGTAAGATTGCCGAGCTATCGCCGTACTGGTTCGAATGGTCCGAGGAGTTCCGGAGACGGCTCGGAATCTGGGACGCCCCCGAGCCCACGCTCGCGAACGTGAAGGCCTTCGAGGCCGAGCTGGTCAAGATGCTGCCCCCGCTCGTACGCGGGGTATGGCAGAGCTGGAAGCAGCACGTGCCCGACGCGACCGCGATAAGCATCTATCTCGCGCTGCTACCCCATAACCTGGTGCCGTTCGTCGTCGCGCCGGCCGACGGGGGGCGACGCGTACCTCCCGCCAAGGCGCAGGAGTACACCGCCCACACGCGGGAGCTGGCCAAACTCGCCGACAACGTGCGCGGGTACCACTTTCCCGCGCTCATCTTGCTCAAGTACTCGCCTGACAGGGTCGATATCGGCATCACATGGGACGGCGAGGGGCAAGGCGTTGACTTCGCCGAGGTGGTCCTGAAGATGCAGGAATGGTTCAAGGCGTCGTTGGAATCCGAGGCCAAGGCGAGGTCGCTCGTCCACTCCCGGCGCGGGGTGGCGTCCGGTCACGGCGACGTGATGGTCGTCAACGCGCCATTGGACTAGTTGACTGCCCAGTCGTTCCAACGGTCAGCCGAGTTCAAGGAACGGCTCGCGCCAAAGCCGTGGCCAAACGGGCCGTGGCAGCCGAGCGTGTCTACCGCCAAGGCGTTCGAGGCTGCGCTTGCTGCGGCGGTCCCCGACGTCGTCCGCAAGATATGGCGCGCGTGGGTTGCCGACGTGCCCGCGACGAGCGCGGTCAACATCTTCTGCGGCTTCTTCGAGGGCTACATGCAGCCCGAAGTGGCGCCAGGACAGGGCGGCGAGGTACCCACGGGCGAAGCGATGAAGCTCGTCCGCAGCGAGATCCAGGCGCTATCGCGTCTCTCTCCGCCCAGCACGAAACGCGGCATCGACTTTGCGGCGCGCGTGTACATCCGCTACAGGCCTGATGTGGTCGACATCGACATCACGTGGAACGAGGATGGGAGCGACGGCTGGGGGCTCGACCCACGCCGTCAGGCCGAGTGGCGGGCCGCCGTCATCAAAGACGGCGAGGACGCAGCCATGCACGTCATCCGCAAGGAGGGAGACGCGGCCGTCGTTGGTGCGCCGCTTGACGCGTTGTCGGCGGAGTCTTTCAAGTGGACAGACGATTTCAAAGAGAAGCTCGGGTTGTAGGTGTGCAGGGGTATTAGCTGTTGTAGTCCGTAATGGCATCAGTCTGGCGCGCTCTCGTCACGGTCAGCATCACTCTCCCAGTCAGCAAGTGTATCAAGTTGCATCGTCAAGGTGATGGCCCCCTCACAACTCCACCCGGTGCTAGAACCCCAGCCCCTCGCCACTTGGCAGCTGCCAGTTCCACCAGTACTCCAGCCCCGCGAAAGGGTCCATGGCGTCGAGCCCGCTCTCGGCGCCGCCCATCCGGCCCCCGCGGAAGCCCATGTCGAATGTAAAGTCGAACGGGGCCTCCTGTGGCCCGCCACGAGCGTCCAGCTGGCGGCGGTAGTCGTCAAGGTTGGTGCGTGTGCGAAGGAGCATCTCGGCAAGGATCTCGTTGGAGCGCTCGAGCATGACCTGCAACTCGTCGAGCTTGCCCCCGATATCGAGCAGCGGCGGGAGCGCCTCGTCGGCGTGGTACCGCGAGTGGTGGATGCGCGCCATGCTGATTGCCAAAAAGCACAGGATGAGCGCCGTGCCGATGCTCTTGGGGAACGTCTTGAGGTCCCAGTCTTCGGCGATACACCGCGTGATCATCTCGTTGGACGCTTCGGCGGCCAGCTCCATCCCGACCTCCCACTGCGCGATGACCTGTGGCACGACGAGCGGGCTCGCGAGGCGGTACGCAAACCACACGTTGCGAGTCGCCGCCCACCACTTGTAGTATGTCGTCGCGGCGAGCAGCCACTGGAGGGATGGCAGACTGCGCGTCGACGGCTCGGACAGCACGCCGCTGCGCCAGTGGAGCATCTCGTCAAACACGTCCGACACGATGCTGTTCCCCCGCCGCAGCTCGGTCGCGCCGGGGATGAGGACGCGCTCGAGCTCGTGCCAGCGTGCGGCCTGCTTCAGCAGAATATCGAGCGCCGCGTTCTCAAAGAACAGGTGCTTGTCGATTTCGTGCGCCGCGTCAGACTGGAGCAGCAGCTGGATGAGCCGCTTCTGCGTCGCGTTGAGCGGCGTCGGGACCTCGGAGCTCGGGTTACGCGACACCGAGTGCCACATGGCGCGGGTCATGACGCTAAGATGCAGCCGCGCGTTGTCGACCGCTTCGGCGATGAGCTCGAACGGCGTGCCGCTCTCGATCGAGTCGACGAGGCGCGCCACAAAGACCGAGTATCCCAGCTCGCGGATCTGGCCGTACGCCATGCCGATCATACGCGCCGGGTCGAAATCGGTCGTGCTGCTCCCTTCCAGCGGGCCGTGGGGGAGCAGCGACAGGATCACGCCCGCCATGATGCTCTCCAGGCTTGGTCTGCACCCGCGGTGGTACGCCATCAGGTTCTGCGTGAGGTTTGCTTCGAGCTCGCGGATCTGTACCCCCGAAAACGTCGCTGCGTGCGTCGAGCAGCGCGTCGCGTACGTCAGGCAGGCGGAGCGAAGGAACGGGTGCGACGGGAGGCGGGACCGCGTGAGGAGGAACGAAGGGAAGGGGAACACGGTGGTGATGTGGTGCTTGAAGCTGGGCGTCAGCAATGGAGCACCTCCTCGCCACTTACATCTGGTACGCCGCCTCGGCGTGGTCGACGGAAATGACGCCTTCGGCGACAGGATCCCGCAGCCCAAGCTCCTCCTTGCTACCAATCCCGCCGTGGATGCGGCCAAACGCCTCGGGGTCCGCCCACTCGCGGTACCACGCCTCGTCTCGTGGGCCGGCGCGGTCTTCGCTCCCGCTTCCGCGGACGCTGGCGTACCCGCCGACGCGACCACGCGCGTTGCTCTCGTGTCCCAGCTGTTCTCTGGTTGTCAGTTAGAGTGCTCCACGCCGCCGAACCCACCTCTCGCGGCTCTGCCCCTCCCGCACGAGACCGGACAGCGCCTGCTCGAGCTGCGCGACGCGCAGGCGTAGCTGGTCGAGCTGGTTCTCCACGTCGCGCGGGATCGGAACAACGTGCTGCTTGTCCGAGTCGGCCGCGCTGGGCTGCAGCGTCGAGATGGCGTGGTACGCTGGGCGTGAGCTGCGTTCCGTCGCCACTTAGCTCACCACTGCTGCCGGCAAAGCTGCACTCGCTCCCGAGCTGCTTGCACCGATGGCACCCGTTCGCGTCGATCAAGTCGCACCGTGACCTTCGCTTGCGACACGCCTCGCACGCGACGGGAATCTTGGCCCGGCGCCGCTTGTTCTAGCTGTCAGCATCGTGCTGGCCGAGCGGCCCGACTCACCGCTTCCGCCTGGCTGCTCCCCTCGGCGGCGTCTGGCGGCGACCTCCGCACCACGGGCAGCCGGGCCACGTGCTGCGGCGGCGGGGTCGGCGCGCCTGGCCCCACTGGTCCTGGGGCGACTGGCGTTGCGTGGTCGTGGATGAGTACGCCGTCGATGATGCGGTGTGCCATTGTTAGTGAAGTGTTTGATGCTGATGTCTTTCCTGAGGGCAACCCGGGAGATTCAAATAGAAACCTCGCTTGCTCGGCCTTTTCAGTCACAACCTCGTCGTTCCTCTTTTTGTCTCTCTTTCTGTTGTGCACGCACGCACACTTGCTGCGCGCTGCGCTTCTTGGCATTGAAGAGCGAGCCGCGACCCCTCCCGATGTCACACTCATTCCACGGCCGATGCAACAGGCCAGAGTGGGTCGTTGCCGACTTCGGCGTCGGAGGTCGGCGACGAGCGGCAAGATTGCGCGGAGAGACCGCCGGGGCGGTCAGATCCGCCTGGCGCCACGTGGTCCAGACGTCATCGAGCGCAGCGAGCAGACCATATATCCATCGCACCTTGCCTTTCTTACCCTCCCTCCTTCTCCTCTTCAATCACAATTCTTCACAATGACAGCTCATCCTCGGAGACAGTGGTCCCCGCCGCGTTCGCAGCGTCCACGGCCCCCGCCAGGCGGCGACGTCAACACCATTCCTTGGATCCCGGCACCAGCCCGTCCCATCGTGTTCAAGAGTGGGTAGACCGCTCCTGGCCGTACTGACCCACCAGACGCGTCGGTCGTCGACGTCGCAAACAACACTGTGAACAGGTCACAGACTGTGGTGCTCGAGAACGGAGTGTTCACCTCCGTGTCACACAATTGGAACGTCGTCGTGCCCAACGCCAGGGTGTTCGACCTCGAGGGGCTGTACTTGTGTCCCGGGCTGGTCGACTGCCGTGAGTAGAGCAAGGTGATGGCTATCGACAACTCCACCATAGCCACCTCGAACCCTCGCTGACTCGCACAGACGTCCACATCAACATGTCGGACGGCCGTCCAAGCTCAGGCTACACCGAGCCGCACCTCCGCGCGACCTACACACTCAAGGCGATGCTCGCGCGCGGCTTCACTACGGTGCGCGACGTCGGCGGCGCAACGTTCGCACAGGCGCAGGCAGTCAAGCAGTGGCTCACGCCTGGACCGCGACTCTTCCAAGGAGGAAACATTCGTACGTCCCAGCTCCCTAGCCCCTGCTCGAGCTGAGATCCAGTGTCACAAACCGGAGGGCACGGCGACCCGCGTTCGCGCGAGTCTCCCGCCGCGTCGCTCTGCTGTGCACCGGTACCGGAGATGTCAGTTCTCGCGGACGGCGTGGACGCCGTGACGCATACCACGCGCGAGTTGATGCGCCAGGGTGCCGACCACGTCAAGGTGAGCCTGGGGTAAGAGCCGCCTAACCCTAGATTTGCACCTCTGGCGGTGTATCCTCGCCCACCGACGCGCTCAAGTCGGTACAATTCTCGCCAGCCGAGATTCGTGCCATTACCTCCACTGTCGCGGACATGCAGGGCACGCTTGTGACCTCGCATGC
The DNA here is from genome assembly GCF_020906515.1 of Vanrija pseudolonga. Lineage (NCBI taxonomy): Eukaryota > Fungi > Basidiomycota > Tremellomycetes > Trichosporonales > Trichosporonaceae > Vanrija > Vanrija pseudolonga. The sequence goes on from NC_085855.1 coordinate 149,684, forward strand.
GTACACTGTGCCCGCTATCAGACGGGCGGTGGAGAATGGCGTGCGAGGCATCGAGCACGGTAACCTGCTCGACCGGGACACGGCCAAGCTACTCGGTACGGGCTCCTAATTGAATGCTTTGCTGACCCCAGCGTCCACCGGCACGTTCCTCACCCCCACTCTCATGATCTCGACGGCCAAGGGCCGCGCACCGTGGAACGACACGTTGCCAGACTACATGCGTGAGAAGAACGCCAAGGTCCGCGATGCCGGCCGCCGGGCGATCCAGATAGCAGAGGAGGAGGGTGTGACCGTGTGCTTTGGCACTGATCTGACCATGGGGTGGGTAGCGTATCCCTCCAGTCCCTAACACCCACACAGGATGGGATACCTCCAGTCGGAAGAGTTCACCCAGCGCGCGCAGCTCCTTCCATCCCACCGCGTACTCGCGCACGCGACAACCAACGCCGCGAAACTCCTAAACGACGACAAGATTGGCGTCATCGCGGCCGGAGCTTACGCCGACTGCCTCGTCCTCCCCACTAACCCTCTCGTGGACGTCCGCGTGCTCGATGTCGGGGATGACGGGCGGCACGGGGGCATCTGGGGCGTGGTGCGCGATGGCCGGATTGTCGTCGCGCGAGGAGAGTTTGCCGAGCTGGTGGAGGATGTCGGTGGTTTGGACGTCGTGCTTGGCATCGACGAGGCCAAGTAAGGCTCGGCTCCCATTGAACGCCGAGTCTACTCATGCGTCGTATGCATCAAGCTATCCACCGGATGCGCAGCAATGGGAGCAGGAAGGTAAGGCCGAACTTCGGCTGCTCAGCTCCCATCGGGAGATGGGCCCTTCCCCCCTGTAGCATGAGGGCTCTACATATCCTCGGCACATCCCGAGCCACTCCGACAGCCTGAGCCGAGTACAACCCACGGCGACCAGCAACTCCCCTTGAATCGAGCACGGCAGCCATGGCTCCATCCACACATTCACATAGTTTGCTGGCTGAAAGGGTATGACGCGTGCCTTTGACGGGGGGTACCAGTCTGGAAAGCGCCACCCTCTCACCCAGCCAGCGCGTGGCGTCGATAGCACCCTACCTTGCGCCGTCAATGCTCCGTAACTGGGTATCGCGGCTGGAATCACGGTTTGCTGATAGGGATAAAGAAGCAGGCACGGTCTCAGAATCCCCAGCGAGGCACGATGCGCCGCCGTACACAGTCACGTTGCATTACCGTGTGCTGACTGTTGGGGCGAGGCGAGGCAAAGTCAAACGTGAAACGGACTAACGCTGAGCGAAGCGCGGGTAGATAAACGGAGCGCAGCGGCGCAGCAGAAGAACACGACCCCCAGGAATCATGAAGCTAAGAATACCGGCCACGCTCCTCGCTCTGGCACTCACCGCGTCCGCCAAACGGCACTACCTTTTCGCGGGGTGTCTAGACGTGGCCCTCCTGCCTGAGGGGTACGACTACGTCTCGGCGACCGGGCTCTCCATGTCCGAGTGCGACGTGAGTCGTCTACGTCCTCGAGCTAGCTGACATCAGGCTCACCTCGGCGGCTCGCCTGACCCCGAGTCCTTCCCGCACTCAGTCTGGATCCCCCCTCTCGACGATGCCCCGTCGCGCTGCTTTGCGCGCAAGTTCCTCGCCGACACCACAGACTGGGGCGACGGCGTGTCCTGCCCACCGACCCAGGCGAGGGTGAGTGCAGAGTATCCATTAGCACAGCTGACCCCAGCTCGGGCTGCACAAGACTGCGTTTCCGGGCTTTCAGAAGCCCCAGGGCAGGCCAGGCGCCAAAACGGCCATCATGAAGAAGGACGACGGAGTATACTGCCCCCAAGGGGGCACGCCGTGCCGCCTGTCCATGGACGGAGGGTACGGGTACGAGTGTGTCGATTTCCAGACCTCGTTCAGTGGGTATATAGTTGCTGGCTGGCACTGACGGTAGACAACTGCGGCGGGTGTGCGGTGGGCGAGTTTAACGGCAAGGGTAACTGGGCTGCGCGGCTCGGCGTCGAGTGAGTCGTGCCTCCACCGCCGCTGCTGACGCAAAGCTGCTCCGCCGCCAATTCCACCGACGCTACCGCGTGCCGTGCCGGCAAGTGTGTCGGCGTATGACCTGACACGCAAACCGCTTTGCATGGCCCTCGCGTGGCGAATGTTGTATGATAGGTCGGATATGACGGGTCGGCCACGTTGTGTGGCGCTGTGGCGGCGGCTGGAAGCCACGGCACGTTGAATATACGAGGGTTGAAACGCCTTGCCGCTGGCGAGAGAGAGGTGTGAAGGTGTGCATATGTAGAACGGAATTGTGCTGCTGCATAGGAGAAGATATTCATCCGAGCTGCGTGGAGACGTGTCGGAGGACCGTTGTCTGTATCCAACACAAGTGGCGGGTTATTCTGTCCGCACCGAGTGCCTTCACACAAACTCTCGCTTTCCTGGCACCACGTCACCACCTAAGCCCCAACAGAGCCGTGTCAACACATGCTTGCCAAGACCGGCGCACCCCGCTCCTAGAATAGAAGGTTCGTCGTGCCTGCGCCAGTGATAGCGACACGGCGACGCGTTCAAGTAGTTGGGTGCGGGGCTGGCTGGGTTCCAGGCTTGGCGCGGGCGCCACAGGGCGGGCAGGCGAGCAGAGGGGTCGGTCGCGTGGGGAGCGAGCAACGAGCAACGGGTGACTGGCAAGCGGACACTTCACTCCTCCGTCGCTTGTTCCACCGGTCCACCCTGCCAGTGTGAAGCAGAGGGAGGTAGACAGCGGCGTGGCTTCCCACATCATCAGCGCCCCTACGATACCTAGAATGGGCGGGATCACCTGCGGAACGAGGTGGAACTTCTGGGCGGGGGGGCTCAGACGCAAGTCGGCTTATGTCGCCTTCCGACGCGTCCGGCCGAAACCCATTCCATATCATATTCTCTGGCCATCACTGGTCGACGCACACCGAAACCGTCAAGGCTGACAGACACCCAACCCCGCCACATTCCGACCACAGTGATTCAGCCTCCAACCTTGCCATGCCAAGCTTTCGGGCGTTGGATCGGCCAAGCCAGCCGAAGGTTGGCTGAGGATCACGGGCCATTGAACTGAGCATTACATACTGTGGTCGACGTCGCGGTATGCCGCGGTATCACACGTCGATCAGTGAAGACGCTGTTAGTACATGTGCCCAGCGCGAAGTATATGTAGCTACGAGCACTCCGTATCCACGACGATCCGCTCCACAAACCCGACATTCGCCTGTCTCGGGCGGCTTTCGGACCCCCTTCAGCAACTTGTTCCGCGATGCTTCGCCGCACCAAGCCACCACCACCACCGCGGCACCTTGAATGGTCGGGCGCTTCGATGTGGCGGGCGGGATTTCGCCACGATCGTGCGCTCGACTCACCATGCAGCTGATAAGTGTCCTCTTCTTGTCAGCCGCCATACATTCAGTCGTTGGACAATTGCTTTGGGGACCCGTCGTTGCCAAGTTTTGCTGGGGGCTGTGATGCTTCGTGGATGTGGCAGGTGAGCTGGGAACGAGGGTGGCGGGGTGCAAGTACATATGTACAGGCTTGCGTTGTTGGGCTGGTCCTTGCTGTACGTACTACCACACCATGCTCATCCCCGTCCTCGCCGCCCTCGTTGTCGGCCTTGCGGCCACACCGGCGCTGGGCGCCATCACACCCCCCGGGCCCTCGAGCTACAACTACATCTTTGCGGGGTGCGCCACGCCGGGCAATATCCCCGTGTACAACACCTACTTGAAAGTGTATGGCCTTACGCAGGCCGAGTGTGACGTGGGTGTGGCGCCTGTCGGGCTTGAACCCTCTGCTGACCGCATACCAGGTGCACGTCACCGCTGCACCCTCTAGCTCCAATTACAAGTACAGCTTCTACGCGCCGGCGGTAGACCTGGCTAAAAGCGAGTGCTACCTCGGTAACACGCCGCCGTGGGACGGCACGCTCCAAATCCCGGAACCTGGCGACGCTGACGGCTCGTGCCGTGTCGGCCTGGTCCGCGTAAGTGTGTCCTGTTGTCGGCGCTGACCCCCAGATCGGAGTACTCAAAGATCGTCCTACTGCCGGCATTCCCTACGAGTGGACCTGGGCGGGGTGTTACGCCGGCCAGACGCAGATCGACCCCCCAGCCTACGCCGGCAACTTCTTCAACGCCCCGGCCGGCACGCAGTGGGGTGTTCGCCTGGGATACTTGGACAGAAGCGACTGCCTCAGGATATGTTCGTCGCGCTTGAGCACACTGAAAACCACCGACCCGGCAGATTACGCCTCGACAAAGTATGCCTACGCGCTTCTCTTTACTGAGGGGTCGCCGGAGGTCCAGCAGGGCGAGCAGGTCCACAAGTGCATCTGCGCCCTCGGACCGGTCGAGGGCACGCCAGCCCAGTGCGAGGACTATAACGGCGGCGAAAAGTTCACCATGAGCTACCTGTACGCTGTGCAGATCAACGACGTGATCCCGTCTGCGGCACCGAACCGCAGGCGAGAGGCACAACGGAAGAAGCAGGAGATGTTGCATGCCAAGCTGCACGCGCATTGCCCTGTCGGGTATACCCCCTGCCGTATCGCCCTCAACGGCGACAGCTACGAGTGCATCGACACAGACACCGAGCTCGAGTCGTGTGGTGGGTGCTTGTTTGGAGAGCACGCTCGCAGGCCGGAGCTCCGGGCCCGCGAGGCCATGGGCAGAGAGTGAGTACGAGGCTGATAACCGTGGTGCTGACGCTCAGCTGCACGTCCGTCATGGGCGTGGTTTCCGAGGCAGCATCCTGTCGACGCGGGACATGCGTCACGACTGCATGCCGTCCGGGCTACAAGCTCGTATACGACCACTGTGTGCAGGCGTAGCGGTGTGAACAGGGTGGTCAGCATGGACAATGGATCAGTCGGTTTGCAGTAGATAGATTGTGGCACTCTAGATTGCTTAGGATACGCCATGTTGTGATGTGGTGGGGCGAGGTGAAAGAGGTGAGAGGCGGGCATGCAGAGCGGGGGCGAACAAGCAGCCTCTGCTGAGCGGTAGGGCATCAAGCAGAACTGGTCCGGCCCACACCCGCATACTCCTAGAGTAGTGGAGTCGAAGCTAGTAGGCTTGGAGAGGTGGCCGAGACGCCCAAGTCTGCTTACAGGCTGCCGGGGCGCCACAGGGCGGCGAGTCCAGCCAGCCCTACGAGTGCCCGACCGCCCCCTCTCCTTGTTTGGCGCAACTCGTCAGGAGTACTACATTTCGTGGCGTGTGGGGCTCACCACGGTGCCCTTTCATATTGCATATGACCTCTGCCTACACGGTCGGTCAGGGTTGTTCGCTGACTTGCTACCGGCCAAGCATATGCGGAACGACCCCTCCCGCACAGTGCGGTATTCAAGGGCTGCCTACCAGTTGATGGCTAAATTGGTACTTTGCTACTCCACCGTCTTGGCATGTCCATTGAGCGAGATGTGGACAGCACAGCGAAGCATTACGCCTCGGTCACGGAGCTGAGTACCATCAGTGATGGTGATGACAAGGGAGAAGGCAGGCCCAGACAACGTCGGGACCGCTGCTGGCCATGTCTTGCTCCACAACGTCTGTGCCTCTACAAAGTACTTCGAGCTAGCTGAGAACTGAGATCCACATCCCCCATGCAACTGTCCACTGACACTCAAGTGTGTTTCATCCGAACTGTACTCACCACGCCAAGACTTTGGGCGCCTCGTCGGCGGTCGGTCACACGCAGAAGAGCATGCCATTGGGTGGCGGTGAAGGGCATACTGGGCGGACGATATATCAAGCCTCCGCGGAGCGATCTACATACCTCGGTCCGTCCGTCGAGCAGGTCTGGAAGGATCGACCTCTCGGCAACCCAACCCCAGGCTTCGCCGCACACCACACCAGCCAGCATTGTCGCGCACAGACACGCATGCACATCTCCATTCCATCACACACACTCGTCTCCGAGCGCCTCGGAGCAGATCCATGATGCTGCATGTCTCAGACAACCAGCGTCCCGCGCTTCGGCGCGCGGCGCCACGGGGTCGCCTTGAATGTAACAGTCCAATGTGGCTTTTGGCACTCCAACCAGCGATACCGATTCTGCGGTACTCGCCTTGCCAAGCCCGCCATGCATTCAGCCTTGGGCCAGAGTCGGAATCGGCAGCATATTTGCGCGCCCAACAGCTAGCACTGTTTGGATGGACGACACTGTGTGTACATATGCGTCAGTGGGTCGTGTCGATGTCAAGCAGCGCACACCCTCCCCCACGATGGTCCTCGTCACCGCCGCCATAGCGCTCGCCGTCGCCGCGCTCCCAGCCCTCGGCCTCCAAGTTGTCCCGCCCGGCCCCTCGTCCTACACGTACATCTTTGCCGGGTGTGCCCCCGCCAACACGGTGCACGTGTACAACAGCTGGGCGAAGACATACGGCCTGCTCAACCAAGCGGCTTGTGATGTGTGTTCTCGCACCGTGCAGCCGGAGCTGACAGATGCCAGGCATACATCACTGCCCAGCACGGTAGTAACCAGTACCAGTACAGCTACTTCATCAACGGCCCGACAGTGGGCGAGAATGAGTGTTTCGGGGGCAACGACCCGCCCTGGGACGCCAACCTGGTCGAGGCTGTGCCGTGGGACTCGGACGGGGCGTGCTACGGCGGCTACGCGCGAGTGAGTAGGGCTTACAGACGCAGTTGCTGATTTCAGATCGGGGTGCGCAAGTACGTCGGGGGCGTGTACGAGGCCACCTGGGCCGGTTGTTACCATAGCCAGACGCAGATCGACCCGCCGGCATACGCCGGCAACTTCTTCAACGGCGGCACGCAGTGGGGCGAGCGTATCCCGTGGCAGTTGAACCGCGCGAGCTGCTTGGGCGTGTGCGCCAACAACCTCGCGAACCTCAAGGTCGATGATCCGGTAACGTACGCGTCGTCCAAATACGCCTACGCCATCTACTATGCCTACGGTACCCCCGAGGTCAACGCGAACAACGGCGCAAACTGTATCTGCACCCTCGGGCCCGTGCAGGCCGGCGGCATCGCACAGTGCGAGAACTACTTTGGCAGCGACAAGTTCACCATGGACTACCTGTATGCCATCGACATTTCAGAGCAGCCGTCGGCGGGTGCGAACCGCCGGCGTGCGGAGCGGCTCCGCCAGAAGGCGTTGCTTGATGAGACGCTCAACCAGTACTGCCCTGCGGGGCTGACACCCTGCCACGTCGCCCCAAACAGCGAGGGATACGAGTGCATCGACACGAGCAGCGAGCTAGGTGAGTTGGGGTGTGAGGGCAACACTGACGAGGCAGAATCGTGCGGAGGGTGCCTGTTTGGCGAGTACGGCCGCAGGGCTGGCCGGAAGCGCGAGGTGCTGGGCAAAGAGTAAGTGGAGTGAGTGTGAGGCCACGCTGACGCCCAGCTGTACTTCTCTCCTTGGAGTCGAGCCTGCCGCAGCATCCTGCCGCGACTACGCCTGTCGCACGACGGCATGTCGCCCAGGTTACAGGCTCGTGTTTGACCACTGTGTTCAGGGCGTGAAGAGGTATGTAGTAGTGTTAGGAGTCGACACGGACATTGGGTTAGGAGTCTGAGCTAGATATTCATAAGTATACAGTATATGGATAGATTGGATACTTGCACACCTTCACGGATCATGCTTGAAGGGTTTGAGTCATTGGTAGGGAAGGCCCCTTGAGCGACCATGACCACGGTCCCTATCTCGGAGCGTCGGCCTACCGGTGGACCTACTTGTGTACGTACGCACATGTCTTCAGACTAGCCTGGCTCATAGAAGTAGGCGATGCTTACCAGCCCAACCGCCGCACCACAGTACTAGAGAAGCAAATGGTGAGCCTCAGGGGTCATGAGCGTGTCACTCATGACACAATCAAAAACGTAACCCCAACCCACAACGTAGCTATCGGAGCGACGGCTCTTCAACGCCTCACGGTCAGCCCCAGACAACTGGCCGCCTATGGGAAGGTTGTAGACGAGTAGGTGAGCCTGGGCGAGGGAGACCACCACTCCACCTTCAATCTGTGTGTTTCGTTAGTCCTGATGACATGTGCACCCACCTCAATCTTGTACCTGCAAATAGCATCCATCCCGGAGTCGAGATAGAAGGATATGGGACCAGTTTGGACTTTGAAGAACAGCTTGAGTCGAGTAAAGGTCTCTAGGGCAGTGTTGTGCGCAAGCTGCCTAGCGGCAGCGGCTGCAGCAACCCGGGCCAGATCCGACTCCATCTGCTCTCGGTAACGTGCAGCTGAAAGGAGAACCGGGCTGCGGTGCATCAGGTCACAGCCTCAGAGTGTCACTCACGTTACGCCGTATCGCTCTCTTGCGTCGGCACCCCTCACGCAGGCGCCCTTTTGGACACAGTATTGTACCCACTCGACCAGGAAAATGAAGCGTCGAGGGCCATTTGGCCGGCGGTTTGACGTAGCAACCACGAACTTGTGGTGCTCAATCTCCCCGAAAGTAACCATAGAGACGTTGTAGTCTTCGCTCACATAATGGAGGTGAGTGGTGCGCGGGCCGTCAAATGGGTGAACGATAATGATGTCGGCCGTGTTCTAGTCGGCCACGATCCGTCCTCCGTGGATCTGTACGGGGTCGCGCGTAAGTTAGTTCTGGGTATGTATGGGCCTTGTGTGTGTCGATTGGACACTCACCTGGATCTCGTTCTGAAGCATTACGACTGAGCTAATGTCAAACCCGACATGTTGCACGTAGAATCGAAACCCTTTAAATATGCTCGATGTCCATGACTCCTCGGGTTGCGTGCCGACCAGCATGATGAGATTCTAGCGCGGTGTGAGACGTGAAGTGATTGTCAAGAGCGAGGTGGCGAGAGGATGGTCTCCCTCGGCCCCAACCCCGCACCGCGAGGCGAGGGCGTGGTACCACAGCACGGCACAGCATCCGCAAAGAGGCTCGTGCACACGGCGTAAGAAGCTTCTGCACGCGCGCTGGTGTCACTCTCTTTCGCACCGTGCGTCAGCGGCAGGCAGGAGCACGCAGCTGCCATGCAACCCGACACGCACACACTCGGCGGGTGGTACCTGCCAGGCGCACCAGCCGCGTCACGGTTGTCCGACGCAAACCTGCCGACATCCTTTACCTCAGGCAATCACCAACTCGCATAGGGTTTGTACAGTTACCTACTGCTCACCACTGGGAAGAACAAACGGCGTCGGATCAAGGACCGTGTCCTTGACCACGCACTCGACGACATACGACGGAGTGACGACAAAGCTCGCGAGACTGCGCTGATCCAGCACCTCGCGCTGGGTGTCATCCATGACGTCTGCCCAGTTGGTTGCATCGGCGACGAGGATGATGGCTGACCATGGCTCCACCACCTCGCCGCCCTCGTCCTGAGCGTCAGAGCTGCTGGTATTGGTAGTACTTGCCTCAATCATGCGCTGGAGCTTGGCGCAATTCTGGTCGAGGTAGAAGGTGAGCGGGGACTTGCGGCCGCGGGCGAAGATCTTAGTGCTGCGCAGGGCGGGGGCCCTGTCCTTCTGTGCGTTCCCAGCAGGCGGGGCAGACGGTGAGAACTTGTAGAGCTCATTGTACTCCTTGACGGAGAGGATGACAACACTGGGTTTGAGAAACCAGCCCTCAAGAAAGAAACTCACGACACTTCGTAGATCAGGCTGGCACGGCTGTTATGTATCGGGTCGCATCTGTCAAGACAATATGCAAGCCAATCTGAGGTGTACACAATGCACCTGCGTTCCGTCTTGTTAAGGCTGTAGATCTCGTACATGAGACTGTTGAAGTTGCGGGTGCCGTCGGCAGGAGGCATGTAGTTATCCGGCAAGTAGTGTATGTACGGGTAGGAGAGGGAGGCAGACTTTGGGCGCTCAACGATCACAAAGGGGCCCGGAGTCAGGCTCGCCACAATCTCTCCACCGTGTAGCTGCATACTGTATTAGCCCAGGCAGTCTAGTCGCTTACCTGAATGACACTCTGGCTCCACAGCCTTGTGTCAATGCCACTGCCCTCCGGTGGGACGTAGAAGCGGCGCTTCTCAAAAGTACGGGAGGCCCATTGGGTGTCCGACATTCGTCCTTTGAGCATGGTAGGGGGAGTATGAGATGACGAGCTGTTGGGTTGTGAAGAGAGAAATGTTGAGAAGTGATGCGTTGTGCGACACGTTGACGAAGGAGGAGGTGGTGCGAGGCGGGGGCAAGTGGAACGAACGAACGCGTGGGGAGGGGGCATGAGCGGCAAGGCGGTGTCGAGATTGGTCAGCAAGGAAGAATGCGCCGTACGACGACAAATTCTATGTTCGACTGTTACAACAGGTGGGGAGGACGCCCTCGACGATGCCTCAACTCCCCCCCTGTGCTGCATGTGTGGATTATGGTGGGCTCTGTGACGGGCCCCAGGAGACAACGAATGAACGGGCGCGAGCCCGTCAGTCAATAGCGTATTGCAGAAATGCCACACTCGGCCGCCATGCCGCCACAACTCGCATCAGCGCTTCGCCAGCATGCCCAGGCCGAGTAACGCCGACCACGGCCGCACCCAAGCATAGCACACACTCTATACCTTCATAGTCTAGCTATTATAGATAGGAGGGGGGACTGTTATCACAGCGACAATGTCCAGTCCGGCTGAAATGTCCAAATGGAGTAACGCGGCGCGCGCACGGCACGGGGCGAAGCCTAGTTCGAAACGACACAAGCACCGTCGACGAGGGCGTAGCCGTTCTCGCACTGCCATGCGCGGCAGCGGCCGCCGAGGCACATGACGCCGGTGCGCGACGTGCCGGGGAGGGCGGTGCAGCTGGGCATTGTCAGCACACACACACACACACACACCACACGCAATCCTGCGGCCGACTCACTCGACACCAGTAGCGTTCCCCGTGCCCATCTCGCCAAACACACAGCCGCCGCACGACTCGAGCTCGGCCAGCGGGTTGATGCACTCGTAGCTCGCGTGGTCGAGCATCTCTGGGCTGACGCGGCAAGCCGACAATCCGAGGGGGCAGTGGGGCGCCAGCTGCTCTGCGAGCGCCTTCTGCGCGGCGGCGGCGACGGCGCGACGGCGGCGCGCGACGCCCGACACGACGACGTTCGGGCCGTACTGCCACACATACGTGTTGCCCGCGCCGCAGTTGGTCGGCGTGCCCGTGAAGCTGTTAAAGCAGCTGCACTCGAGCTGGCCGCTTGCCTTGTACGACGCGTAGGTGGTCGGGCCGACAGAGGCGCACTTGTCCCAGCAGGCGGCGACGGTCGGGATGCCGTCGAAGACCTGCGGGTTGACCATGCCGTTCGTGGCGGAGAGGCACTGCAGGAAGGTGCCGTACTGGGACGAGATCTTGCGCTCCTGGGGTGGTGTCAGCGTCAAGAATGCAAGTGACCAGAACCCCCGTCCTCAACTCCCCCCGACCGACGTCGAGCAGGCTGGCTACTGACTCGCCCACCCACCCGCCCTGGCGCGAGCAAGATGTCGCCCGCCCACCCACCCCTACGCGCTGCGCGCGAGACATTTATGCCACCACCCACCCCTCCTCCCGGCTCCGCCTCCCCTTCTGCTGCACCCACCCCTCCTCCTGCTCCGCTATCCCGAAGCCGCACCCGCACCTTCACCACTCCACCTCCCCCCACCCACGCCCACTTACATTGTAGCGGTCGCTGGGACACGACCCACCCAGGTTGGTCGTGCCTACCATGTCCTGAATCGGGACTGGGCTGTTTGAACAGCGACAGTCAAGTGTGCCCGATTTCCAGTAGGCGTACTCGTACGTGACGCAGAACGACTATGTGGGTGCGGCGTTAGCTGGCTTCCATGGCTATGCACACGGCGTGGTCGACGACGCGCCCACTCACGTCGCACGCCAGCGAGCTCGTCTTGGCAGCCTGCACGTCGAAGGCCGGGTTCTGCGCACAGTTGATCCACACGCTCTCGGCGAGCGCGGCGGGGATAGCAAGGAGCGTGAGGATAAGGAGGGGGAGCATTTTGGTGGTGGTGAAGAGAGTTCGGGATGGTGAGGTAGTTTACAAGTGTGTGGTGACTAGGGGGCCGCGGGCATGCATATCGTGCTAGATATAGGGCTGGGGGGCAGGCCAAGAGAGGGGCGAGGGAGGGGGGGGGGGCAGCTTGCATGTTTGGCCTCGATCTCTCGATCTGGGGTGGACAGCAGCTGGACAGCTTGGTGTGTGTTGTGCGTGACGAGATTGGCAGCTTGGCAGATTGCACGAAGGACAATCAGCAGCCAGATCCGTGTCTGCGCGCGGACAGGGCGGGGGACAGTATGCGAGGGAGGAGGGGAGTGAGTGCCCCAGATGGACAGACGGACAGAGAGCAAAGGATGGCATGCTCGTGCCGCCCCTCGTCGCTTGTGCCACCGACAGAAAGAGGGGGGATGGCAGCACACGACGACGACGGCAAGGCGGCGCCACGGCGCGCGCCGGTGCGGTGAGCTGTTGGGCGCTGGGGGCTGGGCACTGGCGCTGGCTGGGCGCTCGCTCGCTCGCAGCTTGGCATGCATCTGATTCAGGTCGTCGCATCGGCGTCTCGTCTCGTCTTGTATCGCTTCTCGCACAGACGCCGGCCGACGATAACGGCACGCCCCTTGGCTGCTGCCCTCGCGCCGTCGGCTTCATCATTGAACGGAGGAATGTCATCGTGGCGTTTTTTGGATTTGGGTTGGGACAGCGACGTGCGACGCCGCTCACAACACCGGGGCATGGGTGCATTGCATGTGCACATAGCGCGGAGGCACGCATGCATCTTGGTGGTATGGGTGTGAGGTGGGCTCAAAGGGGGTAGGCTCGAGCTGTGATCTGGGACTATAGACATCGATCAAAGGGGGTCGGGGTGTCACTACATGTGACTGATTGTACGCCGACGGAAGACTGGCCTGGCTGCGTCCACGCCAGCGGCGTCGACTGCGCCGCCCCCGTGGCTCGACGCCGCTTACCACGGCCCAGCCTGCGAGTTGGAATCGGAGGCAACACACAATCAGAGAGTCGGCGTTTGATCTCGCGCCGGCGGCAAGGAGACAATAAGATTGTCGTACGCACTCGCCTGGCTGCCCTGTACAGCCAAACGCCCAGACCGCGCGCCCAGGCGGCGGAGTAGTCTCGGCTCGACGTGTGCCTGCCTCGGAGCTGCGTAGAGCGGCGCCGCGCCACGCCGCGGACGCCGCGGCGGGCGGGGGGCGGCGGTTGCGCCAGCCCAGTGGGCGGTGCTGCGACAATCCGCGTTTCGTCTCGTTTTAACGTTGTTTCGTAGCGGTGCGTGCCGTCACTCCTCGGCTAGCGCTGATCGACGCCGGCATGCTTGTGCGCTAAACGTGGGCTGCGTGGGGATGCAATAGAGCCAAGTGGCCTTTGACACTCTGGCGCCGGAGCGTAGCGCTGCCGATCTCGGCCCGGGTGGCGCCCGTGGTGGCTTGAGGAGGCTGAGTGGGCAGCACCGACCGAGGGCTTGGGACCAAGGCAGGCAGGCTGGCTGGCACCGCAGTCTTGGCTCGCTTGCGCGTGCGGGGGCTGGGGCTGCTGGCTGAGATCTGGCGGTGGCTTACTTTCCTCCGACCTTATGGTGACTCTTGCCCGCTTGCTGACGTCGACTCGTCGACCTTGTCCACGCTTGGCGACACGAATCTTATACTATGTATTGCAAGCACCCTAGACCAGTTTCATTTCATCTCGATTTCGATTCCATTCCCAATGCCCTGCCGCTGCTACTAGTCCCTGGTATAACCTATACCCCTTACTTATCCCACGCAGCGTTACTTAGCCCAAGCCATCTCCTCCGCCGGGGTTTCCATTTACTGCGTCAGAGCCAAGCCATGCCCAGCAGACGCCATACCCCCCTGCCACAGGCAGCCCCACCCCAGCCCCCGCCTACGCCTAACGCCGCAGCGACTCAACGGACCCTCCGTCCTCGACGTACTGCACGGCGCCACCCTTTCCCTCCTTGTCCGAGATGGACCCCTCGGCATGCTCGCTCTCGTGGTGCGGGAGCTTTTGGAAGCCCCAGCGGAAGGGGCCCTCGAAGAGTGACGCAATCTCCTCGAGGCTGAGCGGGCCGTTCGGACCGCGCGTCTCGATGAGGTACAGGTAGATGTAGACGCCCTCGAATGCGATAAAGATGCAGAAGACGATGTAGTACTTCCACTCGATGGCCTGGGGGTGAGCGCTGAGCACGGAGGCCGACTTACCAGAATCGCGATCGGGTTGATGTACTGGTTGAACATGGACGCCGCCGAGATGGTAAAGTTCATGACCATCATGCCCTTGGAGCGGAGGGTGTAGGGCAGGATTTCGACGGCGTAGGCACCACACAGGGGACTAGAGTCAGTGTTAGGCCAGGCGCCCGCAACCCACTTCATGGCAATGTTGAAGAAGAACTGGACGAGGAAGATGAAGGCGATGACTGCGCGGCCGGCATGCTTGTTTGCATCCAGCGCGGGGCACGAGTTCTTGTCACCGTCGTTGGCGGCGAGGCACGCCGGGTCCCAGGTGTGCGACGACTGGGTGTATGTCGCCGAGCAAATCGTCCACGCGGTGAAGCTGATGCACATGCCGACGCACGAGATGAGGAAGAGGCGACGGCGGCCGACGCGCTCAATGAGCATGGCGCCGCCGACAGCAACAACAAAGTTGTACACCTGCATGATGCCGTTGATGAGCGTCTGCCACTTTGCCTCGGTGATTCCGATGCCCTTGAGCGTGAGCGTCAGGTAGAACGAGATCAGGCCCGTGCCCGACCACTGGCAGAAGATGCCGAGCGCAATGACGAGGTTCATGCGGCGGCGGTTGGCCGCAGTGGAGAACAGGGAGCGGTACGTCGTCGTCTTGTTCTCGCGGTCCGCCTCGATGGCCTGCTTGATCTCGTCGATCTCGGCCTCGATCAGCGGGTCGTGGTGGTCCCCTTCGCAGTGATACTTTGCAATGAACTCGACGGCCTTGTCCGTCTTGCCGTTGGCAATGTTCCAGCGGGGGGACTCGGGGAGGAACCAGATGAATCCAACCTGGATGAGGGAGGGGACACACTGCAGGAGCGACGGGATGCGCCAACCCCAGTTCGTGTGCATCCTAAACGTCCCGAACGTCGTCCACGCAGCGAAGATCGCGCCCAGGTACCACTGCGTGGAGAACAGCGCCGTGAAAGGTGCGCGGAAGGTCGGGTACGCGAGCTCTGAGATGAGGATGGGTGAGGCGAGGAGGGAAAACGAAAGTCCGAAGCCGATCAAACCACGTGACGCGATGAACATGCCGGCGTTCTGCGCCGATCCCTGTAGAATAGAGGCGACGATGAGGATGCAGCAGCCGATGAAGACGCCTGCACGGCGGCCGTAGCGGTCGGCGACGATGGGGGCGAAGGGGAGGCCGCAGATGGAGCCAATGTTCTGGATCGCGTTGTACACGCCAAAGAGGTTGGGCTTGCGCTCCGGGTGGCCAAAGTACTCTTGCCAGGTGGTGAGGGCCTGCAGACCGTTCATCATTGAGCCGTCGTAGCCGTTTGACGCGGCGGAAAGTACGAGGAGGAACTGAGGGGGAAGGTCAGCAAAAGTGCCACACTCGGCCACGTGCCACGCGCCACGCACCAGCATAAAGGACAGCTTGAGCTGGTTGCCGCGGTACCACTTGACGTCGCGCCCCGCGAGCGCGGCGTTGATGGTCGCGCCGGCGCGCGAGGTTGCAACTTCGATCTGGCCCATGGTGGAGTGTCGGTGCTAAGCTGTTCTTGGTGTTGTCGTTGTCGCTGTCGCGCCGCTTGTTCGCTCTGTGGCGATAACGATAACTCCCAGTCAGCTTATGTACTGATCAAGAGGAACACCACGAGTAGATCATCTCGCCATCCCGAGTGTTCTCCTCGCCGCTGCCTGCCCACGGGGATCCGGAGTCCCCTTGGGGGCGCCGGGCTCGCCGAGATCTCTCGTCCCAGCGGGCCGAGTTCGGCCCCTCGGCGCGAGATTAGGCTGCCAACTCACTCATCGAGGAGCCCAGGTGACCATGGCGTGTGTGTCGGCAACGCGCTGGGGTGGGCGGTTCGGCGGGAGAGAGTGAAAAGAGCAGATCCGAAGACGAGGGGGGGCTCGGATGGGCTGGATCCGGCGCGGCGCAGGGCTGCGTCTTATGAACTCTGCGCCTCCTGCCTTGAGCCAGACATCACGGCCCGACCTCGCCGAGTCTCCTGAGCATTGTTGCGATCGCTTGCGCGCGAGACGACTGAGTAATCGAGATCCTTTGTGCAGGGAAATCGCAACAGTGGAGTGTTTATCCAGGTTTTCCCGTCGGAAGCACAGTGACGCGGGGCTCCACCGGGACACCCACCGGATGTGGCACATCCGCCGTGGCACCAAACACCACTGTTCGCGAAGACAACAACTGCATGCCCGCGCTTGGTCGTGTTCCGAGACGCTTTCGAGCCTCGCTGCATCGCGGCGATCAGCTCACTATCTCGCGCATCTCGGCGCGTCTCGCCTTGCGGCGCCGAGTCTGCCCCCGCCGCCGACGGAGCGGGGTCGGCCTCTTGTGTTTGAGCGGCGGATCGCGATTTCACGGACACCGAGATGCGTTTCTCGTAGCTCCGGCCACGCCGATCTGCAATTGAGGCCGGTATGTCGGCGCTCTTGGCGCGTTTGTTCTGGGCATGGCTCGCGGGGTTGCGGACATGTGATCCGGCGTCGTTCGGCGGCGCGGCGAACCATCGGCGGCGGGTCGTGAGTTCGGCGTTGCCTTTTCGTCGTCTTCTACACCCGAGCACGCACGAAGATGACTCGGAAGTCTTCCTCTTCTCTCGCCCAGCTCCATTTGCTTCCCACCGCCGCGCGTACGCCCCTTCCCAACCACAATAGAGCACCCAAGTCACGTGACATGACCGCACTCGCCACCTCGCACCCCCCGCTCGCAGCATGCAGCGAGCGACCAGGGGGCGAAGGAGGAGCGCGAGCAAGCAGGTGCGAGGCAGCAGAGCCCGCACCACGTCCACCTTGTTCGGCGCCATGCATGTCCCGACGGGGCGTTGAAGACAATAAACACCTGATCCAGCGCAAGTGCCGCGCGGCGCCGCGCCGCGCCCGGCGTCAAGCTGGGGGCGAGGCGGCCCGAGCGGTCCGGCCGTCTCCGAGCCGTGTCGATCTGCCGATTCGGATTGTGTGGCATTGCATTGCATTGTTCATTGTTGTTGCGACGCACGGCGGGGTGCATAACGAGACGTGTGTGTGTCACACTGTGCAAGTCGTTCAGCATACGCGGGGCTCGGTGCTTACAGTAGGCATGTAGAGCAGCATGCCGCGACTAGAGCTGACAGGTTGGCTCGTGAGCGGCATGCCGTCATGGGGGCCCCAGAGCCGAGAGCGAGGGAAACCCAAACACCGTGTCGAAGCTGCCCTGCACCTCCTCGTCCTCCAACTCATCCTCGTCGGCCCCTCTTCGTCCTTACTTATAAACGACTCAATGCAGCCGCCTTCGACGAGATCCCCAGCCCCACGCACGCCGTGTATTGTTCTCAGACAGAGCCGGCCTCCTCCGCCCGCGCCCACAACCTCGACGCCTCCTCGCGGCGCACATGTGGTGGTGACTCACCTTGACCCTCGACGGCGCGATATCACCCGTTTACGCCGAGAGCACTGATGCGAACGATGCCGACGACGTCGGGCCACTGGGGACCCATGAGACGTGAGCAAGGGGGGGTGCGTGCACGACTTTTGAAAGGAGCAAACCTGCATCACGGCTACTCGCTCCCTCCTTCCCCACCACCACTACCCCTCGCACGCTCCTTGCCACCCGTGGTCTCGCCCCCACCATTTACTGTAGCACGGCCCTATTGCAACTTGCTGCTTGCTGCTGCACCTGCTCGACTTTCTCACCCACCGCACTGCACCACGTCACCCCCGCACCGCCAGCTATATAACAGCTGTTCTATCGTCAACACCCCGGCATGACAGTTGCGATGCGCGCCCCGGCACTCCACGACATCCGGATCCACATGTGCGTAGCGCCGCGAGATCGAGCTGACATGCAGTGTGGGCGCGGGGTGAGTACTCGGAGGGGTCTCGGAGCATGCGTTGGCCTCGGGACGCTTGCTCCGAGCGAACGAGCGAGCGCACGAGCCGCGTCGAGTCGCGGCGCAACTCCGCGCGACTCCGCGCCAGCCCGAACCCTACAGCTAACACCACCCCCAGCATGGGCGGAATGGGTACCGCCCTATCCCTCGCCCGCCAAGGGTTCACAAACATCAATGTGTGGGAGCAGGCGCCGTATCTTGACGAGGTGGGCGCCGGTATCAACATTCCCCCAAACCTCGGCCGCATCCTCACGCGCTGGGGCGTGATGGATATCTGCAAGGCCGAGGGCGTCGCGATCCAGGTGGCCAACGTGCATGGTGAGTGGGTTGGTTCGGACGGGCGCGGGTGGGGTGGAGCGAGCGGGCTGAGGTGGTGGAGTCGGCTCTCGGCGCGGCGACGGGTGTCAGTCGAGCCCGCCCGCAGCGAGCACGACATGGCCATGGCCTACTTTTCATGCTTCTCACTTGCCGCCGGGGGCACAAGTTGTCGCAGCCTGCTCGAGCTCGAGGCCCTCGCGCCGGCTTGCACCCGCCCAGCTGCGTTCCTAGAGCCGAGGTCGAGTAGGCTCGTCCTCGGGAGCCGCGCCGCTTGCCTCATAGCCGAAGCTCGTGCAGGCCGAACCGTGCCCGTTTGGCCGTCGCGCGCGCGCTCGCTGGGTCGGCAGTGGCCCGGCATTGGTTCGGTAGTGACTGACTGGCCAACTTGCAGACTGCGAAACGGACGAGGTTCTGACCGCAACAAACTACTCGGACTACATGAGGCAAGAGTACGGGCACCCATTCATTGTGAGTGTGGCCAGGTGGCGAGACGCGGCGGGTCGCTGACGCCGGTCAGACGGTGCATCGGTCCGCGCTGCAAAAATCGCTGGTCCGCGGCGCGCTCGACACTGGCCGCGTGACCCTTCACCTTGACCAGGTGATTTCAGAGTACGACTTTGAGAACACACGGCTGCTTGTGCGCGACGACGAGGTCGACCTCGACGAGGACGGATACCCCGTCGAGGGCGAGCTGGTGTGGATTGACGCCGACCTGATCATCTGCGCCGACGGTATCAAGTCCAAGGCGCGCGCGGCGCTGCTCGAGCAGCAGGGCATCAAGGACGAGGGTGGGTGGAGTGTGACCAGCGACCGCTGACCCGCCAGTCGAGAGCACGGGGCAGGCGGCGTACCGTATCATGGTGCGAAAGTCGCTCGCGGCCAACGACCCAGAACTCCTCCCCTTCTTCACTGAGGCGCAGTCTCACCGCTGGATCGGCGAAAGACGTCACGTCATGGTAAGTGCTAGGCAACGGCTGCGCTCACACCCAGGGTTATCCCATCGAGGCAGGCGACCTGTTCAACATCTCGACCTCGCAGCCAGACGGCAACTTTGTCGAGGAGGACGAGTGGACGGCAATGGGCGACAAGGACACGATGCTCGAGACGTTTGCCGACTTTTGCCCACGCGTCAAGAAGCTGCTCTCCCTGGTCCCGCAGTACGAGGTGCTCGAGTGGCGTCTGCGCGTCCACAAGCCACTCCCCTCCTGGGTGGACGGGCACCTCGCGCTCGTCGGCGACGCATGCCACCCTACACTGCCGCATCTCGCCCAGGGCGCCGCGCAGGCGATCGAGGACGCGGTCGCCCTCGGCATCATCCTCAGCCGCATCAAGTCCAAGGACCAGATCCCCGCCGCGCTCAAGGTCTACCAGAAGATCCGCAAGCCGCGCGCCGACTGGGCCGTGCACACCGCCGACGAGAACTCGAAGCACCTCCACCTCAAGCGCGAGGACCGCGACGCGTGGGTCGCCGACCTGCGCGCTGCCCTGCCAGAGGGCGAGGAGAACGTCGTCATTGACCGTCTTGGATCGAGGTGGGTTACCTTCGCATGCGGAGCTGACCCACGCGCAGGGACACACACGACCGCCTGTTCCGCTACGATATCGCCCTCGAGACCGAGCAGCAGTTCTCCAAGTTGTTCGCCGAGGAGCTCATGGCTGGTGAGGCATGAGTCGCGCGCGCGGCCGGGTTTGGGTTTCGCTCAACTTGGTCTAGTCAGCTTCCAGTATGTGGCCTGAGATGCGCCGCCCCCAAGGCGAGGCGCCGTGACCCCCGAGCGCAGGTTTGGTATCGTGACGATCATGTATGTTATGCCTTTTGTTGTGGTGGAGGTGGCGGCGGGCAACACCGCCTCGTGGCGTCGCGCATCTGGCCGTCCGGTCACCGCCGTGCTGCCCCCACTCCACCTGCCAATTCTGGTCTCCTCACTGAAAACGCGGACAAAGCGACCTAAATCGGCCAACAACTGCCTCGCCGCCGACCCCAATGTCGTTGACTAGGCGTGTCGTCGCGCGTGGGGCAACACACAGCTCTCCGCCGCGAGGCACCCACTCCATCCCTGCCAACTATGTCACGATCGCTGAGGGCAACCCCCAAACTCAATCGCACTTGCCTCGCCCAGCGACATGCATATCGTTGACGAGGCCTGTCGTCGAGTGGGTAACACACGGCGGTGTCGCTCAACCCGGGGACAGCATGCGGACGGCGCAAGAAGCATGAAGCGGACTGTCGAAGGACAACGCGCAGGTGACAGTCTTTGACATGCAGCACCGTGGTCATCTGGGCCGCGGCAACGAACTTGAGGGGTACGGAGGCACCCGTGTGGTTTGGGCATATCTCATGGATTGCCTTGCCCAAGGTCAGGTCCTCGACCCGACGCCGTACGGCCTGCCTGCTGCTCCTCGCAAGAGGTACTACTAGGCGAGCAGAGGCGACCACCATGTGTAGGGATATATCGTATATAGGCGCATGAATGTCAGTGGAACAGAGCCCGGATCACTGTCGTCAGTGGCTTATCCCGCCTGGCGAAGTGCTTCTCTGTATCGTATTTGTAATGAAGCGGAGAAGCAATGGTGAGTGGTGCGCACAGGCCTCACGGAGTGTCAAATGACTAGGTATAAAAGAGACTCGCCAGCGCCATCCACTCTTGCATTCTCTCATCCCCTCATTCGCCCTCCTTTTGACTCTCTCATACTCAAAGCGCCACCACATCCCTCTACCACTTGAAGATGGGCCGCCGAAGCTCGCACCCTCTCCCCCCTTCGCAGAAGTCGCACAAATTCGAAGGGTACAGCATCTTTGTTCAAACCTTCAACAACTTCGATCAGGCGGAAATCAAGCAAAGTATCAGGGTGGGTGCACCGAGACACGCCGCATGCAATGCCAACCACGCAGGAGAACTACGGCGATGTCGTCGACAGGATCCACAATGCCGACATTGTACTAGTTTTACCTCCGCCGACCCCAAAGGAAGGCAACTACGTCTACTACATGCCGGCGATGGCGAGGACGGAGAGCAATGCGCCGAACGGGAGTTTCGAAGGAATTATGTTCCAATTGGGAACAGAGGTCGTCCGAAACAAATATTCCAGTGTCGCGATATTCACAATCGGTTGGGTCAAGTATTGCCTTGGTTTAGAGGGCAAAGTCCGCCCAACCGATGCGAAAGCTATAGAGCGGTATGGCGTGACGTGAGTGGCCTCGGAAACCAATAGCTGACGACAAGGATACAAGTTATCCCCGACCGCCTGCCGAATCGTCGCCCGCCTGGATTCGACATCTTCCAACCCGCGCCATCGGACCATCTCCCGATGCACCTGAGGGGCCTCCACGGGATCGGATTTTACCTTCATGGCAGGGGAGGGCAGTGGAGCGGTTGGGACGGCGTGATTAAGGTGGGTGGGCTATAGGGCAACCATTAACACACAGTCGGCCGGTGGCTACATAGTCTCGCAAGAAGATTCTATGGCGGTCACCGTTTGCAATGTAACGAAGAGTGGGGGGATGCCCTTCACCTGGGGCGGACCCCCTCTCAGGGGCACCCTGGTGGGGTGGGCGTATGTCATGGACTGCCTCCTCCAAGGCAGGCTCCTCAACCCGGAGGATTACAGTCTCATCGAGGCTGTCGAGTAGGTTGTGGCAGGGTCTCTTGTTCGTGAACGGTGTGTAGATGACCCCCCTCATATATATGTGTATGAATGGAGCGAGTGGAACAGAGCTCCGTGTCGGTGGTGACCCAGTCACAACGCCACATTGGCTGTTGCCACCCTACAGCACTCGGCTCACCCTGGTACATGCTGTACATTCCCCCTATAACTAGTTCATACCAAGCATAGTGATTCTCTTATCCAATTATATCGACTTGCTTAGTGTCTTTGAGTCTCCGACGAGGCTGGTCTTGGGCTCAGTGCCGCTCGCCGTCATCACCTACACGACAGAGGCCACTGGTGCGCCGCCACCTCGCGGCGTACTGTATGTGCCACCCGAGCCGCACCCTTCCAACGAGGTGATATTTTTGAGCGAGTGACACCTGCGAGGATAGCACGCAGTGGTATCCCGGCGCCATTTCGTGATTGGGTGTGAGACGTCCTGCACCACAACCCATAGTCAACCTTTGCCGTGCGCAAGGACCAAGGCTGTTTGCACTGCGGTTCAAAGGCAGCGTGCACTCGCTAAACAACCAGCTTTCAGCCCACAGCCGCCACATGGAGCAGAAATGATCCCTGACAGCCGTATGTGCGAGTCGAGTATCATGCACCAGGGATGTGCGTTACAGCCCTGTACAGCTGCCTCGCTTCTGGCAGCTCGATGTACAGTCGCGTACCGACCGCATTGCTGGCGGTGTGCCACACCATGCCTCTTGTTCACCTATTGCACCGCATTGACCAAAGAACCAAAGGTGAGTCAGGGCGTACGGACCGCACAAGCCATCGTACATGGATATAAAAGGACACCACGAACGCCACCCACTCTTGACTTCTCCCATCTACTCATCTTTTGTCTCTCTCCACAACCTTTCGTTCCTCCTTCCTCATCAAACTTCTTCTCACCACACCTCATCATGTCGGGCATCTTCGAAGGGTTGTGCTTCGACATTCAAGCTCACGACGTCGACTCCGACCGCGAGATAGACATTTGGAAGAAGATTCGGGTATGTCTGACCACAGGAGGGACGGGGCTCGACTGCAGTTGACATACAGATGCACGGCGGTCGTTTTGTGGAGGAGGACCCTTGGGGAGCAGCTCAACCCGACATTGTGCTTGTCCAACTCCCGCCTAAGGTCTGCACGACGGGCGCCTACGTCCATTTCGTGCCGTATCACATCAAGCCTCCTGGCCCGTTTGACAAAGACTTCGAGGCCATGATGTGGAAGCAGGCGCAACGAATCGGTGACAACAGCAAGATCACCTTCCAGATGGACTGGGTCCAATATTGCATCAACGTGCGACGGGCTTGCGCCCTTGACCTCGCCGCGTTGGAGCTCTATAGTGTGACGTGAGGCGTCTGGTCAGGTGAAGGCTGACATAAGCTCGTTCTTGCTCCCAGAGAAACTCTACAGATCCCTCCACACCGAGAAGGCGGTAGAAGCCGCCTTCCGCAATGCGTGGCTCATCCCGAAGGTGTTCAACGGCTGGGGTAAGCTGGCCCCGATGTCGTTCCACCTCGACATTGAGGACAAAGACGTCGAGACGTTCTTGAAGATCCAGGCATGTACAGGGCATCAATGGGACAGGGCTGACTCGACAGAAAGAGGGGGCAGTGCTCGGTCCCATCCAAACTTCCTCGATCATCATGTATAGTGTCACTGAATCCCGCCATCTGTCGCGCAGACAGCTCGACCAGTTGAGGCTCCGCCGGCCCTCAAGCATCGTGGTGAACGTGAAATATGCCGTCGACTGCATGGCCCAGAACAAGGTCCTCGATTACCAACCGTATCTTATCCAGGGTATACCGGTTAGTCAAGCAGCCAAGTGGGCAAGGGGGTTGGATTTAATGTACATAAGGTGATAAGGATGTAGCCAGTACGACTGCCATGCCATGGCGACGAGTGTGTCGCAGACGCCGACAACATCATCCTTCAACCACTCAACGACAGGCAGTGTAAATAGCACTTCTGGTTGCGTGAAGACTATGTTCCTTTCGGCAAGATGCCGGTTCTGGACAATGTCATGTACCGAGTGGCCAAGTCGGACTAGGTCTTACATGTACTGTCTCACCGAGCGCCGGGATGCCTGCGTCACGGATGAGGAGGCTATCGACATGTACGGAGTGATGTGAGTGCTTGTCAATCTGTCAGCAGCTGACAAAGCTCGGTCCCTGTATCCGCCGGACAACACCAAGCCGCACCAAGCCGTAGTCGACACGCGCAACGCGCTGAGATCGCCGCCGGAGCCGACAAGCCGCGCCACAAGGTCGCATGATCGCCAAACACCCAGGCGTCTTCATCAGCTGCCACGAGTCCCACTCACCTTCCATCTTGATGACCGTTGTCGGTGGTGGAAAGAGGGGCAAGTGGTCGTGGGGAGGAGCGGACTGACATGTCAGAAGGGGGTGGCGAAGTGGTTCCGCTCGCGAAGGCCGCCATCCTGGTATACGACTGCCAGTACCTCGACGAACTGTCCCCCGGTCATGGTCATGCAATGGACGGGCGCAGTCCCCAAAGCTTCGTGGTGAGGCGGGTATGTCGCTGACAACATCAAGTTGGTTCAGGTCGTCGACCCGGCGCAGTATATCCTGGGCATCCGTCTTGGTTCATGATGGAGGAGACATTGTGCGGTCGGTGGGCATCGCGTCTGAACCAAGCAATGGCACTCCAACTCATGTACTTACATGTGAGCCAGTGTCGTGGCATGACTAACGGCGGCGATTGAGTTTGGATCGTTCTGGCGGGACGGTGGCTTGGAGGAACAGATTCTCCCCCATGATTTTGCGCTGCGACTCCAACGTCTCGACCGTGATAGCATCGAGCAGCTCCCCAATCTCGGCAATGGCCTCTGGGTTGCGGTCGACAAGTCGCTCGTGTTTGACAACACGGCTCTTCCAGTCGACGTAGGTTTCAAACATCTTCCCGGGAACAGTGTCTTTGGTGCGCTTCCAGTCGGTCTTGCGTTCAACTTCCTGCCAGACGCTGTTTTCAGCGTCACGGGTGGCCTTGGCCCAGCAGACGTATAAGGCAATCTCGCGGCGGCTACTGTGGCGGCGGTTGGCCCACGCCTCGGGAACCGGGTCATGGCTATCATGCCCGCAGAGGTCGCACTGCTCCCACGAATGGGTGATCGCCTCGAGGCCGAGGAAAGAAAACCGCACCCTCGGGAGCAGGTCTGATGCCGTGACCAGCAGGTTCCAGAGCGACGAGGTCCATCTGACCGTAGGCAAGATGACCACGACGGAAGAGAGGTTCTCGATGTCCCCCAGGAACTTGGCATACGACCCCATCGGCATGTTGATCACAACGGTACGTACCCCAGTGCTCGGCACAAACGCCTTCGGTGACCGCCAATCGTGGCGATTGTATGGCCGGCTAACAGTGGGGAACATCCCATAGCCTGGCGCGGTGAGGAAGGCTACCAGCCGACGGACGCATGGGAGGTGGAACATGGACTGATACTCCTTCCCGTGTCGTCGGTGAGTGGTGACATTGCACAGTGCGGCCTCGAGCTCGACCAGCGCGCGCCGGTCCAAAATGGGCCGCTGGTCGCGCACCCAGCAAACCACGTAATTGCAAGAACGCTGTGGCTGGTATGTGTGGACCACCTCGTCGACCGTGGTGCAGTGTGACTCGAGGCGACGGAGGCACAGGCCACGATCCAGCGGCGACGAGTTCCAGTCTAAGCCTGGAATTCGGCCCTGCGTGTAAGGATCGCTCAGCCAGATGAACAGGCTTCCTTTCGACATGTCGATGTGAACTGCAACGTGGCTGTACAGCTCCTTGCCGATGCGATCCAGCAGGTCGTGGCTGGTCGCGCGGAGCGCCGTGAGGGCCGATTTGTCGACGAGTTCGAGGATGTGGTCCCAGATGTGCGGGAACGCGGACGGCGTGAATGCCGGTTTGGTCGGGTCGGCGTCTCCGCCAAGTGACAGCAGCTGAAGCATGGCTGCTGTGTCAGTTTGGTGTGGGTTGTGTGATGTTGTGTGGATGAGTAAGAGGTGAGAAACGGGAGGGGAGGGTTGATACATATGTACGTAGTCAGCCAGCTGGCGGGTGGCAAAGTCGAGGAGCCCGAGGCCACCTTGCGTGAAACAGTGCCTTGTGCCTGCCTGCCTCCCCGCCGGCATCACACGTTGCCGGCGCCGTGAGGCATTCCTCGGCCCATCGGTCGCAGATGCATGCGGTCCAATGTCTCATGTTACTCTGCACAAGCATACCCAAGGGCACACCTTCTCCGCCCTACCCGGTGCTTTGCTCCGGCGGGACAGTGAAGCGGCGGTACAGCTCGTCCCCTCCCCTATCGCGCAGGGACGCGACCGTGTCGACAGTGATGGCGCCGAGCAGCGCCCTCATCTGGCCGTTGGCGAGGTCGTCACCGGCAACCATGCGGTTCGACCAGTCGTCAAAGTCCTCGTCCGCCTCGATGACCTGAAACCGGCGCACAGCGAACCCAATCATGCTGCGGAGGGCGTGCCGGCGCTCGTCCCACCGGACGGGGAGCGGGTCATTGCTCACCCACTTGTCGGACACGTCTTCGAGCCCGAGGAAGGCAAAGTTGACGCGGGGGAGCAAGGCCGCAACGCTGAGCAGCAGGCTCGAGAGCACGCCGAACGTGTTCTGCGGCGGATGCGCCTTGGGCGGCGCGGTGCCAGCGCGCACGATGACGAAGACGGACGAGAGGTGGTCCACGCGGGAGAGGTGGTCGGCGCGCACGGCGACTCCGTTGAGCGGGAAGTTGAGGACGACTACACGCGCCGCGGGGCCAGGGAACGCCTGGAATAAGTTTGCGAACTCGCTTTCCGCGACCGGCAGGGGGACGTAGACGCTCATGTTCGCCTTTGGCTCGATAAAGGCCACGAGCCGGGCCGCGGAGGGCAGGTCGAACACGCTCGGCATGTACGTGTTGCCGTAGTACCGGTGAGTCGTGACGCCCCCCAAGGCCCGCCCGAGCTCGAAGAGCGCGTCAATGTCGAGCCTGCGGAGGCCATCGAGAACCGGGTACATGTACTGGCCGTGCGCGACCTCGTCGAGCACCACGCAGTGGGCTTTGAGCCGCGCGAGGGTAAGCGCGCGGGCAGCAGCGCCGCCGTTGAAGTCGAGCCCCGGCACCCGGCGGCGCGTACATGGGTGCTGCGGCTCGACGGTGGCCCCGGTGCCCGACTTGACGATGCGTACCGCTACGTGCGTGTACAGCTTGCTGCTGATGCGCGCGTGGAGGTCGGTGCACGTCGCGCGCAGGGCGGGGTAGGTTGACTCGTCGGCGTGATGCAGGATCTCGTCCCAGATGGCTGGGTACGATGTGGGCGAGAGCGCGGGGCGCGGTGCTGGTGTGCCGGGACGTGGGGGCGGCATGGTTGTTGCGTCAGTCTTGTTGCCAGTTGTTGGTTGAGTGTCAAGTGCCAGGTGAAGTGAGACGCGCCGGTGGAGGTGGATCTGGTTTGGCGTGGTGGGCATGGGCACAGCTTGGTGTCAACCAACCCCCAGTCCGGTCAATGTCGGTAAGTGTGCGTCGTCATCAGCCTGTTCATTGCTTGTCTTCTACTTCTATGTACATGTGATCTTCTCTCACTTCGAGGTGAGCGTGAACCCAGGGGGTGTCACGCACTACTGCCCGGCGCCGTTGCCGGCGTTGACTTGGACACACCACGCGGCAGGCGGGATCATGAACATGTCAAACGCCCCGTCCCCGATCGACTCGCGCATCTGCTCGAGCGACTTGACAGAGATCGATTCCATGATGGGACCGATGCCGATGACCTCGTCGCCGTCCCCTTTCTCGAGGCTCGCCGCCCACTCAGTTCCCTTCCCCGCACTAAGAACCTGGCAGCAGCGAATCCAGAGGGCGATCTCCTTGCAGAGGTGATGGCGGCGCTCAGAGGCACCGGTGGGAACGACGTTGGTGCTCAGCCACTTGTCCGGCAGCGCTTCGAGGCCGGAGATGACGACCTTGACGCGGGGGAACAGCGGCGCGAGGCTGGTGAAAAGGCCCGAAAGGCCGGCACACCAGCGCAGCGGGGCGGGAGGCGGCGCGTCGCCCTTGTGCACAATGATTCCGATCCGCTCGAGGTTGGCCATGTGCTGAAGGCTGTCGGCGCGGAAGCCAGTCGCCCCGATTGTGACGTTGATGATGACCCCTCGCACCGACGGGCCGGGTGTCGCGAGGAAGAGGGGCATAGCCAAGGGGTCGGGGAAGTCGTCTTCCTCGGACTCGTAACCGGCGTACGGGTCGGGCTTGGGGTGGAGGAAGGCGACGACCTTGCGAACTTGGGGCAGCGAAAACAGGGACCAGTAGTACTCGGCGTTGACCCGGTGCACGGTGACATTCTCCAGCGCACGCTCGAGGGCGCCGAACGTGTCAAGGGCGGCGTCGCATACGTCGTGCAGAACCGGCACGCCGTGGACGACCTCGTCGAGTGACGTGCAGAAGAGGTACAGCCTGTCCAGGCACAAGACTGGGTTGGTGGCAAAGTCGAGGCCGGGGAGACGACGGTGGGTGTACGGCGCGCACAGGTCGATGTGCAGGCGGTCGGTCTGCTTGGTGAGGTGCACCTCGACGTGGTTGTAGAGACGGGCGGCGACTTCGCCGTAAAGCGTGGAGCAGGTCGCGCGGAGGGCGGAGAAGGTGGCTTGATCGGCGTAGAAGAGGATTTGGTCCCAGATGTGGGGGTAAGAGGTAGGCGCGAGAGCTGGCGGCGAGGGAGTGGGACGTGCTGCTGCACTGCCTGGGGCTGGAGGTGATGCTTGCGTCGTGGTCATGACTGCTTGGGTTGTTGTTGTTGTTGTTGTTGTTGTTGTTGTTGTTGTTGTTGTTGTTGTTGTTGTTGTTGTTGTTGTTGTTTGTTGTTGAGAGAGAAGATCCAGAAATAAGAGTTGTTATTGTGGATCGGCGTTCGTTGGGTGGCGGTTGACTCATCCGCCATGGAGGCAAACAGCGGGCGCGGGCGCGCCACTTCAACAACCTCCTAGTCACCGGCTCCGGGTCATAGGGGGCGGATGAAGTGCGATGATTTGCTTTGGATCAATGTATTGCTGTTGTCATGGAAAATCTACCGATGTACATGTATGTACGCCTCATACTTTGAAGCAGCCGCCAGCAGAGGCATCGATTGTCGATGACTACTCCCCGTCACCATCTCCGGAGAGACGACGCTCGACTGACGAGCCAGGGGGCTTCGTGAAGAAGCGAAAAAGCTCCTCCCCAAGCACTTCACGAAGATGCTCAACCTCCCCGAGCACAATCGCCTTCCTGAGCGCCTCAAGCTCCGCCATCTCACGATCACGGCGCTCCATCACAGCCTTTGACCATGGGCTGATCCCGCCGCCAGCCTCCGCCATCGATTTGGAAGAGCCGATGAGAACGGCGGTCATCAGGTTGAGGCGTGGCTCGCGTGCCTCCCATATGATGGGAGCGGGAGCCTGGTCGGAGTCTTCGTGCTTGTCCGGGAAGAGTTCGAGCCCGCTGATGATGAGCTTTACACGAGGCATCAAGGTCGAGAGTGCAAGGAACAGGCTTGACAGCGCCCTCCACACATCAGTCGTTGTTTGCAGTTGGCTTTCATTCTTGCGAAGGTTGACGACCACGGACTCGAGCTTTGGCATGTGAGCAAGATCGTAGAAACGGAAGCGGGTGTCGCCGAGCTCAATGTTGACGGCAACGATTCGGAGAAACCGAGCAGGGAGGTCGCAGAAGAGACGACGGTTTCGGAGTTCTCCTTGAGCAGAACCGGTCGATGTGGGATTTTCAAGGAACGCAACCACTGTGTCGAGTCGCGCCAGGTCAAACAACGAGGCGTAGTTGCGCCCCGCACGCCTGTGGGACATGACGTCGTGTAGTGCGACCTCCAGTGATCGGAAGGCTTCGATGTCGGCTTCGTGCACGCCACTGAGAGTCATCGTGGCCGGGTTGACTACCTTGTCGATGGTCAGGCAGCACGACTTGAGCCTCGATACGCAGAGGGCGCGAGCACCGACCCAATCGAGACCGGGAACGCGGTGATTCGTGTACGGCGCAAGCAGGTCGATGTGCAAGCGGTCGCCAGATTTTGTAAGGTGGACCCCAACGTGCTCGTACAGCTTCTTGTTGATGCGCTTGTGCAGGTCCTTACTCGTCGCGCGGAGAGAAGGGAAGGTCGACTCGTCGGCGTGGAGGAGGATTTCGTCCCATACCATAGGGAAGGAGGTGGGCGTGAGAGCCAGTGGAGGGAAGGGGCTCCTTGCGCCGCCGCTATGAGTCACATGCGAGGTAGTAGGCATGCTTGTCGAGTGATTAATGTCTTGTTGTTGGAGAGAGTTGAGTGAAAGTGAAAGAGTGAGAGTTGAGAGAGAAAGAGAAGAAGCGAGTTGAGTCATTGTTGTGTGGATCAGCGGTGCGGAATTTATAGTGCGGTACTTGGTCACTCAATCTCCCGGCCGCCCCACACCTCACCCAGAGTCATTGCGAGTGTCCCCTAGACTCATGTCAATGCTGTACGGTACATGGCATCGCTCTCATCATGGTCACTTCATTTACATGTCACTGCTATGTAGAGCGTTCATACTTTGCTACTCCTCGCTGGCGTGGCTGGCGAGAGGACGGCCAACGACCATGGCGAGGGGCAGTGCCATGCGTCGATACGGCTCCTTCCCCTTAGTCGCGCGCAGATACTCAAGGGTCTTGATCGCGATCGCGTTCTTGATGTCTTCAAACTCGGCCCGCTCGCCCTCCGCCCCGTCCCCTACACGTCCCATCCACGTGCCGCGTTCGTTCCCCATCTCAACCGACTTGTGGTCGCCAATGGAGATGGCGATTTTCGTGTGGAACCAGATCTTCCGTTGCTCCCATGCCATATTAATGTGATTGTCCAGCTCCGGGCAGAGTTCGAGCCCGCAAATGACGAGCTTCGCCCTGGGAAGAAACCGAGCGATGCCGTAGAACAGGCTTGCCAGTGTGACCCATGGGTCCAGTGGAATCTCATCCTTGTGGAGGATGAGGATGAGATGCTGGAGGTTTGGCAAGTGGGGGAGGTTGTACCAGAGGACAAGGTTGTCGCCCAGTCGAAAGTTGATCTCGACCGTCGTCGCTAACGAGCCGCGGAGGTTCCAGGAAATGGGGTAGACGGGGTTAACGAGCTCTGGAACGACGATGGTGTGGGGACTGGGGTCCAAGAATGTCGTCATGGTCCGAAGCCGAGGGAGGGCGAAAATCGAAGCATAGGCGCTCCCCGCGCACCGATGGGACGTGACGTTTGATAATGCCTTCTCGAGCGCTCGGAAGGCTTCTGTATCGACGTGACACACGCCGCTGAGAGCTGGCTGTGGGGAAGTCGCCACTACCTCGTCGATTACCACGCAGTACGAGCTCAGCCTCGACAGGCAGAGGCCACGCGCACCGTTCCAGTCGAGACCGGGAACGCGCTGGCCCGAGTAGGGGGCGCGCAGGTCGATGTCGAGGCGGTCACCGGACTTGGTGATGTGGATACCAACGTGCTTGTACAGCTTCTCGCTGGTGCACTTGTGGAGATACTTGCTCGTCGCGCGTAGGGAAAGAACGGTGGACGCGTCGGCGTGGACGAGGATGAGGTCCCACACCATGGGGAATGAGGTCGGCGTGAGACCCAGTGGGGGGAAGGCCGTGGCTGGGCCACTGGTAGGAGGGACGGCTGAGGTCGTAGACATGCTTGTCGAGTCGTTGATGTCTCGTTGTAGAGTTGAGAGAGAGAGTTGAAAGAGAAGAGCGGAGTTTATGTGTCGGTGTGTGGGTCGGCGGTGCGGCGGTGCGGTTGGAGGCGTCGTTTGGTGGAGGTTGAGTCATCGTCTGTGAGTGTGGCAATGTGGCAAAAAACACGTCGAGCCGATGACCTGCATAGACTCGACCCGTGCTACATACACAAAGCTCGTGTAAGGTTTACTCCTGCTCGTCCTCGTCGTCCTCCTTCTCCTCCTTCTTGACCATTACGGCATCCTCGTCCTCGTCGTCCTCCCCATCCAGCCCAAAGATAGGGTACCATGCCGTCGGACACCAGCCCTTGTCAAGGCAGTCGATCACCCACTCCTTGCGCACAACCTCGGTGCCGGCCGGACGACGAGCGATGAGGCGCTGCTGCTGGAGCGACAGCTCCTCCCAAGCGGGCTCGGGGAAGACAAGGATCTCGGCGTCCTCGAAAGCTGTAATCTCGCCACCGCGTTCCTGTCGTCAGCGGTGACAGACGTGAGCTGTACTCACTTCGACCATCCTAGAGAAGCGGGCGCACGTGTCATCGAGGAAGATCTTGAAGGGGCGGTCTTGACCTCGGTAGTGGAAAGTGGGGCCGCCGACACTGCCGAACAACGACTTGGGAACAGACACGAGGCTGGAGTCAGCCGCGTTCTCCATGTACCGCACTCACCTCGCGCCAAAGGCGTCGATCGTCTGCGCAGACGTGTCACACTTGCGCTTACGGATACACTTGCGGAGCCACGACGAGCGGAAGAAGAGGGGCCGGTTGCGTGGGCGGGCCATGGCAGCGGTCAGCATCAGGTGGTCGAGACCGCCCTCGGTGGTCTCCTCAAGAGTCATGTTCTCGTCCACGTAGTGCAGGTAGTGACGGCGCTTCTTCGGCACGGCGGGGGGGCGCTCGATGATGAAGAAGTCGGCAGGCGCGCCCCACCCGGGGAAGGGCTGGCGCATGATGTACCCACCGTGGCACTGTGGGTTAGAGGGGACGGAGAGAGGTAGGCTGACTCACCCTGATGAGGTGCTTCTCGCGCATGACGACGTGCGGGTCGCGGCCGGTCATCTGGACGTAGAAGCATTTGCCGACAAAGGTGGATGACAGCCAACGGCTGGGGGGCAGGCGGCCGACGAGCATCGTCCGTGGGGTGAGATGGAGTGTTGTGGGAGGGAGTGTGAGTGAAAAGGTGCGGTGGGGTGAGTGCGGGTGTGAAGGATGGAGCGGAAGAGTGGATGAGCGACTTCGCATGTCAAGTCGGCTCTATTTGTACGCAAGTCCTCGCCGGTCAGACAAGCAGAGGGGTGCTGAACGGAAGGTGTGCTGCACAGAGGGCGTGCTACATCACACGACAGCACCCATTGTTTGAGGTGCGACGAGCGCAGACAATTCGATGAGCCAACAATAAGACCATCGCACGCCGCCATCTCCACCTATCAGCAGATAGCGCGGTCGTCGTCGCAAGGTCGTGCACGCACACCACCGCAATGGGTTGTCACCGCAGCTGCTGTTTGCATCCATTGTCTTGGTGCGAGTCTGTCATCGACAATACATGGCTGAGATGAGCCACAATAGACTGGTTGTGATCCTTCCGCCTCGCACCAACCAGCTGCAGAGTGGCTCGCAAGCTATTGTGCACCTCGCACCAACTGGACGCCAGCGCCAAGCACTCGCCACGTGCAGCTCGCACCACCAACAACTCGCAAACCACGACAAGACTGCCACCTGCATGACGCCACTGGTTGTGAGGTGTGATGGTGAGGCAGTGGCACAGTTGTGGGCCACGTGGTTATCAGCGACAAAATCCGACCCCACTCGACAACCCCACACCGCCACACTCCCCCTGTCGACCGCCACACACACCACCTCCTCCCAAACCCCTCCTCTCCTCTCCAAGCAGTCGGCGCCCTCACGTGACCCACGCAAGGCCAAACTGGTCCTTACGAGCTGGCACACACACACATTCACCCGCGAGCGCCGTCCCTCCCCCTCTCTAACTTGATTTCACCACTGAACACATCCCACACGCAGTAACACAACACAACAACAACGCCCA
Source organism: Vanrija pseudolonga (assembly GCF_020906515.1). Taxonomy (NCBI): domain Eukaryota; kingdom Fungi; phylum Basidiomycota; class Tremellomycetes; order Trichosporonales; family Trichosporonaceae; genus Vanrija; species Vanrija pseudolonga. The sequence continues at coordinate 183,391 of NC_085855.1, forward strand.
ACAATGGCCCCTAACCCCCCCAACAACAGCAAGGCCCCGCGCACTGCAAGGGAGCTGATCACTGCGAGGCTGTACAGCCGGTACGTCCCCCCCCCCCCCCCCATTCCAAGCTGACGGGTAGGCTCGACACGCCGAGGCAGCCGAGGCAAACGGGGCAGCAGGGCCCTCTCCCCGCGGCTTCCAACGACGCTACAGCTCCCACGGGCGCATCCTCGACCCCAGCGAACGCTCTCTCGGCTAGCAACGCCGATACTAGCTACCCGCCCACCCGCGCAACCGGCGCCGAGGACGCACGCGCCGCCAGCCCACGGCGAGCCCGACTCACCAGCGCTGCGCCCCCCCCCCAGAACGTTTCCACGACTACCCCGAACGCTCTCCCGACGCCTCGTGACCGTTCCCCCACCCCACGGCCTGCTCTTCCACTCCCTATCACCTACATCGATGCTCCCACTGCCTCACTGTCTCACCACGCTGTCGGACACATGCGCGGTCGCCTCGCGGCCTACTCGAGCTCCTTTGGGCCCTCTGCTGCTGTCAACTTGTCGGGGGGCGCAACCAACAACTTTACGAACTTCGGTGCTGCACAGTACAACATCGTCCATGGCTCTTCGCTCCAGACCCAGGCCACGCCAGGAGTGGGACACGCTCTTACACCCAACAAGCCGTCGCCCTTCACCCTCCAGACGCAGTCTGCAGCTCCCGCTGCTGGCTATGGACCCAATGCTGCCTCTGGCGGGTCCCCTCAGACGTTCACGGCCACAGACGACTCAATGGAGGTCATCGACGATTCCAGCGATGAAGACGTGATCCAGTTTCTCCAGCATGCCCCTCCAAACACTAAGTGGGCGGATCACAAGTCTCTCCACAGCACTGCCATCTTTGCAACCGCACCAAAGGCAGCTCCCACGGCCAAGGACGACCTCCAGAAGAAGATCTTCTCGCCCGGTCCGGGGAGGTCGATATCGTTCTTCCTCGACGCTGGATGTGCCCCGCGCCTCCCTGAGATGTTCAAGGTGAGTGCCCCCCCGAACGTCAGAGCTGACGGAAGGTCGAGGGGGGTGTCAATGTCGCGCCAGAGGACGCCCAGTTCCTGGTCTTCAACGTCCACTCGGCAGCCGACCTCACCCAGGAGCAGAAGGCATTCATCCGTGCCCAGCCCATGATGACCTTCGTCGTGACGCAGGGCTGGGTGCTGCAGTGCATTGCAGAAGGTCGCCTTGGAGATGTTCACAAGGCCCATCTTGCCATCTAGTTTCAGCTTATCCATACTTTACCACATTTGACGATCTGTGATGAGTCGTTTGTTGTCTCGACTATTTTTTCTTCAAATTTTGGCAGTTTGTGCAGTGATGAGCAGTCGCCCCACTTGCACCCCCGCGCATTGGGTGTATCGTGCATGCACAAAAGGGAGAGATAAATGCACTCAAAATATTAGGCGTGCTACGCACGCAGCCTTGTTGGCCGGTGCGCGTGGTTGGCGCTTCTCCCATCCGTCGCCGCCATGCAAAAGAGTGTTTGTACTGGCTCTACTCGCATTCGAACACCCTTGCAATAATCCATGTTGCCTCTTTGTCTCAATGGCGCAGAACCAAGGTTATATTCGCACACTAACAGTGTACCAGTACAGTGGCCCCATGCAGCACAGCTCACTGATGAGGCCCGGCGCGCAACGCGCCGCGCTGACCAGGTGCGAAAGTCGGCGCTGGTGCCTTCGGGCGCCGTACACCCCAACCACAACCCCAATCCTTTTCTCCACTCTCTCATTATCACTTCTCAAACTTCAAACTTCAACACTCTCTCATACCACCTCGTCATCACCCACAAGACACCATGACCAACACCGCCACCACCCCCTCTCTCCCCACCCCGGAGGACATCGGCACGTGGCGCATCAACCCCATCTAGTGAGTCGCTCACGCCGACGCCACGACTGACCACAGTCTCTCCCGCCGTTTCCCGACCGCCCAGGGCCTCGTCCCCCTCTTCGTGGAGGACTACCTTCTCTTCCCAGGCGACATTCTCGCCAGTCTGGCCGAGCAGGGCCACAATCCCCTGCCCCTTGAAGACCTCGTCGTCTTCACCCTGGAGGGCCTCGCTCCCCGTCCCCCCAGCAAGCCTCAACCCCTCGTCCCTCCTCTCACGGAGGCGGAAACCATCGAGCTCAAGCTCTGGAGGCTCGACGCTGTGGAACGGGCTGAACGCGGGGAGGACCTCGACTTCGGCGAGTGGTGGCAAGTATTCAGTGCATACATGGTCCATCACAAGCCCGGGGGCTCGGCTCCTGGTCCGTCTGTCGCGGACGTCGACTAGGCGGTCGAGGATGTGGTTGGAGGTATCAGGGGTGCTTGAAGCTTGTGGGGATGAGCATAGTGGGCTGGTCATGCATTATACGTCGTTTTTCGTTGGAATGGCTACTCGGCAACACTTTGGAAGAGCTGTTGTCTGGCGCTTGGCGACGTGCGCTCGTCGGCCAGTGCGTCCTGACGAGCTAAACGATTCCCGCGCCCAGATATGGAGCGACGTGGACGCGTTGTTTGCGGCATTGACGACGCACAATGCGTTGCGTGACACGTTGCGGTGACCCTTTCACGGTCTTTGGCTATTGTAAATCAACCTTCGTTAAAGAGGTCACAGGCACGCAGTGCACTGGGTGATGCAGCTGCAATGGTCCACTGTTTCTGTTGCCAACACGATCACTGCTTGACAATCGGGGGCAAGTGGTTGACTCGCCGTCGCCGTCGACATACACTGGCCAACACCTCGCCCAACCCATTGAGGTCGGCGTCAAACACCATCCAAACGCTTTAGACATCTTTGCACTCATTCCGCCCATTCCACCCACAACCAGAGACACAATGCTCAACATCTTAACCCAGGCCCAGCGCGACCGCTTTGCCCGCGCGGTAGGCGCGACCATGCACCGCCACGTCGGACCCCGGAGCGAGGAGGACGGGGGTCGCCTGGTCAACCCATTCACCGTCGCAGCTCCCCTTCGCTACAGCGTCTCTGGGGACGCTGGGGAATGTGAGGAAATTGGCAGGGGTGATGCTGAGCCGCCGGACAAGGATGACGAGTCCAACGACCAGGCCCTCGGGATCCCCGGCGACGAGCACGGGGCCGACACGGCCGAAGTCGCTCCAGGCGTCACTCACCCCTCCGACGCCGCATCATACCCGCACCCGGCGGCCACGCACCCCGCCGACTCCAAGATCTTCTCCGACGGGCTCGACTTCCCCGTCACGTTCTACGTAGACCCGGGGTGCAGCCCCGTCCTGGCGCGCATGATCGAGGTGAGTGAGTTCTTCTTCCGCCCCACGAACTGACGCCGCAGAACGACGGCGGACACCTCACGACCCCCGACCGCGCGCACCTCCTCGTCTTCAACGTATCATCTGCGGACGAGCTCGACGGCGCCCAGCGCCGCCTAGTGGCCGAGCCGCGCTTCTTTGGTAGTGTTGGGGTGACGCAGGAGTGGCTGTGCCAGTGTATCCTTGCGCGCGAGGTGCGTGGCTTGCGAGCCAGCGAGCTGGTCGTTGCTCTTCAGTAGTCCAGGTGTCATGCATGTACGTGCATTTTTGCTGCTGGTGCAAGGTACTGCGCAGAATGCGGCTGCTGTGTTGCTCGGCACCATCCCTCCGGCGCCTGCCGGCCGTCCAAAGCCCCGCCTCGCATCCTAACTACACTCTCATTCTCCCTCTCACTCATAACACCCTCCTTTGGACCCACCTTTCGACCCACCAAACGCGCACTCCAAGCAATGTCAGACCCCACCGAGTCGACCAGTACAGTCAGCGGGAACCGCCGGCGGTGCACCTCGCTCACAACGATACCCCCAAGCCTACGTCCCCGCCTCCCCAGCGACAGCCCAAGCCAGACCGAAACGTCAGGACGAAGAAGGGAGCGTTTCCTCCCCCGACCAGGACTGTGGGTCACCGGGCGCGCGTCGTCGCTCCATCTGCTGGTCCCGCCGAGCGGCCTCGTCCCGAGCCCGGGATGTTCGCCGAGGGCCTCGACGCCCCGGTCTCGTTCTACCTCGACGCCGGGTGCAGTGCCGCTCTCGAGGGCATGGTCAAGGTGAGCGCACGCTCGTCCTCGCCTTCCTAACGCAACAGGCCGACGGCGGCAACGTGACCACATTCGACCGTGCACAGTTCCTCGTGTTCAACGTCACCTCGGTGGCCGACCTCGACCGCGCGCAGACCGACAGGCTCCTCACCGAGCGCCGCTACTTCGGAGGGCGGGTCGTCACGCAGGAGTGGCTGATCAGGTGTATCGTGGCTCGGGAGGTGACGGGACTGCGCGAGAACGAGTTGGTAGTTGGCGTCAAGACCGAGTGAACAACAACACTCGCTCCATGTCATCCCACCCACAACTCGTCGTCACCAGCCCAATCCATCGCCCGTACAATGAGCAGGGATGCAGTGGAGCAACAGCGATCACCAGTACGTAGTGTCAACTGATGCTTTCCGTGCCCACTACGGTACTTCGCAAGATACAAGACGGCGAAGGTGTATCCCTTGCACCGCGGTGCCGGACCTGGAGCCCGCAGCGCCGCGTCGGCGATGTCCGTCGCCGCCCCCAGGCCTCCAGCCGCCGACCCTCCGACGACACCCTGCTGCCGTCCCCCCCATCCCCGCTTTCCCCCTCCCTGCCCTCCGAACGGGCGAAACTCCGCCGCCTCGCTGCACCCTTGGGACGGCGACCTACCAGCCCCCCCGTGACATGCGGGGCTGGGCCGGAGTCGAGGCGAGCTACGCAGGCATCATTGAGGGAGTTACGAGCGCAACTGCGTGCACCTCGCTTCCGGGGCTCTCTCTCGTATCCGCGGCGTCAGGGTTGTTAGAGGAGAGTGAGGGTGGAGCGGAGACTGGCGCGGAAGGTCGTGGGTGTCGTGTCTGCCGGACTTGTTCCACCTCCCGGGGTGGCTAGGACCTGGAGCGGCGCGCCTCGTGGCATGGAGTGACGCGGACGGGCTGTGCGCAGCGGGGCAGGGCGCAACGCCCCGCCACGCCGTTGCCGCGTCGCCGCTGCGCACACGTCACAGTGGCCAGTGCGCTCGCCACGGCGGAGTCACGCCGACGCCCGCCCTCGCCACCACGAACGGCCTCGCACCCGTCCCAACACGTTTCCTCGTTGCTCCCCCGCGCGCGGTCTCGACATGGGGCCTGCCAACCCCAACCTTATATTTTCTCTCCTCCAACCTCGCAACTCTCCTCTTCTTTCCACTCACCAACGTGACCCAACAATACTGAACCCACCCCACCCCACCTACCTCCGTACCTCAACAACCTTCTCTGATCTCGAACACACCAAACCACCACAATGCGCGACCTTCCACGTCTCCCAGAGCGCGACCTTCCCGAGCTCCCCCAGGAAGCCCCGACGTGAGTCCCAGCCGAGCTCGCCACCACTGACTCCCTTCAGTGCCCGCCCCCGCAGCCGCGCATCCAGCACCCGCCCTCAGACCCCCGGAGGCGGTGACGGTCACTCCAACCCTCTCACACGCCTCTTCCGCTCCCTCCCCTACATGACCATGAAGTCGCGACTCTCGCGCACGATTGAGGAAATGCGGGAGGAGACCGAGAAGTCAGGAGCCGTCAAGACGCGCCTCTGGAGCGACGGCCTGACGTTACCGGCGACATTCTGGCTGCACGAATCGTGCTCGCCAATTCTTATTCGCAACATTGCTGTGAGTGCTCCCGGGCGGCCCTAGACTGACCCGCGCGCAGATGGACGGAGGGATCATCGTACCCTACGACGAGGCAGTGTTCGTCGTCGTCCCCGCCGACTCCTCGGAGGACTTCACACCCGCGGTGGTCGAAGCCCTCACTCGCCCCCGATACCCCGCGAGCTTTGTCCTTCCCCAGTCGTGGGTCAGCAACTGCATGCTAGCACGGACTATCGGGGACCCGTTCGAGGCGAACCTGGTGAGGGAGGCTACCCCTCCGTGCAGGCGGACTCAGAGTTAGAGGCATAGAGGAGTCATAGGGATATGCAGGGCGCGTGTCAGTAGTCACCACCGGAGTCAGGCGTGACGCGTCCCCACACCATTCATTGCTATTACACAACAACGCATCCACAACCACCCCACCCCGCTCCTGTCAACCCCCAACCACCCCAACCTTACAGCGGGTACCTGTACGCCAAGTTCTGCCTGTCGGTCAAGTCGAGGAACGTCGGGTCGACCTCCTGCCCATTCTCATCATAATATTTCTGCACGGGCAGCTCGCCAGCCGCCGCGAGGCGGTCGCGGCGGTTGTTCTCCTTGCGCAGGGCCAACCCAATGCCGACCATGAAGGCCGACGCGACGACGTACGACCCGAGAATGACGCCCCAGGGCACGTAGTACCGCGGCGCGTAGCGCGCCTCCCACATCTGCGGCGCGAGCAGGTTGCCGAGGCAGTACCCGATCAGAATAAACGTGTTCGCCGTCGTCTTCTTCGTGTGCCCCGCGTTCGTGGCCGTGCACCAGCCTAGCGCGATCACGAACGCCGGCGCACCGCCCAGCCCGCCGATGTACATTGCTGCTAGGAGCGCGCCCTTCTTGTGCCATGGTAGCGAGATGATGAGCACCGCGGAGATAAAGTTGGGGAGGACGAACAGCGGCCCGATCCACGTGCGCGAGTTCTTGAAGCGCTTCAGCAGGGCGGACGAGGCGAGGATCGCAATGATCTCGAGGACGCCGGGGACGATGCCCAGTAGCGTGGTCTGCTTGACGCTCCATCCGAACGAGTCTGGCGGGGGTCAGCTCGACACGACGCCACACCACGCCCCACTCACTGATGATGAGGGCGTTCTGGTTCGTGAGCGAGTTGGGCAGCTGCGCGATGCTCGCATAGAAGAAGAAAGCCCACGGCTTCCAGTCCTTGATCGCCTCGATGAACTGCTCCTTCTTCCACGTCTTGTTCTCGATGCCGCTCGAGTGGTTCTTAAGGCGCTCAATAGCGACCACCTTCTCCTCGGGAGTCAAGAAGCGCGCGTTCACCGGCGAGTCGGGCACGAACCAGTAGAACGCGACGGCCATGAGGAGCGTAACCGCGGCCGTGATGATCATGAAGAGGCGCCACGGGGCAAAGTGGCGCGCGTCGACGTGGTACACGCCAAAACTGACCAAGCCTGAAAAGATCTGCGCGGTCCCGTTCATGAGGAACCAGTAGCCTACGCGCCGGGAGGCCTCCTCGTGCGTGTAGAACATGGACGTGATGATCAGGTAGCCGGCGGCTGCGCGGGTGGGTGTTAGCAGTGCCAAGCACAACGGAGCGGAGGCTCGAGTCCCATGGCGAGCGATGTCGATACCAGCTCGGACCCGACAGCGGTGAGTCACTCACTGATAGACCCCTCGCACACGCCCAAGAACAGGCGGCACACGAACAGGCCGGCAAAGTTATGGCACCCCGCCTGGGCGAAGAGCATGACGCTCCACAGGAACTGTGGTGGGTCAGTTGTGCCTCGAGACGCCCACGCACAATGTTGAGCGACATCCACTTGGCGGGCGGGAAGCGCTGCAGCGCGAGGTTCTGCGGCCACTCGAAGACGAGGTAGGCGAGGTAGCTTGGCGTCAGCTCTGCTTTCCGGCGGAGTCGCGCACAAGATGGTCGCGAGCCAGTTGTACTGCGACGCGCTGAGGTGGTTGTCCTTCTTGATACCCAGAATCGACGAGCTGCCGAGCGTCGTCTTGTCGGTGAACTGGACGAGGTAGAGGAGCATCCTGGGGCGTGAGCGCGTCGCTACTACAGGCCACTCACAACGGGGGCATCAGGTGCCAGTCAATCTTGCGCCGCACGCGCGCAGCCTCGGCCTCGTCAATCTTGCCCGTGAACCCCGCGACGAGGGCGGCCGCCTCGTCCGCCTCGGCGAGGCGCACGGTGTGCGTGTTGGCGTTGACGGTCGTCGGCGCCCCTTGGAGGGGCAGGCCGACGTGCACGTCTGCGCCGCCGGCCTTTTCGATGTCCTTGGTGCTGTCCTTCTCGAGCGACATGTTGCTGGGCTGGTGTATCGGCGCCGTCTTGCACACCGGTGCCGACCATATATAGCCGGCCACGGCGGCCAAGGCCGTTGCTGCAATGTGCGATACCCCTGCCCGCTGCGTATCTCTCTTGCAGGCAGCTTCGCCACGCGATGAAGCCATCAAGCACGCCGATGGCGTCGTCGGTGGTCATTGTCGACTTAGCGTATTTTCGGCCCACGCCAAGTCGTCCCAACCCTCAACCCCACCTTATCGCGAGCTGCATGATTGGTTGTTGGCTCTTTGCTCCGGCAGCCCTCCGGCATCTTGCTTGCATGTCGCGGCGATCGCGCGGCCGCGGGGGGCATGAATGCGCTCGAGACCCCTGTCGGCTCTGCCAGCCCTACATAGTGGGGCTGCTCGGACTGCGCAGGCACGGCTAACGGAGTTCAACACGGCAGTTGTCAGTCTGTGCCTTGCTCGTTGTGTTGTCTGTCGCCATCGTTCGTCGCGCGTTGCAAAGTTAAAAGCGGAGCTGAGCAACGTCCGATGACATTGACCGCCTACGTCTCATTTCTCGGGCTCATCCGGCCCCGATTTCGCCGCGGACACACCATGACATGTAGTATACAAAGTTTACGTTCGGGCCGTCTCTTGCCGGCTCCCCTACTACAGCTTGGACGCGCTCGCCTGGCGCGCAGCAGTAAGCTCAGCCACCAGCTGCGCATACAGTTCGGCAGCGGGCACCTTGCCGCGGGACAGCGGGGCGCCCTGGCCGGCCCAGTACGCGCCCCATCCGAAGTCGCCCTTCGCCTTGGCGGCCGCGATGAGCGCCTTGGCGGCATCGTACGCGATGGGGTAGGCCGGGAAGTCGGTCACCGGGCCGAGGGCGTGCTCGCCCTGCGCAAGCTTGACCCAGTTGGTCGTCATTGAGCGGGCGGCTCGCCCAGAGATGATGGGCACGAGCCGCGTGTGGAAGGCTGGGTCGCCGCCCAGCGCGGCGCGATACCCGTCGTCTGCGGCGCTCTCGGGGCACGCGATGAACGCCGTGCCGAGCTGGGCCGCCTCGGCGCCGAGGTCGAGGTACGCCGCGATGCCGGCACCGTCCATGATCCCGCCGGCCGCGATGACCGGCAGACCTGTGTGCTTGACGAGCTGGCGCGTGAGCGCCGCGGTCGTCAGCTCGTCGTCGGGCGCAGCGGGGTCCATGACGCCGCGGTGGCCGCCCGCCTCGACGCCCTGCGCGACGATGGCGTCGATACCCGCCGCTTCGAGGAGCTTGCCCTCGGCCACGCTGGTCGCCGTCGCGAAGAGCACCGAGCCGGCGTCCTTGAGCGCCTTGATCGTCGCTGGTGGCGGGATGCCAAAGTGGAACGAGACGACGGGCGGGCGCTCCTCGACAAGCACCTGCGCGACGGCCTCGTTGGCGTAGAACGTCGGCATGATGTTCTTGATCTCGGCGGGTGGGGCCGCGCCGTACCGCTCAAACTCGGGGCGGAGGAAGTCGAGCCATGCGGATTCACGCGCGGCATCATGCACGCCCTCCACATGCACGAACACGTTGATGTTGAACGGCTTGTCCGTCAGCGCCTTGAGCGCCTGGATGTTCTTGCGCGCCGTCGGCGCGTCAAAGTTTGCGATGGAGATGGAGCCGAGGCCGCCGGCGTTCGAGACGGCTGCCGCGAGCGCGGGCGTCGCGGTGCCCGCCATGGGCGCTTGGATGATCGGATGCTGCAGCCCGAGGCGCTTGATGAGGTTGTGCTTGGACATTGTGTGAGGGTGGATGGGAGGTAGGTGGAGCTGGGATGCGGTCGGCGCTGCCGCTTTATGTCCTGTCGTGGGCTTTTAACCGTGTCGAGTCGTGTTCAGTCGCCGTCGCCGTCGCCGTCGCTGTCGCTGTCGTCGTCTTTGTTGCTGTCGGGTTGTAGTCCGACGTCAAGGAGTCAGCAAGCGAGATGTATAAGTAGCTCGACGTTGACCATCTCTGTCCGATCGGAGAGTCGCAAGACGTCATCGACAACCGACTTGGCGCGGAGACTCCGGAAGAGTTGTAATGGAACGCCGGTGTTCTAATCAGCACGTGGTTTTCGCGTGTACAGTCTTAATGAAACACGTGGCGTATTCCTAATCCATTTCTAATCCCTATCCACCTCCCAATACCGCGGACCACTTCCGCCCTTTCCGACCCACTCAAAGCCCAGACGAGATCTCTGCATCGCATCGACGGCGACACCGTCAAGCCCGGACACTCCAGCTCACATCCAATCTCGTCCGTGCAGGAGGCGGGTGAGGCGGGCGTAGGTGGGTTGGTAAGTAGTGTTAGCGAGGTCGGTCCGGGCCCGAAGACGAGGAGGAGGTTATAATGAGGACCGAGGAGGACGGAGATCACGGCGTCGGGCACTCACACCGCGTCGGACACTGACTGCCCACCGCAGCCCTCAACTGCCTCTCACGTGCACCTGCTCGCCACCTGATGGGCGTCGTGCTACTCTCGTGGGCTTACAGATGAGGATCGTTTCAAAAGCCGCGGGGTCAGGCTCCCCAGCTGAGAGCTCATCAGCCAACACCATCCGGCCGAGACACTCGTATCGAGCCACCCTCGTCACGTCGTGCATCGCCAGTCCTCGCTGACTAGGATATCAAAGGTCGTCAGATGCGAGTAGCACACCCGCGAGCGCCTACATCGCCGTGGCGCGTGGAGACCTCCGGGCCCCAAGGGCCCCCAAGTGTGAGCGGCTAGCTCGGGCGCGGCGCTCGCTGCGCCCTCCATCAACGAGCGACAGATGGTTGTGTTGGTGGCAGTGGTCAAGCATCTGCCAAGCACGTCCAAGCAACTCATTCGCGACATGCTTGAACAACAGATCGATTCAATGTAGCGATGGGCGGGTTGGATGGTGGTTGGAGTGGCTGCTCTCGTCGACTCGGGGAACCGCGGCGTCTAGCCGAGCCGAGCCGGCGGGTAGATAGCTCGGGCCGTTCAACATCCACCGACAGGCGCAGCGTTGGAAATCGCGCCGCTCCAAAGACACCTTTTATGCACCCAAAAGACACCTTTTGGGCCAGAAAGACACCTTCTGCAACCTCGAGGTGTCTTTCTGGCCGGAAAGGTGTCTTTATCTATTCGATATGCATAGCCCAGTGTTGTGGCAGTTGGTCGAGCAAAGTAGCCGCGCGGCCCAAGGTCAGCCGACCTCCGTCCCCACTTACCGCCCACTGACCTCCACCCCGCTCGTCCGCCCGGCTGTTACCGACCCCGCCCACAACTCGCATCTGACATTGCTCTCTCCCCCAAGAGCAACGCAGCGAGAGCCATAAGAACCAGCAGCCAGTCAAGTGAGCCCCAGTCCCCTACACCAACTCACACCCCCAGAATGCCCGCAGACATTGTCATCCTCGGCGGCGGCATCATCGGCGTCAGCACGGCGTACTACCTCGTCTCGCACCCGTCCAAACCGAGCGTCACATTGATCGAGAACACGTCCATCGCGGCGGCAGCAAGCGGCAAGGCAGCCGGCTTCATCGCGCGCGAGGCGGCGTGGCATTACCCCGCGACCGAGGGCCTCGCGCGCCTGTCGTTCAAGGCGTTCCAAGAGCTTGCGAGCAAGTACAACGGCACGCGTGATTTCGGCTGGCGCCAGTTCTCCGCCGCGACCGGCGTGCTGGTAGGCACGAAAGAGGACGGAAAGATGAGCGAGTACCGAAACCTCCCCAACTCGCGCGCACTGGACGGCAGCGAGCGCCCCGCGTGGACGCACGGCAGGCGCGTCGACCTCAGCGGCAAGGGCGAGGGCAACATGGGCCAGGTGTGAGTCGGCAAGGCGATACAGCAATCGGAAAGCTGACACACCCCAGCCTGCCGCTCGAGTTCACCCGCAGACTCCACGCCGAGGCGACCCTCCTCGGGCTCAAGACCATCATCGGCACCCCGCTCGCGCGCAACGCCGCGTCGCAGACCATCATCACCGACGTCGGGTCGTACCACTACGACAAGCTGATCATCGCCGCGGGGCCATGGAGCGCCGAGCTTTGCCGCACGCTCGCTATCCCCCCAGTGCCGGTGGGCACGCTCCCAGGCCACTCGGTGCTCATCCGCCCGCTCATGCCGCCCGTGTACAAGGGCATCCTGCCCGCCGAGGCCATCCTCGCCGGGCTGGGCGCGACGTCCAACGACCTCGGCCACGGGCCGGGCCACTCGGCGCGCGTCGACCACAGCAAGGTCGACCCGACCGACCCCGCCGCGGAGCCGTACGGCCTGACGAAGAACATTGAGTTTTACCCGTGAGCAGGTTCCTCGCCGGCCGGTGCTGTGCTGACGCCCGGGTAGCCGCCCCGACAACACAATCTACGGCGCGGGCGAGAACGCCATCCCCGCCCCGCGCGGCCTGCGCGAGATCGACAACAACCGCCTGCCGCCGACCGCGGCCGACGTGCCCAAGCTGCTCGACGCGACGCTCATCGCGCGCATGCTCCGTGCGAGTCGTGTCGTCAGCGACTCGCTCGACGTCGAGAAGGGCGCCGAGCTGATCAAGGCGGACGTGAGTGGAGGCCATGAAACGCGCTTACGCCCAGTTCTGCTACCGCCCCGTGTGTGCCGACAAGGTGCCGGTCATCGGCCGCTGGGCCAAGGACATCTACGTCAGCGCGGGCCACGGACCATGGGGCATCACGCTCGCGCCGGGCTCGGGCATCGTGCTCTCCGAGCTCGTGCTCGCCGACCTTGCTGGCACGCGGGCGCACCTCAGCGCGGACATTAGCGGGCTCGACCCGCACCGGTTTGACGGGGCCAAGTTGTAGACAGTGGGGATATGAAAGGGATACAGCAGTTCATTCGGCTACAGGCATTACGGGCGCGCGTTCCAACGATACAGTAAGTCTATGTTGTCGTTTTGGAGGTTTCGTGTTTTCGCTTTCGCTGGTTCACTCCTTGGCATAAGTCACGACCGAGCCGAGGCGGGGGAGGTTGAGGCGGCGCCTGCGCGCAGTGGGCACGGCTGTCGGTGCAGTCGTGGCGGAGGGCGCGCCCGTCGTAGTGGACGGCGCGCCGGTAGCGGTCGTCGTCGGCGCGGCCGTGGTCGACTGCGGCACGGGGAGCGTCGAGCGCTGGTCAAGGCTCGCGAGCACGGCAGCGTCGACCGGCTGGTTGGCGCAGTCGGCGAGCTTTGCGAACCCGATCTGGCGCTCCGGCGCCCACTTGAACACGGCGAGCACGTTCTTGAGGAACACGTCGCCGATGAGGTAGCTGTACGCGTCGCTGACGGTCGCGGCGTCCTGGAGGAAGCCGAAGCAGCGGGCCTTGCCGACCGAGATCTGGTCGGGCGGGTAGACGTCGTACTCTACGTCTCCGAAACGCAGCGTGACGTTGGGACGCGACGTGCACGGGATGAAGTACTGGCTCTGGTAGCGCACTGCTCCCGGAATCGCAGCGTAGTAGGCGTCGACGATGGGCTTGGGCGCGTACCACCCGCCAGCGCCGGTGTCAATCACCGCGTCGTTCGGGTGGTCGAGCACGGGGAGGTCGACGCCGTTCACCTTGAACCCCTTGAGCCAAGTCTGCCAGTACAAGTTGGAGCTGTTGGCGGGGACCCACTCGACGGCGCTGGACACCAGGCCGGCATTGTACCCGCCAAAGCTGATGATCCCGCCCTGCGGGTCCGTGCTGGTCGAGGCCTCCACCCCGTCCGTCTTGCGGCCCAGGTGCACGGCGAACAGCTTGTCCGTGAGCGGGTGCTGCGCGTCGTACAGCTCGAAGAAAGGGACCGTGGTGGCGATGCCGCTGGAGCCGATGTACGGGAAGCTCAGGCCGAAGATGGACGGGATGCCGCCCTGCGGGCCAGAGCTGTTGGTCACCAGGCCGATGGGGTAGTGGTCCGCGCTGAGGCCGGCGACGGAGACCGTCTCGTTCGCGTACGCGCCTGAGACGCCGACGTTTCCGCTGCCATAGTTGAGGTTGAAGTGCTTGCCGGGGCCGACGTACGTGCTCGACGCGGACGCGTTGAAGCGCGCTCCCGGCAGCGTGCAGGTCGGGCTGACGCACGCGGCTTCCGCGATCCACGTCAGGTCGGACCCCGTGTCAATGTCGCCGAGGAAGGACTGGGGCGGCGTGCCGAGCGTGTACGTCACGCCGTACCACAGGTCGCGGCCGTTGTTCTGGAGGCTGGAGAAGCAGTGCGTCAGCGCTGCGTAGCGGCAGGGAGGCACGATAGCCAGACCTCGGCACGCCCACTTACTCGGTAGAAGTGCCCGACCCAACGCGCTTAACGAGCGCCTCATGCGCGCGCACAGCGACGGCGTGCGCCGCCTCGTCGCGCGCATACTTGACCCGCAGGTGCGAGTTGTGCAGCTCGCGACGCTGGACAAGGTGGCCGTCGGATACGGGCGGCGGCAGAGAGACCGAGCGCAGGCCGATAGAGCTGACGACCCCGTCGACCGTGTTGCCCACGTCGCCGAGGAGGCCGCCGACGGCGGTGGTGATCCCACAGAGAAGGTCTGGAGCTACCATTGTGTTTGTGCTTGTGTGGGCGTGCGTGGGCGCGGCGTTCGAGAGGGAGCTTTATGTACTGCAGCAAGCAAGCAAGCAAGGCGGAACAGGCCTGACTGCCACCTTGCCCGCACCCACCCCATTCAGCGGCGCCAAAGTTGTTTGCATTGAGCCGAGAGTGATCGCTACTAACCGGCGCCACTGACGCCGAACGAGCGCACTAGCCACAATGCGGTCGAACGGTCGACCGGTCGACTGAATCGCGTCGGCGCGGCGCGGCGCGGAGCGGCTCGCCTCGCCCGGCTGCTGGTACATTGCTGGTGGTGTGGAATGTTGCAGCAACAAGGATGCTACGTGGGAGGCGATAACAACAACAACAAAGAGTTAGTCTCGCGGCAGCTCAATCGGATCCCTGGACTAGTGAGTCACCTAATGCAATGCACAAGGGGTACGGCAGCATGTGACCGGCGTGGGGTGGGGGTGGAGAGAGCCGTAGTGCAGTCCGAGGCGAAGAGTGCTTACGTGCTGCTGGTGCATACGGAGAGGAGGGTGGTGGTGGTGGGCAACGGCGCTGGCGTCGGCGCAGTTGATGTCGAGGACACCACCCTCCTTGATGATAGCCCTGCTGCCGCGGCGGCTGCTGCCGTCGTCGACGAGCCCAGCCCACGCCGAGAGCCCTGTCTCGGGTCAACACGACAAGCACGGCGCTGACAGCGACCAGCGCCCGGATGTTTAACACCGGCCGTAGCCATCCCTAGTAGTAGCTGGTCCAACCTAGCCTCCAAGACGTCACGCCAAGCAAGCTTAGAAGACGACGACGCACTCTCCCAAGTGTTCGGTACCGCATGCTTGTCCGCACACGTGCAGTCAAGTCAGCTGCACACGCTGGTACACTGACAACATGAGAAGAGAACAAGCACGCCGCCCAGTAAGTAGTTTGTACGACACGTTATCACATAACGTTCATTTGTGCTTAGTGCCGGGGGGCTAGCATACTCGGTGATCACAATCTCGGCGATCAGCGGTGGGCACGGGGGGGTCGTTTCTGGCGTGGATGTGGGCCGGGTTTCTGAATGGCGACGATCACGCTCTGCTTCACTCACAAGCCAGCGTGAGAGCACTTTGCTTGATTGCACCGGCCCGAGCACACTGGCGTCCGCAGCAGCGCAATCATGACATTATGAACTTGTAAGAACGAGGGGGCCACCTTGGCCTTGTTCTCATCCTCACTGACGAGAGCTAGCGACCGAGGTTGTGGCCCACGTTTGCGTCCTCGCCTCGCCGCAGTGGGCTTCGCCGCTCTTGGAGGGCGGCTGGTGTACTGACGAGCAAGTGCACATGCTGGCATCCTACGGGTTGCACGTTCGCTATGCCGTCTCCACCCGGCTGCTGCCGAGGCCATGGCCTCTGAAAGAGGCCATCGTGACAAACGGCGCATCGTCCCCTTTACGAGGTGGGACTGAGGGCCGATGCTGACGTCTCTCCCGAGGTTCTGGTCACACTGACACCCACCAAGGGAGAATGTCGCCCCGAGAGCATAATCTACAGCGACACGCCCACGGCAAGATGTGCGCACAAGAAGGAGACGATCAAGTGACGGCCAGTTCTTTGCCCCCCGAGCTGACCTGACCGGGCCACCGCTGAACGAACAACGATCCTGGTATTCACGTGCCAAGGAGGTGTGACTCGCTTCCACGAGCGGCCGACAGGCAATGCTGCGCCCAAGCGATAGGAAGGAGCACGAGCAGGAGCAGGAATGCCCGCCGAGTTCCGAAGCAGCTTGGCGACCAATCTGGCGCGCAAGCAACATGACCCGTCTGTATCCGATGCGTGGCGCCGGCGCCGACACGTGCCATCCCGAGCCCAGCACGACCATGCACAGTCGCCGCAGCGCCGAGCACAAGCACGCGAGTATGTCCATGGAGCCGGTACCCCGAACTGAACGACCCCTTTCCGTCGGCCGAAGGTGGTGGCGTGGGTCGGGGGCCATCTAATCAGATAAAGGCTTGGCGGGGATTTCGCAGCGCGCAGGCCGCTTGGCCAGGCAACGCAACTTTTCACCTCTGTCGTCGCGACAGCAGGTGCATACGCTGGTATGGGGAGACGGTGTGCATGTACTTATGTACCCGCCCGAGCGCGCGCCGACCACCGCCCGCCCCGCTCTTTCATCTATCCGCAGCACCCCTACGATGGCCGAACCACACCTCGACACGCCTCACTTGCCGCCGGCCTCCACCGCCGCCGCTGCCGACCCCGACGCAAAGTCGCCGGGCGTGGCGCGCATCGAGGCCATCTCGTCCATGTTCAAGCGGTGGCACTTCTGGGTGCTGTTTGTGGGCATCTTTCTTGTGTCGTGTGCGTGCTCCTCCCCTTCTCCTTCCTCAAACGCACGCCTTGGCTCGCTCGCTCACACCCCTCGCAGTCTCCTACGGCCTCGACGCAGCAACGCACTACACGTTCCAGAACTACGCCGTCGCGGCCTTCCAGCGGTCTGGCCAGATCTCCACCATCGGCGTGGTGCGCGGCATCGTCGCGGCCGCGTCACAGCCGGCCTTCGCCAAGCTGAGCGACTACTTTGGACGTATCTCCATCCTCGTCTTCTCCGTGCTCTTCTGGGGCGTGGGCAACGTCATCCAGGCGACGGCGCATAGCGTCGCGCAGTTCTCGGCCGGGGCGGTGCTGTACCAGTTTGCGTTTACAGGCATCATCAGTAAGTCGACAAGGGTGCGCTCGGCTCGGCGCTAACGCGCCTCGCTATGTAGTCATCTGCATGATCCTCATCGCCGACACGACGACCCTCCGCACGCGCGTCCTCGCCTCCTGGGTGCCTGCAACACCCTACCTCGTCACCACGTGGGTGGGCGGCAACGTGGCGCAGGCGGCAATGGACGGGCCCGGCTGGCGGTGGGGTATCGGGATCTTCGCGATCGTCGTGCCCGCCGCCACGATCCCGCTGTTCGCGAGCCTGACGACGGCGGAAGTACGCGCGAAGCGCGCCGGCCTGCTCGACGGCATCGTGTCGCCTTACCGCCAGGTGCTGAGCCGCGAGATGTGGCTCGATTGCTTCTGGGCGTGCGACATCCTCGGCCTTGTCCTCCTCGCGCTCGTGCTCGGGCTCATCTTGGTCCCGTTCACCCTTGCGGGGGGCTCGGCCGAGGTCTGGCGCCGCGCGAGCACCATCGTGCCCCTCGTCCTCGGCGTCGTGGTTGCACTGCCAGCCTTCATCGTATGGGAGGCGCGTGGCGCGCGCCACCCTCTCGTGCCGTTCCGCGTGCTCGCGTCCCGCCAGGTGCTGAGCTGCATCGTCGTCGCAATCCTCATCAACCTCACGTGGTACACCCAAGGCGACTACATCTACCAGACGCTCCTCGTGTCCTTCGGCAAGGACATCACGACGGCCACGCGCGTGATGAGCATCGACTCGTTCGTGTCCGTCATCGTCGGGGTCGGGCACGGGCTGGTCGTGCGCCGTGTGCGCAGGCTCAAGTGGTGGGTTGTCGCGGGCGCAGGCTTCATCGTGCTCGCCTTTGTGCTGCTCGTGCGCTTCCGCGGCGGCTTCGCCAACTCGGACTTTATCGGCTTCATCGCCGGCGAGGTGATGCTGGGCATTGGCAAGGGCTTCCTGCCGTACTCGACCCAGTGCCTCATCCAGGCTGCGGTTGGCCACGAGCGCACGGCCGTCATCACGGGCATCTACCTCGCCTCCTACAGCATCGGCACGGCGCTGGGCAACACCATCGCCGGCGCGATCTGGATCAACACCATGCCTGGCCATCTGGAGAAGAACCTGCGCAACTATGGTGTGGGCAACGCGACTGCCATCGCTGGCGCCGCTTACGCCGACCCGTTCACGTGGATCGCGAGCAATCCGGTCGGCACGCCCGCGCGCGAGGCCGTCAACCTCTCTTATCGCCAGGTACAGAGGTACCTCTGTGCCACGGGCCTCGGGTTCAGTGTGCTTCTGTTGGGCATTACGCTGCTTCTTGACAATCCCTTGCTCACCGACTCGCAGTCGCTCGAGGCGGATGGCGCGGGTGAGAGGAGGGAGGAGAAGGACGAGCGTGGGGGCGAGAAGGCGTAGGCAGGCGTAGTCATATGCATTGTTTGTTTGTGTTGTTCCAGCCCCCCGACGCGATGCAGAGTCTCACGAGCCTGCTGACAACCACGGCGCGCGTGTCGGCGCCCGCTACGGCCGCGGGTGCGCACAATGTACCACCTTGCTGCTGCTGCAACACATCTTGCCGTATCTATCTTCGCAGCAGCACAAACACGCCTCACCTGATTCGCTCGTTCGTTACAATTCCAACTGCTTCATGAATGCACCATTCTTGGATCCGACACTAGCGCAGGCACATATAATGTGACGGGCCGCGGTAGCACGCACTCGCAGCAGCGGTAGCTACATGTGTCGACCGGCCCACGGTGCGAGCTTGCCGTCCATTGTGGTGTGCGGGTTGTCGACGTCCTAGATCTGCGGAGGTGGTCGTCGGGGGATACTGGGTTGGGGGGGGGGTCTTAATGGCCGAGTTGGGACTTACTTGGCCATGGCTGCGTCACGACGACAAGCATGCACCATGCACCATGGTGGGAAGCCGGCCCGAGGCCGGTCGGTCGGTCGCGACGCGGAGCGGACGACGACGGGAGTGTGATGTCTCGTCGCGTCACGCCACGCGCCTCGTCGAATGGCTCCTTGCCAGTTTCACTCTCGCACTAAGCCTCACCTCAACAACGTGGCCAGCTCATTCCGGCGGCAAGGGAGGGAGCATTAAGCACAGCCTTAGTTAGGTTGTGGTTGTCTTGCCTTGCTTGTGGCTGGAGTGCTGCGCTGCGCGTCTCGGCCTGCCCACCCCAGCCAGTCGCATGCAGATACCATCCGCGCTCATTGAGCGTGTTTGTATCAGGGGCGAGTTTGTGGGATTCCAGGTGCCGCCGGGAAGTGTGAAGCGATACTCGGGCATGGGCACAAGGCCGGGCAAGCACGCACCAAGACGAGACGACAAGCGACAAGCAACAACAACGACGAAGCAGCGACGTTGTCCTGCGTAATCGCATGCATGCTGTTGGCCGTTGGAGCCACCACTAACTAGCGCATGTTATTCTTGCATGCAATGTCTATTGTCGTGCTCGCTGTCTTGCACGGCGTGCAAGCCATGTATCAGACGCCGCCTGATGGCCTGATGGCCCTCCACCCCCAAATCGCACTTACAATCCCGGCCCTCGCGACGCGTCCATCGAAGGCGATAACGGCATGCACGAGGCAGGACCTGACTCGGATGCGACGGAAGTTTGCATTCTGGCCTTTACTACGGGCCGAGGGGTTGTGGTTGGGACGGGACAGCTCGCTGGGCAAGTGAAACCGCCGACGTGCAAAAGCCGTTTGAAAGTCAAACGCGGGAACGCGAGGCACGGCGCGTGCTACGACACTCGTTCATTACATCCATTCAACTCTGAGTGGTCCACCCATTGCATCAGTCCCAGGCTAGGTAGCGTTCGTAGCTGTGACTATGGCCCGACGCATCCCCCCCAAACCCTACACTCCCTATCGACCAACCAGCTCACACCTGTCTCACATCTAGACGGTGCGCGAGGCACACCCGTCTCAACCGACACACACGGGCACTCGCGCTGCGACACTCCATCTCGTCCCTCGCCGGTCCGCAGGTCTGGGCGCGCCCGTGCATTGCGCCGTCTGTCGTTCGCGTTGCGCGCTGGGGAATGGGGTCTGTCGCGGGAGCGAGCGGTCGCGGGCTCCGGGCTCGAGGCGAGGGCGATGGCGACGGGGGTGATGACGACTGACTAACGCAAGCGCCGGGAAGATGGAGCAAACCAAGCTGACCGAGGCTCACGCTCACGCTCAAGCTCGCGACGCAAACAGCTCAAAAGGAGGCACCAACACCTCGGTACCTCTCGTCTTCCCATCCCCTCAAGCAAGCTTCACTCACACTCCTTTTCCCCGACACTCATTATGAAGTTCTCGCCGCTCGTCGCGCTCGCAGCCGGCGCCGCCACTCTCCTCCCCGGAGCGGCGGCCTTCCCCTTCCTCTCCAACGCCGACAGCAACATGATCAACCAGCTCGTCAAGGTGTTCACCGGCCAGCAGCCCGACCAGCTCAACGGCCTTGTGGCCGAGCTCAAGAAGGGCCTCGACGCCATCGGCGACTTCCAGCCCGCGCCAGGCAAGGGCATCCTCGGCCTCAACTTTGCCAACCTCAACGAGCAGAGCGTCATCGACGCGTTCGGCCTCAACACTGACCCCGCCGCGCTCCACAACAACACGCAGAAGCGCGCCAACTTTATCGGCCTCGGCGTCGGCGAGGACGAGGCCCACCCCTGGATCGCGCCCGGCCCCAACGACAAGCGCGGCCCCTGCCCCGGCCTCAACACGATCGCCAACCACGGCTACATCCCGCGCAACGGTATCGTGAACCCCATCGAGCTCGTCGTCGGCACCTTCCAGGGCCTCCACCTGTCGCCCGACGGCGCCATCTTCCTCGCCCTCATCTCGTTCATCTGGAAGGGTGACCTCCCCACCCTGACCCTCTCTATCGGCGGCCAGTCGGGCATCGGCGGCGGTCTTTCTTCTCACGGTCTCCTCGAGGGCGACGCCTCGGTCACCCGCGACGACGCCTACTTTGGCAACCAGTGGTCGGTCCAGCCCCGCAAGGTCCAGCAGTACGTCGACGAGATCAACCGCGTCGGTGGTGGCCAGGTCACGGCCCAGGTCGTCGCCAACATGCGCCAGATCGCCTGGAAGGAGTCGCGCGACACCAACCCCAACTTTGACTTCAACCCCTGGCGCATGCTCGTCGCCTACGCCGAGTCGGGCTTCCAGCACCAGGTCCTCCGCGGCAACCTCAAGAACTACGGCCCCGCCGAGATCCAGTCGTGGTTCCTCCAGGAGCGCTTCCCTCCCGGATGGAGCCCGCGTCTCATTCCCTTCTCCATCCCCGAGGCGCTCGCCTGGGCCGCCGTCTTCGAGGCGCTTAACCCCTCGCTCCCCGGCTGGTCGCTCGGCATCAAGGGTCTCTTCATCCCCCTCCCCACCTTTGGCGGTCTCTCCAACTTCTTCGGCGGCATCGTCGGCAACGGCAAGACTGGCGGCAACCCCCTCGGCACCGTCGGCGCTGTCGGCTGTGCCTTCGCCGGCGCCGTCACTGGCTGGTTCCCCACCCAGTTCGCCGGCCTCCTCGGCAACCTCAACATTGGTGGCATCCCCGGTGCCCTCAAGTGCTAAACGGCAACTTCGCCGCAAAGCGAGCCAGGCTCAGTTCAGTATGCTGCTGTCCAGAGCGAGGCGCGTGGAGCTACTAGTTTCCAACGCACTCGAACCACCCAACCCAACCCCCTACATGACGAATCACGACCATTTTCCCTCTCCCCACTGGACTCTTGGCCTCTATTTCTTTTCTGGCTGTTTCTAGATGGACACTGGGTAGTACCACCCATGCAATCGTTTCTTCACAATATTCCTGGTGTTGGTGCCGAGTGTTTGGTGCATGTCTCAGGTTGCAGGCTGGTCGAGGGCTTGTCGTGCTTACCATTAATCCGTGTATCGTGTATCGTGCATCGCCATTGTCCAACTCGCGAGGCAGGGTTATCGTCCAAGAGAACGCGATATGCCACATCGAATGGTGATTCCTCGGAACATTGTGGCCAGGCTGCGTCATCCCTGACGCCATCCCCCCCTGGCCACCTCCATCGGTTCCAACAATCAATGCCAAGCTACCGCGCATGCCAACAGCCATTCCATTCATACCCCTCTACAAGTACTTTGGGTGCAGGATATCGTGCATGCCCTCGGGCTGATCCGTCGACAGCCCAAACACCTCCTCGCCCACCTCGGCGCGCCACTCGTCGACCGTGAGCAGGCGGAGCGGGGGCACGCGGATGTCGCCCTCGCCCCTGTCCCAGTCGCCAGTGAAGCCGGGCCGGGTCCAGTCGCGTTCCATGACTGCCTCTTCGATGGCGTGTCTAATGATCTCGCGGCGTGACGCCCAATCTCCGCTGCCTTCAAGCTCGAGCGAGTGGAGGTCGGCGTTCTCGAGACCGACGAGCGTCCATGTCGTCTCGCGCGCAGGAAGGTTACACGCCATCGCGCCGACCATGGAATGCAGCATGCCGAGCACGCGTCGGGGCGTGCCGCGATGCGCGCGGGCGTCGTGGTCCGGGACGAACGTCTCGAGCATACGCGACGTGTATGGCCGGAAGAGAATCACGAGCTCGTCGAGCGCGCGCACACGCGCAAAGTTGAGCCCGCGCCAGCGGAGGTGCGGGTCGCGCGGCACGTACCGCATGCTGAGGACCACACGCGCCGAGGACCAGTTGTTGACCCACGCATGCGTGGGGTTCTCCCACCAGTTGAGGCTGGCGCAGCGCGACGCGCGCGGGTAACACATGGACAGGTCGCCGAACGCGATCTGCAAAGCGCAGTGGCGCGGCACGTCGATGCCGAGGAACTTGGCCGTGCGCACGATCGTCTCGGGCCGCACGAGCGCCGTCAGGTCGGCCCAGTCCCGGCTGCAAATGCTCCCCGCGTAGAGGTTGAAGTTGTCCAGTATGCGCGTGTGGGCCTGCATGCGGGCGACGGTGCGGGCGTGCTGCTCGCGCGCTTGCAGCATCTCGGCGGTCGGCTCGGGCTCGGGCTTGCGCGAGGCGGCAGAACCAGACATGCTCGCGTCCGAGGTGATGGGGTAGTAGCGTTCCGGCCAAGGCCGCCACCTCAGCCCCGGGATGCGGCGCCGGTGCACAGGATCAGTGAGCGTCACGTCCCCGCGCGCCAAGGAGCCCTTTTGCGGGTGTAGGACAGCAATGGCAACGTGCACGTACAGGCGG
Organism: Vanrija pseudolonga; assembly: GCF_020906515.1. Lineage (NCBI taxonomy): Eukaryota > Fungi > Basidiomycota > Tremellomycetes > Trichosporonales > Trichosporonaceae > Vanrija > Vanrija pseudolonga. The sequence goes on from NC_085855.1 coordinate 206,646, forward strand.
GCAGAGGCGTACTCGTGCAGGTGGCGGCTGACCAGGCGCAGCGTGGGGAGCGCATCGTACGGCGCGAAGGAGAGGACGAGGTCCAGGACGTGCGGGTACGCCGTGTGGTCTAGCGGTGCGGGGTGGAGTAGGTTCGGGTCACCTGCCAGCCGGGCCGGAGAGGGGAGCGTCGGCGGCGGCGAGGTCGGCGGTGTTGGTAGCGAGAGGAGGTTGTCCTTGCGCGCGAAGTAGCTGCTTGGGTGGATGGACTGGTCGTAGTTTGGCACCGTGTCGAGGAAGTGGAGGGGCATTGTGGCGGAGAAGTGGTGTGGTGGATGACCGGCGACCGTGAGATGGGGGTGAGCGATGCCTGCGGGCATTGGCATTGTTTATGTACCATTCGTCCGATGTCAGCGCCGTCATCGATAGTGGTACGGTCGTTGTCATTATCACGCATGTAGAAGTCTTTGAGATGGCCGGATGCGTGTGCCACACTTGTGGACGCAGGTGGCGACGACGCATGTGTTGATGACGCCGGATGCGGTCAGAGTCGTCAGTACGCATTCTCGTCCACACGCCGTCGTCAGTCATCCGCTGTCTTTGTGAGTCGCTGGAATGGAACGCAAGCGTAACGACAGTGATACATGACGGGACACTCGACGCAACCATCTATCGTCGTCAGCGCAGCGACCGCCCACGACCCACCTAATCAATCAGCCAACACCTCCTCCTCGTCATCACTGTCGTGCCCGATGCGGATCTTCGGCAGTCTGAAGCGGAACCCGCCGCTGGCCCTCGAACTGGGGCGCGACGAGCCAGAGTCGGAAGAGCTGCTGCTGGCACTGCTGGCGCGCGTGGCGGCATGGCGCGCGTGCTCGGCCAGGCGCTCGCGACGTCTCGCTTCGTGCGACAGCAGCTCGGGGTCCCACTCTCCTGGCGTATCGAGGATCGTCGCGGTCTTGACTCAGTCGGTGGACGGCAGTGGGCCAGAGGACGTAGAGGGGGTGTAGTTGACTATGGCTATCCAGATGAGGACGGCGAGGAGCTCGAGGAGCGCGGAGGTGGCCGAGCTTGTCATGGTGTGGTGGGTGGAGAGAAGAGAACATGTTGAACATGTTGTTCGCTCGGCGCTTTGGCCTCGACGACAAGAAGGGAGGGGAAGGAAGGACGCACGCACGGGGCGTGTGAGGGCGGTGGTGGTGTGGGCGGCTTGTCGGAGGGCGTCGGCGTCGGTGTCGGACAAAGGATGCGCCGGGCGTCGGCGTCAGCGGTGGGCGTGGGTGTTAACACATCAGCGGGTCAGCAAGGCTCCGAGGGGACTCCATAGCATGTCAGGACGTCGGGCCAACGTCTCTCCATCGATGCGAGGAGAAGAGGAGGGCCTCGGCGTCATGAGGGCGGCGGTGTGGGGTGATGAAGCCGTCGACGCCGAGGCCACCGGCGATCGCCGCCGTCGCCGCAGCCAAGTCACACGATGACCCCGCGCTGCGCAAACCACAACAACAACAACATGCATCCTTTGTCGTCGTCGTCGTCGTCGCGACCACCATCCCCCCGTCCGTGCATCCTCCTTGCCCCTGCACAGCTGTGCCCGCAGCTCTCGCCGCCGAGCCACACGGGCACGCGGTGGCGCAAGTGGCGTCCGCCGCTGCCCGCCCCGCGCGCCGCCGTCTCCGCCGCCGCCGGCCCGCGTCACCCTCCACTTGTTGATTCTTATCGGCGTAATTTCTCACCCCGTCATCCTCCTCCATCACACCCACCATGGGCCAGAAACACGGCAAGCAGGCCCGCGACCACGACCGCGACCACAGCGACGACCTCGCGCCGCTCTCGCCTGCGCTCTCGCGCCTCGAGCGCGAGCGGCCGACCCACCGGCGCGCGAAATCAGCCAATCTAGCCGCCGACGCACCGCCGCTCGACTGGTCGACGTTCGAGAACCGCTCCAACGCTCGGCGCAAGTCGAGCGGCTTCCTCTCCCCCGGGGCGAGTCCGCGCGCGAGCCCCCGCTCCAGCGGGCCGAGCACCCCGCTGCCTCCGCCGCCCCGACGGCCATTCGACTCGAGCGTGCGCTCGGCCTCGGCCCCGGCATCAGGGCGCAGCGCGAGCCCGCGGCGTGGGGACCGCCGCCGCCCCAGGCCGAAGAGCACCCTCGTGCCCCTCGACAATGCGCCGCTGCCGCCCGGCGCAGAGCCCGCAGCCACCGTCATCGTGACGCCTGCGCCTGCGCCGCCGCCCCGCGTCACGCTCGACCGGTACGCGCACCCGCAGATATTCGAGCGCATCCTCGCATACGTCTCGCCCGAGGCGTACCCCGCCCTCCGGGCCACCTGCCGCGCACTGCACGTGCGGATCAACACGGTGCTGTACAAGCACGTCGAGCTGCACGTCGACGAGGTGTTTGCCATGTCTGCCAAGTCGCCATCCCTCACGACGCTCGCGCTCGAGATCACCGCGCCGACAGAGCTCGACGACGAGGGGTATCCCCTGCCTGCGCGCCGGCTTCCGGGCCTCCGCTGGGGTCTCGACTCGCCATGGGACCACGGGCTGTGTGTCGACCGGCTGCGGACGTACACGCGCGTCGTGGACGAGGTGGGGCCGGGGAAGATTGTGCTCCTGCCGCAGGAGGAGCAGCGCGAGCTGTACGGCGCCCTCGGCGCAGTCGACCTCGTGCGTGATCGTGTCCAGCTGAGCCCGCTCGGCGGGCGCACGCACGTCTTTTTCCGCCAGCTGCCGGCCGGGCTGAACGAGACGGCGCCGCGCGTGCTCGTGCGCGAGGTCGAGCCCGTCGTCGAGACGGCCGTGATCACCATCCAGATCAACAGCCGTGTGCATCCCAGCACGCTGGCCAAGGCAGCGATTCGCGTGCCGGGCGCGGCGTCGCACCGGCCAAACGACCGCGAGGTCGTCGTCATCTTCTTGCCGGATGACCAGGTGGACAGCGCGGCGTTTGCCCGTCTCAGTATCGACGACAAGCGGCGCTCGTTCGCGGCCGACTCGCGCAACGGGTCGTACTCGCGCCTCAATGACGAGAAGCGCGGCTCGGGCTCGTTCGCGCGGTCACGGAACGGCTCCTACGACCAGCTCGACGCGCGGCGCAACTCGTCGTACAACCAGCTGGACGCGCACCGCAACTCGTCATTCGGGCTGAGCTCGCGCAACTCGTCGTATGCGCAGCTTGACCGCGACCGCGCGCCCGCAGTCGCTTCTCGCTCGGCCACCGAGCGTGCCAAGCCGCTTGGCATGCTCACGGACCTCGTCGACGACATGGTGCGCCACTCGCCCTGGGTGCGATACACGCTCGTCGGGCTCGAGACGCTGCGCAAGAGCTGGATCAGCCCGGAGCTGGAGGTCACGCCGTGGATGGACGCGCAGCAGCGCAACGAGGTCATATACAAGGCCATGTACGACTTCAAGGTCGGCCCGTTCTCGCTCACCGGCGAGACGGACAAGGCTGTCGAGGCGTTGCAGGCCCTCCAGTTGCTCTCGCTCGACGAGTACAAGGCCATGGTGGGCGACGACATGTACGCGCTCGCCACGACGTGTCCTGCTGGCCCGCTGGTTCCGGGCTTTGTGAATGGCGACGAGAGTGATGGTGGAAGATCGGATAGCTCGCGTGAGCATGATGCCGGCGACGACGACGGGACTTACTTCGCATAAGTGCGAGGGTGCAGGAAGGGTACAAGTGTTGTAAGCCCATTACAAGTTCCTTCGGTGGACGACTGGCTCGGACACCATCCCATGAAATGCATACAACAAACGTCCATACCATAATATTATGGTCCATCTACAGTGTCGAGAGCGAGTACAGCTCGTTGCCGACCTCGGCGCGGAACTGCTCGCGCGTCGCGAGGTTGAACAACGCGAGGATCTGCTCGCGCGTGACATCACCGACGCGGTAGTACTCGGAGAGGCGGGAGTACGGGGCGACGCGCAGCGCGTACTCGACTATGCCGTCACGGATGATGTCGTGGCGCTCGTCTGTCGAGTGGCTGCGCGACCACGACATGCCAAGCAGTCCGGGGTCGAGGTCGGCCAGCCCGACGAGGGTGTAGCGCAGCCCGGCGCCGAGGTGGTGGATTGCGTCCTTGATTGTCTCGCGGAGCATGCCTGGCGGGCCGGTGTGTGGGCTGATCCCGAGCATGGTCTGCGTGAACACGGCGTAGACCTCGCGCTGGCCCTGGCCGGCACTTCGCGGGCCGGGGAGCATGATCTCTCCCACGGCGCCGTTGAGTCCCGCCACGCTGTCGGCCAGCACGTCGATGTGCACCACCACGCGCGAGGCGCGGTCGGGCACATGGCGGTGGAGATACACCCCGTCGTTGAGGGTGCGGAAGAGGACGTGCGTCGGCGCAGAGAGCACGCTCACGCCCGCCGAGTTGCGCACGATGCGCGCCGAGCCAAAGGCCAACCGCAGCATCGCCGCCTCGTCGCGCCGCAGGTCGTCGAGATACTCGCTCACGCTGCCCCCGTCGTCTACGACACGGGTATGCGCGCGCAGGCGCTTGACGCACGCCGCGTGCGCGGCCGTCGCGCCCATGTCCCACCGCAGGCCGGGGATGCGGGAGCCCGGGCGCAGGCCGGACGCGCGGCCCAGCCTCGGGGCGACGATCGACACGGCGAAGTACGGCTCGCGTACTGGTTCCTCCGGTGTCGGGGTCGGGGTCGTGGTCGCGCCCTCGGACGCCTCGGGGATGAACGGGAGGTTGCTGCTCGTGACGCCGAGGAACGACGACGTGGCCTGGATGGTGCGCACGATGGCCTGTAACCTCGACAGTGGGGGCGCGGGCGTGCGCGACGGCGGCGGGGAGGGGTCGACGCGCGCGATCTTCACCTCGACGTGCGCGTACATCATGGCATTCACGCGCGCGTGCAGCGCCTTGCATGTCGCCCGGAGGGGGGCGTACGTTTCCCCCCGGGCGTAGGCGAGCACGAGCGCCGTGATTTGTGGGAAGGCGAGGAGGTCGAGCGCCGGCGCAGGCTTCTCCCTCAGCTTCTTGTCGTCTGTGCGCCCGGGACCAGAGTAGGGTGGGAGGACGTCGTACGGCGGCGGCAGGGCCGACATGATGCTGCTTGCGCGCCGCTTGCCCTTGTCGCTGTTGTCGTCGTGGTCTGCTGCCTTGTCGAGGAACACGGGGGCAGACTGCATCCGCCTGTGGTGGTGCGAGTCGGCCGACTCGCCGTCGAGGACGGAGCGCGAGCGCCGCCGGATCACGGGCTGCCCGCGGACGAGGGAGAGGCGGCGGTTGCCTGGCGGTGGCGTCGGCTCGAGTAGGGATGGCGGGGGAGAGGGTGACGGCGAGGCCGAGGACGCCGGGCCCGCCGCGTCGTCTGTCAGCCCGCTCGTCGCGTCACTGTCGTTCATGCTGTCGTCGAGAGGTCGAGAGATGAAGAGTGAAAGAGAGAGAGAGAGTCGAGTTGCGACACGTCCTTCAACACGTCCAAGTCAATGCGGTGCTGCACAGTGGACGCCAAGCGGGGTCCCCGCACCTCAGACCACCTGCCACGTGGGGATGACATCATGGTCACGTGATCGTCACCGGTGCCGGGGGGACCGAGCGCGCCGAGCGCGACAACACCGAGTCGATGTTGATTGTATCTCTCTTGTCTCCATCTCACTCTTGCCATGCTTGCCACAGGTTGCGCAATTGCGCACACATCTACACAAGGACGCCTGGAGCGACAAGGCTCCCAAGACGAAGCGGACGACATGCCCCAACCCCAGGCGTCAGGCCAGGCCCCCCCAACGACCACGAGCGACCCCCTCGCGCGGCCCGACTCGCCACCCACCCCGACGCCCACAACAATAGACCACGCCGCCCTCCCGCACATCTTCGACAACATCCTCTCCCATGCCGCACTAGACGTCTTCATTGCGCTGCGCGCGACCAGCCGCGAGATGTGCGCGCGCGCCAACTCTGCGCTGTACCACCACGTCTGTGTCTCCGTGTCGCGGGGGCACAACGCCGCCGGGCGCGAGGTCCCGCATGTGTCCTTCCGCGCGCCGTACTCTGGCCGCCCGTTGCCCGGATTAACGTGGGACGCCCGCGGGCGCGACCGCACACTCGCCCTCCTTGCCAAGCACACGCGCGTGCTCGACGACCGCGGCAGCGCGATCAACCTCTCCGGCTACTGCCACCACCCTGAGATCTTCGAGAAGGACGGCGGGCTCGCGCTCCTCGCTTCGCTGTATCCTGATGTTGTTCGTGCCTCCGTGCTCGACCGCCTTCAGAGACCCTATGCGGGGTGGTACCGCGCCGTTAGGAAGGCTACCTGCCGGCGAAGCGGCGAGGGCGAGCCCGCCAACGACGGCAACGACGACGACGACAACGGCTTTCCGGACGATTTGGACCCGCAGAACCCCTTGCACCGGCGCATAGCGGCAACACGCGCCCTCTTAAATGGAGAAACGGCCCGCACTGCACTCCTAGCGGGGCATCGCCCCCTCCTCCCCGCCGCGACGTTCATCACCTTCACCAGCCTGTGTGCGGACGAGGACCAGCTCGTCCCAGTGCACGGATACCTGCCGAGCACGACGCGTGTCATCTCCAATGTGACGTTTGAGGTCGATCCAACGGGCGTGGCGGTGAGGTACGACGTCACTGCCAGCCCCCCGAGTTGGGTCACCGACGTTATTGTCGTCTTCTCCAACGCGCCAACGGGCAACAGCTGGACATGGACGTCTGGCGCGCTCGGCGTTCTCCACACGGTCATCGAGTCGATGGGAGGCCAGGCTGGACGCGCGCACACCGTCACACTCGTCGGGCTGGAGGACATGGACCCGGTGTACTACCACTGCGACGGCAGCCTCTCCACACCATGGGCAGAGCGCAAGGCGTCCCTCGTGTCCAGCCTGCGCGCGGCCGTGATCGACCGCTTCAACTCTCCCCAAGGGCCACCGGTCATGCCACCCACGGTAATGCTTATGGGCCCGGGCAACATGCCTGTCCCCAACCCCCCTGCGCCACCCGAGCCGCCCGAGCCATGGCGCCCCCCGACGTGGCGCCTCCTCACGTTTGCAGAGTGGCGCGCAGACGTCGGCGACGAGCTATACGCCCTCGCTACTGTTGCGCCTTGGGACCCGTGGCCCGACATCCTGCCTCATTCCAATGCGAGCATGGGGCGGTAGATCGCGATAACAAGGTATCTGGAGCGCACTAACGTCGCGGCAGTGCGCGCGCGCTTCTGTGCGATACAACAATGGCTGGTTGGTGTCGACAGTGTCGATGAGACATCTGCACAAGGTGGATGACCATGCATGGGTGCGAGAGGGTGCAAACTGGGCCATGCGAAAGGCTTCAGTCACTTGCCCGGAGAGGGTATAAAGCTTGGCCTGAAGCCCAACGACACTTGGGTTCACTCATACCTCCTCACCTGACATGAGTGCCCCGCCTGGACCCCCACCAGCAACGTACACTGGCCCAGTCATCGACCACGCCTTCCTCTGGCACGTCTTCGACAACATCCTCTCGCATGCGTCGCTCGACTTCTTCCGCAACCTTCGTGGCACCAGCAAGGAGATGTACCACCGCGCCAACGCGGTGCTCTACAAGCACGTCTGCATCTCTGTCGTTCCCGACAACAACAACCCCGGCCTCCCACTCGTGCTGTTTAGGCAGCCGTACCGTGGACGCGTCCTCCCCGGGCTGCGGTGGGACATTGACCGCGACCAAACTCTCGCACGCCTACGAGAGCACTGTCGTATTGTCGATGACGGAGACAGTGCGGGCGGATTGTGGCACCTGAGTTCCCCAGCGAGGCTCGAGACGATCGGCGCGCTTAGCCTGCTCTATGCCCTTCGGCCCCAAGTGGTCCGCGCAGCTGGGCTGGACAAGGATGGGCGCCCGTACCCAGGATGGGCACAAGCGGTGCGCAACGTCACTCGACACCGCGCCCGCCCAACTGAAGATGGAGATAACGGCGTGTCCGATCTCGACCCCAACAACGAAATGCACCAAGCCATCGCCGCCACGCGGGCCGTGAAATTCGGACACGTCCCCACCTCGCTGCCCCTCCTCCCGGACATCACCAGCATTGTCTTCACCACAGTAACAGCGGACGAGGACCCCGTGGTGCCCATGTACGCTGCGCCGCCCACGACCACGCGCCTCATCGCCAATGTCTCGTTTTCTCCAACGGCAGGGACTTTCTCGCATGATATTGAATACACCCGTTTCCCCCGCGGCCTCACGGAGGTCATCATCCTCGTCCAGGTCCCGCCGACCGACTTGACCTGGATGTGGGTCGGCGGCTACCCGGGCCACTTAGGTGTTCTACAGTCTATCGCTACGCGCGTGGCGTATCACCTACGCCCGGAGCACTCCATCACGCTTGTCGGCGTCGAGCAAATGGAGCCGGCCTTCTACGGCATCGGGAAGCTCAACCTCTCCGCGCCGTGGGGTGCACGCAGACACGCGCTCATGCAGCGGATTGGTGCGATGATGCACCGAATTGCTGCGTATTCGCCCTCATGGTGGGGTGGGGGACAGCCAATGCAGCAGGCCCAGGCCCAGGCCCAGGCCCAGCCAGCAGTGGCGGCGCAGGTGTCGCTCAACCAGCAGCAGCTGCCGGTCGACAATGCAGCCACCGTCAACCGGAACCCCCCTACCTGGCGCCTTCTCACTTTCGCCGAGTGGCGTGCCGAGGTCGGGGACGAGCTCTTCGCACTCGCCACTGTTGCGCCCTGGGACGAGTGGGCTGAGCACCTGCCACACACGACTGTGAGCATGGGACGGTAGGCTGTGATCAGTATAGCACCTAGCGTGTATCCAAGCTTTCAAGCATCCCCAAACAACCTACACAATGATGCTTCTCTGATTCTGGCGGCGTTTGCCCCATGGAAAGCCGTGCCACCACATGCTTCTCCCGCACACGCCATGCTGTGCGTTCTGTCTGGGGCAAAATGTTGCGAACACTGAACCTACCACTCACCTCGATAAGACTTGGCCTGACATGTCGACGAGACTTCACCTTGTACCTCCTGACGACCTCAGTTGAATCCGGCACAACATGGCTCCCGAAGCCGCAGCACCTTCACCTCCGTCGCCAGGCGTCATGCTGGACCACCTGTCATACCCGCACATCTTCGACGTGATCCTCGCCCACGCCCCGCTCGACTTCTTCCGCAACCTCCGGGTCACCAGCCGAGCGATGTACGCGCGCGCCAGCCCGGTGCTATACTCGCACATCTGCATCGAGGTCACACAAGACCTGCGCGTGACCTTTCGCTCGCCGTACTCGGGCGACGCGATCCCCGGCCTGAGCTGGGCTGCGGAGCGGCGCGAGCGCACCCTCTCCCGCATAGCGCGGCACACACGCATCGTCGACGACTGGGGCAGCGCGAACAACATGTGGGACCGGCCGAAACCCGTCGTCTTGGAGGAGATTGGTGCCCTCGCCCTCCTCGCTGCGCTGAAGAATGCCAGAATCGTCCGCGCCCCGGCAGTCGACGTCAATGGGCGCACGTACACCGGCTGGGCGGAGGCCGTGCGCGCCATAACCCGGAACCGACTCGGCACGCCGGCCCCCACAGACGGCACGTTCCCGCACGATCTGGACGAGCGCAACCCCCTGCACCGGGTGATCGCCAACACGCGCGCAGACGAAAACCTGCCCGGCGTGAGGGTGCTCCTCCCTGCGACAACGACTATCGTGTTCACCACCATCTCGGAGGACAACAACCCCCTGTTTCCCGTGTACGCTTTCCCTCCGAATACCGAGCGCGCCATCGTCAACGTGGCATTCACGGACACGGCAGCGGCACCGGTGCACACCTCGGAGCCGCCCGCCGTGCTCCCGCGCCGTCTAGCCCACCTCGTTGGCCTCATCGCTACCCCGCCGGCAGACCATACCTGGACATGGGCAGGGCGGAGGTCGTACGAAGTGGGCGTGCTGCAGTCGATCAAGGATACGCTGCGCGCGCACGTACACGGCTCGCGCGTCCACAGCATCACGCTCGTCGGCGTCGAGCGCATCGACCCGGTGTACTACAACGCCACGGGCGTCGACGCCGCCTCGCGCTGGGAGGACCGAAAGCAGGCCCTCGGCCGACTCCTTAGGTTTCAGACATACGCCATGACACCGTCGGCGGCACGACCGCACCTGACCTGGCGCCTGCTCACGTTCGCCGAGTGGCGTGCCGAGGTCGGCGACGAGATGTACGCGCTGTCGACGGTTGCGCCGTGGGACCCGTGGCCCGAGGTGCTCCCACACACTGGTGGAGCATGATACGTATGTTTGGCTGGGACCAGTTTAGTACCTACCTACAGTGTATGTATGCTCACGACGGGTATATATGCATTCGCTCGTGCCTTCTCCGCATATTCAACGCAGCGGGTTTGTCTGTCTCGTCTCTGACCCAATAAGCGCATGGCGAACCACTCGGTTCGCCACGCTCAAGCCACCGCTCTGGCCAGTTACATAGATCGACCGCTGGTTCCTCGGTCCAACCATCACCAAACAACATCAGCATCACCATGAGAAACATCATAATCAACAACACCGATCATGCCACGACCCATTTCTATCTGGTTACGGCGGCGACTCATTCGTGGCAAACACCTTCCCGGCCACGGCCTCGTCTCCTAACTTCACGACAGCCGGGCACCCTTGACCACAAACTGTATCCAAGAGTCTTCAACCTCATCGTCTCGTATGCCCCACTCAAGTTCTTTCACGCTCTTCGCGCCACAGGCCGCGCGATGCTTCAGCTTGCCGACGCCGTTCTCTGCGCACACATATATGTTACAGACTGCCTCTGGATCGCCCCGCCTGCCCCGCCAACCATCATCATCAGGACGGCGCACACCCGCCGCAGAATCCCCGGCCTGAATTGGGGAGCGCCCTCTTCTGAAGACAGGAAAGCATCCATGCACCGCTTGCAGAAGTACACCCGCATTCTGGATATCTCAGATTTCGCCGCCCCTACTCACTCATGCCGAGTGGCGCCGCGAGGTCAGTATCCGCAAGTACACTCTGGCTACGGTCAAGCCCTGGGATATATGGCCCGATGATCTGCCCCAGCCACGTAGGGATTAAGGCAGTTTGTGGGGTTCACCGGCATCATCAACGTAACGGAAATACATGCTTATCGAAGGAAATTCGGTATGCGGGACTCGAACGCGACTGAGCGCCTCACCTCTCACCCATTCACCTCTTCGCACCTCCCACAGCCACTTCACTAACGCGGGACAAGCGCGTAGTTCACGTTTGTGGCGAGCGCGAACGTCTCCTCTCCAACTTCTGCGCGCCACTCGTCAACCGTGCGGAAGTGAATGCGGCCGCGAATGACCTCCCACCACGTGTTCAGAACCTTGGTGTCCTCACGGAACCCTTCAAGGATACACTTGGCGAGCTGCTCTTTCACGCGGTCAAGGAACCAGCGCTCAGCTCCCCACTTCTTGTACGCCGCTCCCTCGACTGGGTCGGTCGAGAACCATGTCGGGTCGATAAGCTCGAGCCCCACGATCGTGTGTGTGCCTTGGAAGCCCTCGATGCAGCGGCTCACCACAGCTTCGGCCGAATACATCTCGGAAGAGTACTGTGGCATGATTGGGCCAGGAAGCGGGGTGCAAAGCTCGATGTTGTGCTTGGAGAGGATGATCGTGACGTTGGATCCGTTGCAAAGGGGGCTCGTGACACGATGGCTATCGTCTTGGTCGGAATTGCCATGCTGGAAGACGTGGCCGTATTGACTGCGGAGGGCTGAGACAAGACTGTGCCAGGTACCGTTCCAGCCAAGAATGACCGGATCATTCGACCCGTCGGTGGAAGGGGGGGCGGAAGAGCTCGGCCTTGTAGGGTCGTGGACAATGTTGAGAATGATATCATTGAATTGTCGGAAAAGCTCAGTCCGGAATGGTTGCTTCTCGCCGGCGAATTCAATGTAGGTTTGGGGTGCAATTGGGAAGACAGGGCTCTGTCCACTGAGGCGGAGATTTGGTACACTGTGCTGGAGCTCTTCGCCGAGGGAGATGTAATCCGGCGCCATGTCCTCGCGGAGGATAGAGGGGACAAGATCGATGGTCGTGGTGTACTTCTTGATCCTTTCGAGACTGGCGGTGCGAACCTCGGGTGGAGCGTCAGAGTCGACGTCGATGAACGGAATGAGTCGGTTCGTGCCATGGTACACGGCGACAAGCTTCTTGCGAGGCCCAGCGGGTGGCGCAAAGGGAAGAATCGGCTCATAATCAAGCTCAGGAAGCTCAAGAGCCGGGAGGAGGATGAGGCGAATGTCGATATGGCGAAGGGCGTCTTTGAGGACACCATCGTTGGACCTCTTGTCGATGAGGCGCAACGTCGCGTGGTTGGGGATCGACGCGGCCGCGAACTGCAGAATGTCGTCTACGATGTTCGAGAACGGGTCCGAGTCGATAAAGGCCTTCGAGGTGTCCAGGCCGGGGGGCGGAGGGCGCTTGAACAACGCCACCCTCTCGGTGTCGTCATACGGCACGGGCAGAAGGCGCGCAAAGGCGACGCTCTTGACCTTGGTGCTGAACGCACACGGCCAGTGAGAGGGGTTGGCAGCGCAGGGCTTGCACGGGAGAGGACGACGGGCGACGGTAGCCTTGTACGCGGCGTGCAAGGGGACGCTGGCAGGTTGACCGCAGATAGTGGGGGCGCCTGGGCGAGTCGAGTACGCGCCGCGAGCCTTCGTAGGCGCCGGCTGGGCCGTCTCAGACCAGCGCACCATTGTGGCGGCCAGTCTATTGTGCGAGCGGTCGTTGAGAAAGAGGTGTGGTAGTGAAAGTTGTCGGGGTTGGTGATGTTGGCAAGTGGTGTGGAGAATGATGTGCGCCCAACCGGCTTCCTTATGTATCCTACCATGGTCTTCATCAGTATCGATGGCAACCGAGCTGTTTGCATTGGAAGTTTGATGGTGTGGTTGGGATCGGCGCTGGGTGCGAAGGTGTGCCGACTCTGTGGACGTCGTAGCCCGCGTACGGATGCTTGCTTGAGTGGAAGCCGAAGTGCAGCTGTCCCGCATAGTTGGGAACTGTTTTGTTCTCTGCCACGAGTTGCAGTGTATGTACAAAACAGTTGGTAAACAACGATAGGCGTCGTCATGGGTGCGCCTCGTCTTACCACCTCGCACCGCTGTTCAACGATGCACCTTCTTGACTCCGTCCCCCATCACCGTTGTTATGACCCGATCTCCATGTCAGTGAGCTCCACGGGACCTGCTGGTCTGAGCGTCAGTCGAGCCACAAGCATTCTACATCGACTTCTATCTGTCTATCAAAGGTAGCAAGGCCCAATGCCGTTGGATCCCCATGCCACTACTTGCCGTCTCAGACCCCAAGCACCGTTCCTCACCACCCCGTCACAATGGTGAACCACGAACCATATCCACGTGTGCCTCCGTTGCCATGCGGAAAGCGTCTTCGCCCACTTCCCGTCGGTACTCCTCCAGTGTCACCTCGCGCACAATCTCATCGAGGTCATGCACATCTCCCAACAGCTGTGGAAGGTTGCTGGCCTGGAGCTGGGGAACGCAGGCAGTGAACCACCCCTCGCAGCGTGCACTGTGGACCTGGGTACACCAGTCACCGAGGCACACGGCGGGGACGTTCTCCATACCCACAAGCGTCACCTTGAGCGTGTCCGGCTTGTCCAGGACGAGAGCAGCCAGTGGGACAAGCATGCGCTGGCTGTCCGGGCTGTCGCGAGCACGTTCCGCATGCGCTTCAGCGGACCCCATCTCGGTCAAAGTCATCGCGTGCAGAGCTGGAGTGACTGGGAGGAAGACGATGACCAGCTCCTTCAGGTGCTCACGCGTGTCGTGCGATGGCAGGCGCAGGAACGTGTTCGGGAGTGCTGGACTGTCCGGGCCGTACATGATCGTGAAGGTGGCGATCGTCGGGCCGGGAGGGACAAAGTCGCACCAGACTGGAGTCGCGTTCTCCCATGGCGTCAGGCAGGTCTCCTTGAAGGTGTAGAAGGTGGACAGTAATGGCGCCACTGGGATGTCGAAGGTTGCGACGGACGAGCAGGTGCGGAAGGTCTCGATCTTCCTCACGTAGTGGTAGACGCCGGCTAGGTGGAGGTGGTGAATGCTCTTCACGTCCAGAGGCTCGTCGACGACCTTGGTGTGGCGGAGCAGCCGCGCGCGGGTGCGAGTGATTCCGGGAATGTCGGACAAGTCGTAGGACAGGCCGGGAATCGCACGGTCAGAGTGGGGGTAAGCCAGCACGAGGCTTGCGAAGAGCATGTTGACGCCGTGTGCCTGGATGGTGACTGCGTGTTCCCAGTCGGCCTTGATGCGGATGTGGGTCATGGACACTGTGGAGACGCGCTCGAGCATGCCCCGGTTGACCTGGCGGAGAATGGGGTGCGCTGCGGGGTCTCGGAGCGCGTTCTGGATGATGGTCTCGACGATGTGGGGCACGGTGCGAACATCGAGGGGGCTGGAGGTGCTGTCTTGGGAGGAGGCTTGAGGAGCCGAGGGGAGCTGGGTGGGAGCTGGGTGGTTAGCGAAGGCGGGGAATGGCACATACCCGTACTAGTGACGGCTTCGCGGACAGGAGATACGGGGGCTGAAGGGTTCGTCGAGTCTAGGGTGAGTAAGGGCGTGCGTGTGGGGCACTCACCCTCAGGAGCCACAGGTACAGTACCTGGTCGTCGCCGGTCGCGCTGTCACTCGCCTCGTCGACCGACGGCAACTTGTCTGGAGGTCAGCGCGGCCTCATTGGCGCACTTACTACCTGTGGAGGTGACTCCTTCGCCCCCAGACGCGAGGGACACGAGCGAGGAGCCGCTGGTGGTGGTTGAGAGGTTACTGAAGAGGGTCGAGAGGGACGAGGACGAGGACGAGTGGTGGTCGGGGGTCGACATAACGGTGGTGAGCGGTGGTAGTGTGAGTGGTGGTAAGAAGTGAGGTGTGTGGGGCAAGTGAGTAGTAGAGTGGATGAAGTATGATCCAGAGAGGGGCCGGACACGCGCCGGGGGGTGTCAGCGGTGCGGTGCGAGGCTGATGGCGTCGAGCCAACGCACCGCCGCTGTCAGTCATACCAACGACAGAAGGGCGCACGCCGGAGGTGTGCCGCCGTGAGATTAGTGTGTGGACAATGCGCGAGGCGGGGTGACAGGGGACGACTAGGAAGCGAAGACGAGCGTGTGTGTTGTGTGTGGCGTGGTGGCGAGGCTGATGGGGAGTGGGTGCGCTATGGTGGTGAGGACCCACCTGCCTACTCTCCAACACGCTTATGCACCGTTGTGCGCGCAACTCAAACCTCGCTGGTACAATGCACACCAAGCTCAGTGCCGCATACTCATTCGTGATGCAGCCAGCCTCTGCGTCAGTGTGTTGGTCAAGCTAGCGACCGCATTGCCGCCCCGCCGCCGAGCCAGGCTTCGGCCAGGCTGCGTTTAGCACCTGGTGCTCGTGGATCAGAGCGTCAGTGTGTACCACGCAGGCGACCGGGCGCCCAAAGGTATGGCTTGCAGCCGCCACGCGTGTGTGCACGCCGGCGAGAAGCAAGCAGCGTGGCGAGGATGGTGGGCGGGTGGTCTTGGCGTCTCCTTGTCGCTCCGGGGGCGCTTCGGCTCGATCCAAAATAGTCATCGGCGCGAGACGGGCGCTGGAGAGCATCTGGCATGAGCAGCGCGGACAGCTGTGCATCCGAGGAGCGCAGTGGGGCGAGGTGTGGATGTCGGAGGTGGCCTGTGCGGCATCTGGCTTCATAGTCTGCTCCACCGCCTCCGCCCGTGGTGCAGTCGGAGGTGGATTGTCAGCTGTTTGCGAAGCAGACGTCCTCTTGTCTTTGGTTTCTGAGGATGGCCCGCCTCGCAGGCTGGTACCGACGCGCCCGGGGGGGACGTATCTTTCCATGGCTATCGGCCCCGTTGTTGCTCCAGATAAATCGATAGAAATCCCATCAGTGCGTCCATGGCCGCGCCGATGCGTAAAGTAGTTAATGTAAACAACGAGCACGCGTTGGTGCCAAGATTGTGCCGAGTTTTTGCCCAGTCCGCCGAGCCCGTCGAGCCCGTTTCAACCACCGCGGCAGAGGCATGAAACCCGCGCCTACCCATCAGATCGCGTGGGAAAACAGCCAACCGGCCGCCTCCGACCTAGGCATGCCTGGCTGCGCAGAGGGGGTTTGCTGATACCTGGGGTTGTTGTCATTCGTGCGACGGCTCCACCTGGCTCAGGGTCAGCCACCTCCGCGATGACCTCATCTTGGCGCCGAGTGACCGTCGCCCACCTTGAGCAAAAGCAAGCAGCCCACGGGTTCACTTGCTTGCATCCAGCTCCACTGCATGGACGAGGTTGAAATCACCCACTCACTCACCGATGTCAGACGGCACGGACACGACGGAGACGTTCAACCCCGTTGCGGACCCTCGCTTCAACCCCGCCGCCGACCCGCGCGGGACTGTCCTCCCCCTCAGCGACAGCGAGATCGAGGCGTTTCTCGACGACCTCGACCACAACAATGACGGCTACATCGACTACTCGGAGATCGAGGCCAAGTTCGACGCGGTGAACGACGAGACGCAGCCGGAGGCCAAGCCCCACCACTTGCACCACACCTCGACGGAGGATGACGAGCGGCACGCCTTCCTGCGCAGCATTATCGGCTGTGACACGGGCCGCATCAAGCGCGAGGACATGCGAGAGCGCGTGAAGAGCTGGCGCATCCCCAGTCTCAAGCAGGAGAAAGACGAGGAGGACAGCCAGGACGAGTACATGCGCAAGATTGGCTTCACGCGACGACTCCGCGCCTTCTGGGCAGTCCACGGCCCCTCCATCGTCTTCCTCGGCATCGTCTTCGGCATGATGATTGCCTTTGGGGTCTGGCAGCTGGTCAAGTACTGCGGCGAAGCATATCGCAGCGCCCTTGGCTGGGGTGTGGTCGTCGCCAAGACTTGCGCTGGCATCCTCTACCCGACGCTGTTCTTCCTGCTCCTCTCGATGGCGCGATACTTCTCCACGCTGCTGCGCAGGTCCTACCGTGTATCGAGGTTCATCAACTGGGACCTCTCGCAAGAGTTCCACATCTACATGGCCATCTGGGCCACCTTCCTTGGAACGCTCCACGGCATTGCCCACCTCGCAGGCGACTTCCTCTGGATCGGCAACAGCTACCGGCCCGAGCCACTGGACAATCTCCTCGGCCCGGACAGGAAGAACCTCCACACCTACCGCGACCTCGTCAAGTCGCTGCCAGGAATCACGGGTATCATTGCGCTCTTCTGTTTCTTCACGATTGGCCTCACATCTACGCCATGGGTGCGGAAGCGCAGCTACGAGGCTTTCCAGCTCGGCCACCTGCTCATGTACCCCATCATCGCATGTCTCATGGCCCATGGTACCAAGCGGATCTTGCAGTGGCCAATGCTTGGCTACTTCCTGGCCTTCCCAACCCTGCTCATCTTGATCGAGCGCACGACTCGCATCGCCCTCGGCTTCTATGACATCCCCGCGACTATCAGGATCCTCGACAGCGAGACGGTCGAGATCAAGACCACCATCCCAGGCTCGCGCATCTTCAATTACTCGGCAGGCCAGTACCTCTTCATGCAAGTGCCTGAGCTCAGCTTCTTCCAATGGCACCCGTTCACAATCTCGGTGTGTCTTGACAAGGAGGTGCAGCTGCACATCAAGACGGACGGCAACTGGACAGGCCGGCTCCGCAAGCTGGCGACTAATGGCGAGAAGGAGACCACGATCAAGATCGGTATCGACGGGCCGTATGGAGCGCCGGCTCAGCGCTTCTACGACTTCTCGCACACCATCCTTGTTGGGTCGGGTGTTGGCGTCACGCCGTTCTCTGGTATCCTCGCCGATCTGCAGGCCCGCGAGAACAGGCTCCACGGTGGGCCCAGCGGAGGCTCGCAGGGATCGTCACGCCGAGGATCTCGACGCAACTCGGTCGATGAGAAGTTCCCCAGGAGTACGTCGACGCCGCCAGTCAACTCGCGACGCAACTCGCGCAAGGGTTCAGCCGACCTCTTCCGCGTTCCGTCCGGACGGTCACTCACGTTCACGCGATCTCGCTCGCGGCACCGTAACCCAGGACCGCCAGAGTTTGCAGAGGACTACAAGCGGGTCGACTTCCACTGGATCGTGCGCGACAAGAACCACCTGCTGTGGTTCTCCGACCTCCTGAACTCGATCGGTCGCTCGCAGGTTTGGCATAAGAAGCATGATGGACTCGAGAACCCACACCTCGACATCCGTATTCAGACGCACGTCACACAGGCACGCAAGCAGATCTCAAACCACGTGTACCGCTGGCTGCTGGAACTCTACCGCACCCCAGAGCATCCCGAGTCGCGACTCACAGGTCTCATCAACCCCACACACTTTGGCCGACCCGACTTTGTCCGCATCTTCGACGAGTACTACGAGGACATGCTCCGCTACCGCACCCAGTACGGGTTTGACCGTACTGGAGATGGTAAGAACGACCGCTTCAAGGTTGGGGTCTTCTTCTGCGGCTCGCCGGTAGTTGGTGAGATGATCGCTGATAGATGTCGAACTCTCACGGCCAGAGGGAGAGAGGACGGCTCCCGAATCGAGTTCTTCTTCTGCTTGGAGGTCTTTGCTTGATCACATAGAGTGATGTAAGTTCAGTGCGGTGTATGACAAAGACCCGGCATGGTTGCGCAAGTGCGCCCACATACACCGCGGCCGTACCATTGTTGCTCGCCAGCCATCAGTGCTCTTGTCTTGGTGTGGCACACCGCCGTTGTCCTTCATCAGTACCATAACTGATGCACTAACATGCTGATTGTTGTCTTCACCATTTGATGCACAGGTAGTGGTTACTAAATTCCATCATACCAAAGGCGTCGCACCCCGTCGCCTTATTCTCACAATGTCCCTCGAGGAACAGTGTGACCTCTGATGGCCACAACCTCCAATTGTAACGACACAAACAAGCAGCCACCCATCAAAGTCTTAGCCACCCATCAAAGTCTTATCCACCCATCAAAGTCTTATCCACATCGTTCGGCTTCTGACATCAATGACAGTTGCTCTGCAGTGTAACTCCAATTGCAATAAATTGGACACACTCACTCTCGCTTTCTTCACCACTCTCCTCTCTCCTCACCTCCCCTCTCCAACCATGTCGTACCAATACCAGCAACCGAACGGCACCTGGTACCCTGGCTACGGCTACATGGGCTGGCCCCAGCAACCTGGTTACTACCACCCTGGCACCAACGACCCCGTGGAAGGCACCCCCTATCATGCCCAGGGCAGTGGCCATGATAACAACGTGCCCGTCCCTCATCACGGCGCTGGCATGTCCTATGGGTACTACCAGCCTCAGTTTTACCCCCAGCCCGTGTACCCCCCGCCTATGCCGGCGGCTTACCCAGCTGCGGCCTGGCATCCGGAGGTGCCTGCATCGAATGTGCCGGTTGAGCCAACTGGCGGCGCAGCCCCCGCAACCAATTATCATCCCCCTTCCTACGCTATGCGGCTGTGGAGGCAGCACGACACTATCACTCCCCACACCACCGCATACTCTGCGACCACCCCAGTCGAGCGCAACCGCGGCGCCCACACGCGCCACCGTCGTGGCCCCGGCGGGACGCCTTACGTTTCCCAAGAGCCGGCTCGCATTGTGGAGGATGGCGTCGTGGTCAACGAAGACGCCATCGACGCCTACTGGAACCAGGCCGTGCCAACGATGACGGAGCGCCAGGGCAATTCTCAGTACAACGGAGAGCCGACCGCTCGCGAGACCGAGTTTCAGCGTCTCCAGGCTCTCAATCCTTACATCACTACGAAGGAGGTGAGAGCGGCAATTGATTTAGCACTGACACGCAGGTCATGGACACCATGTTACCCCCTGTCAAGATGAAGAACCGACCAGGCCATGCCCTCCTGATCCCCCCCAAGATACTCCGCTTTCGCCTGGAGCCCTACCTGGGCGCCCTAAGCCCAACTCAACTGGTCGCATTAGCCGTGGCCTTCGAAATCCTCGAGGGCAAGCGTGACTCTGACCACCACTATAAGGCAAGTGTCTTCGTTACAGCCTGTGCTAATATGACCAGCTGGCCTACCTCGCCGTCCAGCGCATTGCTCCAGACCTGATCCGTTCCCTCCCGGACCTCTGTGGGCGCTGCGCCGAGCGCGGCTTCCGTGGTTGTTGGTACATCTACCCCTACAGCTTGGCCGGGTGCATCCAGTGTGGGGCCAATAGCACGTGCTCCCACGGTGTGCTCGACATCTAAACCTACTATCAGGTATCCCCTGGAGGGGTGCCGTTTTTTTCTCTCTGTATCTTGACCGCATATGAATCGTATCGTTCTTCACACTGAAGTCAGAACCGCCACCACTTGAACACACAGCCAATGTCATTACAACTGAACTGCTCCCCCCAGTAGACTTGGTCACCGTTGATTGCAGAGTGACCAGTATGGAACCATCGTGGGACGACCGAAGATTTCGTGCCACTGACGAGAGAGGGTATGGACGGACACGAGTTGGAGATTGAGGACTGGGGGCGGCCATGGGATCATCCGCTGCACAGCAACCGTTACTACTGTGTCCAAAAATGATGTGTGAACAAGACTAGACCAAACGGAGAACTACTATTGTACTCGCCGTGTCTCCCACAAATGCCACCGCGGCGCGCCTTCCATTGTCAGACATCAAACCAGGTTTCTCAGTTTGATCATGTATATGTATGGACTGGCAAGGAGAGATCCCGTGCATCATTCTGATCTTTGCGCTACAAGTACCCTTCCATGGCAGGCCAAGGCATTAGGCGTTCTTCTTTGGCCTCCTGAAAGCCGCTGAAACTCCGAATGTCCAGTTTCTGGGTACGTGCAGCAGCCTCAACGGTGCCCCACGAGCTGGTGATTCGCTTCATCCAAGTGTTGCCCAGCTCTTCGTCCGTTGCGCCTGGAGGTAATGGGCCGTCATTGAAGAACTCGCCTGTGTCCCATGCGGTCCAACCGTTTGGATCTCGTCGGAACCACTCGACCGAGGCGGTGAGGACTATCAGACCGCTGCGCACGAACGCGGAATCGGGTGAGAAGTCCTCGGGGCCCCCTGGCTTGCCGCAGCTCTGGCACGGGCCGAAGCCGGAGCAACCAGGGGTGCAGTAGAAGTCTTCAGGCGCGTTGGTACGGTCCCTCCATAAAAATGTCGTGTTCATCTTTCCGATTCGGGGTGCAATGCTCCCCATCAAGAAGAAGAGCAACCGCGGGACTGTGCCACCCTTGACAAAAGTACCACTCGATGGTGGCGGGGTATCGCCGTCGAACTGGAAGTAGACCTGCTTTACGCCCGGGGAGTCCCGTAACCCCAAAGCTGAGATGGCTGGTTTGCGGTCCAAGACACCCTTCGAGAAGTGGATCATGTAGGCTACGGTCCTGACAGTGGAGGGAAGCGGCGCGCGCTCGAATTCGTAAAATGCCTTCTTCTTGGACTCCTCTTGGAATGATTCTGGGATAGTGAATGAACGGACCAGGCGTTTTAGTTTGGGAAGGTTGAAAGGTATTTCCGCGCCGTTGTTGATGTGAACTCCGGTTACAGAGGCGAGCGCGGTCTCGAGCTCGTGGAACTGCCCTTTTTCCTTGAACTGTGGCGGCAATTTCCATGTATCGAGGATGATGTCGAGCGTGCGGCAGTGCTTGAGGAGCCGGAGGGCCTTGAGATGGGCAGCCATGTCGCCGTTCCAATCTAGTTCGGCCATGCTTACCACGCCTTTAAACGGTATCCCCAACTGAAAAACGGGGACGCCTGGTTCCTCTTTCGTGTTGAACTTGATCGCCACACGCTTGTACACCTCGGAAACTCGTTTCCTCGAGGGCTCTGGCGGTGCTCGTTCGCCATTGACAGAGGTGTCAAAGGATGGGGCAGGATCTTTGGGCATGGTGGGGTAGGTGGCATAGAGCCTTGTGTTTTACTTATGTGCCCCTAGTGTGTAAGGTGAGGTGAGACGTGTGTCAATGAGAATAATGTGGCATGTGAGAATGGATGCAGTGCATAACATATAGCTAGCAACCGAGGTGCGAGAGTGGGAGGAGGTCAGTAGGGTGGAGTGATGGATGACCGGAAAATGAGGCCGGGTTGAGTGAGAGAGTGGCTGATCATCACTGGCAAGAGCTGTTTTGTCTCAGCACGGTCCTGCTATCATCAGATTCTTGCAATCTCAGGACACTGACAAGCTGTGGCAAACGTATTGTTCTGCAAATGGCGTCAGTTAATAAATCGTTTTTACCATTGCTCGGTCACAGAGGTCTGGAGGTGCACAAGGACTGTCAGAGTATGAAGCACAATCAAAGACCAGTACTCCATTGTCTTATTGGGGGCCGTGCGAACAGTTTCTGATTCCTACAATGCATAATGGAACTTGCCGGAGCCCCAGGATTCGATTGTCACTCCGGTAGTCATCTGGGGTACCGGGGAATTGGCAGCGTCAAGGGAGTGGGCATGCCGCTGTCACAATGCCACATTGGCTTGGTGTCACTCTATTCAGTCCACCCCGATACACTCTACTATAGCAAGCCCGTACCGAGCATAGTTATCTCTCTATCTAATGTATCGTCCTGTACTATCTCTCTAGTCGACTTGCCTAGTGTCGTTAAGTCTCCCACGAGGCTGATTTTGGACTCAGTGCCACTCGCCGTCATCGTCTACACGACAGCCGCCCCGCCATTCCAAGCTGAGTGTAAGGAGCGACGATGACGGTTGCCGTGTCGCAGTGGAAAAGCCTACGATATGCGAGCCCGGTAATATCTGTCTCATTGTCATCGGTTCATAAATGTATACTTAGTACACAAAGATGGCGGTGTACTGTACATAATTATAGCGGAATAGTGAGTCCCGATGTTGGGACCAGGTACATGCGCAGAGCGAGGCCCATGTCCACTTCGTTTGGGGGTAGGGTGGTGAGTGAGAGTGATGAAACGAACGGTTGGACGAAGGTGGACCAGACCAGGTGCTGGCGGTGTTCCTTGGGGGCACCATGAAGCCCAATCAACGCCGCGAGGAATTGATCTCCTCCGTTTCGGAAGCGGTACAAGGAGGAGAAGATACAATACCGAATCACGTCCAGGGAAGGCCTAGGGTCTTGGCGGAGAACGGGGACGGGGACGAGCCACTCGGCTGGGAACCTCTCGAGCCCTTGAATGTCGAGATGAAGGCCCTCACGAAGCATGGGTTCCACATCCTCAAGCAAGTGATGAAGCGGAAGCATGATTGTAGGGTTGATGGGTGCTTGGACCTGTGTGGGAATCATATTGTGGCGGAGGGTGACGGTGATCTTTTTGAGGCCCTTGCATTCTCGGATAGTCCCCATGAACAAGCGACGATGAGCAACAAGAGAATCGCCATCATATGTGACAGTAATGGTCAGGTCGGTAACGGTCGCTCCGAGGGCGTGGGGGAGAAGGTCATGAGCGATCTGGTTCCCGAACGCTGGGTTGGGACGGTGGCGTGGCATTGTGAAAAAGCCGTATGCCTTCTTCAGTCGAGGAAGGTTGAAGACCGAGCGAAGATCATCGTGGCAGCGAACGATAGTGACGTTGGCCAAGAGACTCTCGAGGTGGCGAAACTCGTCGTCCATGTCGCCATTGATTGGGACGGGACAGTGGAGGACGATGTCGAGTGTCGTGACATGGGCGAGGAACCTGCGGCACCGAGCGCGTGCCACAGCGTCTCCGTTCCAATCGAGGCGCGGGATGGGGCCGCTGGAGGCAGAGGGCCCAATGACGAAGCGTCGCATCGCGCCACGCTGGCTGATGTGCACGGCAACATGGGCGAAGAGGAATTGCTCTGTCGGCTTGACGAGGTAATGCGACGTCTGGCGGAGGGCGCGGCGGGTGGTGTTGTCGGCGTGGAAGATGACTCGGTCCCAGATGTGAGGAATGCCACTGGGGTCGAGGGGGGACGGCGTCGGGTTGATGGTAAGCTGCTCCATACCGCGGGTGAGGGCAGCAATAGAGGGGAGTGCGGGGGGAGAGTCGGTCTCGGCTGCATCCGCAGCGGCGTCCTCTGGCTCCCAGGGCATCGTTGGACTCGGTGAGGTTGAGTGGGTTGGTTGGTGAGTGGTGTGAAACTGTTATCGATTACTCGTTGGAGTCGTCGAATGGTGGATATGGGAAAGAGAGAGAGAGGATGTGGGGGACTGAGGCTGTCCATTATGTATGTTAATCCCAGGTAGAGTGTCACCACGTCTGTCATCCAATTTTGCCAGTTGATTGGGAGGCGAAGGCAGCAGGGCGCACTCGCGATGTGACGGCTTGTGTGGCGGATCGGCGCCCCGTGGCCCCACACGACGCCCGTCACCGCCTCGCACCAGGACGCTCGCACCGATTGTAGAACCGCAAATTTCTTGGCATGGCGGTGCATGTGCGACATGTTGTACTACTGGGTCCGAAACCACCAGGGGTCGGATTGTACGTACATACGTGAGAAAGCCTGCGTGAAAGGAGTAATCCTTGCGCTGCGGCCACGCCGCCGACCCATTGCGAATGGACAACATACAATCGTTCGGGACAAACAACGCCGTGAACGTCTTCTACATAGTACCTCTGTCTAATGTTGGATGAGATGTTGCATGAAGAGGAGTTGCTCAAAGTCGCGACGTCTTACAACTACCAAACAATAGAAGCTCCAGCGCACGCTCCAGCCCCGCTTCGCCGAAGCGAGCCGATAGATCCGCAGCCCACTCGAGTTACTTCCACACCCATATTTCTAGATACTGCGTACCATGGAATGCCCGCATCCTCAGGGGACCGGTCTTGAAGGCGAGCTGAGCATTATTGGAAGCAGTTCCAGTGCTTCTGGGTCTGCCACGGTGACTGCTGCAACAAGCTTCCTCGGATGTTGGTCGCCAATCGCACTGGGGTTGAAAATGACTTCGCGCAGCTGCTCAAAAGTTCGCTTGTCCCCCCGCACTTTCTGCACGGCCAGGCAGATGCTGATAGTGATGTACGTCCGCAGGTTCTCCCATTTATCCAGATTGCCGTTGTCGGGCCAAGTGCCAGCAGGGAAGAGCCATTGGGGCTTCCACTTGTGGAGACCATAGCTGTCGAGACTAATGTCAGGAAGAATGTGGGCACATGCGCGAAAGAACGGAGTGAGTGGACCCATATCCCCCTCGCCCCTGTATACATTGTGGTCCTTCCAGGTGTGTGTGCCCTCCACCGTTCGAACGTCGAGAACCAGTCGGATCAATTGTATACCCTTACACTCCTGTAGAGAACTAGCCTTGATGGTGTGATTTTTCATGTTGTACTTAAAAGTAGGGTGGGCAGCGTGCGTGACGACGAAGTTGAGCACCTTGACAGTCGCAGGGAGGGGGAAAGGGAGGAGATCGCGCGAGGTTTCGGGATCATTGTCGTGGCTTTGGACGCAGGCAGTGGTGCTTCGTGGGACATTGAAGAAGCCTACTACCCGATTCAAGGAGGGGTACGTGAATGTGGGCCGGATGATGTCGTTGAACCTCACAGTGGTGACGGTTCTCAAGGCGGATTGGAGGAGCCGGAATTCGTCGTCCTTGCACGCCTCGGTGCACGGCCCTCCAATGTACACTTCGTCCATCATGACGCACTTCTCCAGAATGCTGAGGCAGCTGGCCTTGTTCTTTGCGTCTCCGTTCCAATCGGAGCCGGCGATCCGGTTGAAAGTGACTGGCTCTGTGATCTCGTATCGGGGGCGACGAGGCTGGCTGGCCCTCGACGTCCCAGCCTTACGTGGGAAGTTGAAACGAATGGCTAAATGGTGACGGGTGCCGGAGGGGTCACTGTTCCCCACGCTTGTAGGCCTGAGTGCCATGGTGGAAGGCATAGAAAAAGCGAGCGGTGTAGAATGAGGGGCCGAAATTGCCGACCCTGTCAGTGCGGTTGAAGCGCCAGAGGTCTCCAAACCCCCTAGCGCCATGGGACGCTCCACAGTATCTGTGCCAAGGGGCGTCGGGGTGGCGGTCATTGGGGGAGAGCCAACAACCGTCGTGGTCGAGGAGAGCGTAGGTGAAGCCTCTAGAAGAATGATGTAGCCCTGTAGTGGAGATGCAGCTGGGGTGGTGGGGGTTTCGAAGCCTGGTGGCGGAGTGATACGATGTGACTGCTCAGACATGGAGGTGTTTGCGAGTGTTTTATCGACTGCAGGTGGAGTGTCCATTTTGGGATATTCTGGGTCCGGCATCGTAGGTGAAGACGCTGACTCAAGTGGGGCCGTGGTCGTCTCTATCAGCGGTGATAGCAGAGGCGTCGTGGTGGCCAAAGGTAGGGGCTCTGGTTCTGACGAAGTGTGTGCAGTGGCGGATTCAAATGATGTCGTGGGGGTTGGGTCATCCAGTGGGCTGGAGACCATGATGGGCGAGACGACTGGTGAAGCTGGGCTGGGGGGCAGCGGGACCTCGTATGCCTCAGGTGTAAATGTCGTGGGTATCACCACGGATCCAATGACGAGTGGACGCGGTGGAGGACTGACCGGGGTCGGTGTCGGGGAGCTGGCTTCGGTCATCGCCGATCGGCTGTCTGGGCGTGGTGGGGAGGGTGTGTATGTTGGGTATGCGAGGCCGTGCACATTGGTCATCGGGGTAACCCTACGAGAGCCACCTGATGTCGTGTGGGGAGATGATGATGGCTGGGGATCCGACTCGGCCCTGGGGGCTTCGTGGCCGATTGAGTGCCGGCGAGGTCGCATGGTGAGGTGGGAGAAAGGGTGAGCGGATGAATGGAAGGGATGGACTGCTTAGGGCGCGCTTTAATACCCACAGAGAGGTGCGAGTCGAGAGCAGAGTCAATGTTGAGCCAATTAAACGCGGCGACATGACGAGGTGAACACCCGCTCTCGCACACAGCGAAGCCCAGCGCCATGACTTGCCCAGCCCGGAGCACTTCCCCAACTGCACTTGGCCAGCATCCAGCCGAGCTGCTGGTCACGCATTGTTGCTCGTCGGCTTTGCTTCTCTCCCCAGCACTTCACATCTGGAAGAACGACGCCACACTCAGCCTCCGAAGCACTTCCAAGCCATGTATATTGTTGAATCGAGGACATGGGTAGCAGAAGTCGAAGCTGAGGTGGAGGCAGAGCGCCGCAACGCCACCCGCCACCTCGGTCGTCACTGACGTCATCGACGTCCAAATCGCGATTGCTTTTCTTCTTCACAACACACTCTTGCTGTGTAACAAGCATCCCGGCCATCCCCAGCATCAGACTCGGCCTGAACAGCAGATCATGTAAGACCTCACCCATCCACTCATGCATCCACTCATGCATCCACTCATGCATCCACTCATGCGCAGCGACGACCTGCACGCCAGGTGATGGCCAGGGTGGTGCAAGGAGGACGACCGTGAGAAAGCGGCCATCTTGCGTGGAGGTGAAACGCCAAGCTCCTTCCCGTTCAAGATCCGCTCACTATAAGAACCAACTGCCCTCCAACTCCACCACCACCTTCAACCACATACCCCACGGCATGTCAGATACACCAAACCCTACATTCGTGGCGCCTGTTGCCCCCGAACAAACCGCGGCTCCAACGAGCCATCCTGAGGGCCAGCCCCAACTGGGACAACATGGGGGTATTGACGACGGCGGGCCCGAGCGCGAGGACGAAGACGGCGTCGAGGGCGGCAACGACAGCTTCAGCGGCCATCCTACGACCTGGCTAGATGTCCCAGGAATCGGCTACGTGTTGGACCATTATGGGGATATGGGCAGCTTCGCGGAGCCAGACGGCGTGTTCCCAACTGTCACGTACTGCCTCGGCTTCGGGGATCCCGAGGAAACCCATCTCGCCGGGCGTTGGCGCTCCAACACATGCGTGCCGAGTGAGCTTTCGATGATGTGGTTCATGAACGCCATTACCGACAAGCCAGAGTGGGCGCGCAAGATTCACGACGAGCAGATCCTGGGCAAGTGGCGCGCCGAGCTCGACCGTTTTGTGACCAAGGCAACAGAGGTACCGGGGTCCACCTACTCTTACCCCGAAACTCCGTTGAAGTTTGGCTTCCGCCCCAAGATGTGGGAGTACTGCATCGCCGAGCTGAAGGACAAGGCCAAAGTACTGGCCCAGACGGGTGCCGTCAGCGTCTTTGACGGTGGCGCTGCTGTGATCAAGGCCGATGGGCTGGTACCCTCCGAAGTCAAGACCATGCTGCGCGCCGCCGCCGCCAAGTTTGAAGACGTACCCGACAGCGAGAAGGACTGGCATCCGAACAGCGACGATCGCGTGCTCGACCTAGTGCACCCGTCGCTGTTCCCGCTGGTGTACGAAAAGACCAGAATAGTCAAGGACACGCCACTCAACCTGTCCAACGCGCTCGACGCGTACGGATCAGGCGAGGTCATTGCCCTGCCGGTATCTGAAGACTTTGAGTCTGATAATCGTGAGCCTACTCGGCTATGGTGAAACTGAGCCCAGGCGAGTTCTTTTCCGAGCACTTTCAGTGGCTCCCGGCCGAGGTCAAGTTCTCAGCTCGCACCGGCGAAGTCAAGATCGACAGCTACATCAACAATGCCCACCCGGTACGGCACGCGGACCTGTACCCTGCCGTCGAGGGCGTGCTGAAAGCAGCGCTTCCCCTGCTTCGGGCAGTTCACGAGCGCGTCCTTTCATTCCCCTCCCTCGAAGATCGGATGTCACGAACTCGCGTGCCTTGCATGATGGCTGATGACTGGGAACTACGACACAAATATGTCCCTGGGCACAAGCCAGGCGTCACCCTTGACCCGCGGGGCATCGAGGAAACGCAAGAAGAGTTCGTCGCGCGAATTGAGGAGGCCACGAACATTGTTGTTGGAAGCGACGAGGACATTGAGGGCTGGTTGGCGTCGCCGAGGGACCCCAGCGACGGATGGTGGGGTGTCAGAAACGAGCGTTCCTGGCACTCTTGGGCCCATGGTGGTGATGATCGCATGCAACCCCCGCCACGCAAGTACGAGTTTTCCGGTATCACAGCGGACGATATGAGCGTGGCCAAGTAGGTGCTGAGGTGGGCACAGAGACTGACTTCAGAAATGATGGGCACGAGCCCTTCCGGCTGCAGGAGCTGTCTGGCGATGACCGTGAGGGCAATCTCCAGGTCATTGTTAAGCTGGCAAACATCCACTTGACGCCCGAAAAGCCGACCTACGACGGTGGGACCTGGCACGTCGAGGGACTGCGGAACGAATCAATCTGCGCAACAGCGCTGTACTACTACGACAACGATAACGTGACACCCAGTACTCTGAGTTTTCGGACGGGTGTTGATGCCGAGAACTTGAGGCACAACTTCCGGTACGAACAGGGCGACAGGAGCGCCATGGTCCAGCTATACGACGGCCATGTCTTCTCCGCCGAGTGGGGCGCGACCCAGGAGCTAGGCAGAGCAACAACGGTCGAGGATCGTCTCCTCGTCTTCCCCAATGTGTACCAACACAAAGTGAGCAGCTTTGAGCTGGTCGACAAGACCAAGCCAGGCCACCGTAAGATCCTCGCCCTGTTCCTAGTCGACCCGGCAACGCGCATCATTAGCACGCAGCATGTGCCTCCACAACAGCTGGGATGGGCATCCCTCCCCGGGGTCGATGGCCGACTGCCCCGCGAGGTGGCGTCCATGGTCGAAGAGGAGCTCGACTGCCCATACAGTCTCGACGAGGCCAAGGAGATTCGCCTGGAGCTCATGGAGGAACGAACGGCAAGCAACGAGGAGATCAATGAAGGCATTGCTCAGGAGGTCGAGTTCAACTTTTGCGAGCACTAAGGCTATGCAAAGCGCTCATCTGGTGATCAGGGATTCATTCCATACTACTGTACCCTATAACCCCTACGCAATGTGCTTGACCTCCTGCTTGGTCTTGTCCGACTCGAGGGCCGCCTCACGGCTATCATAACGGAGTACCGTGCCACCATTGGCCTCGACCTTCTCATTGTCGAGCGCCTCACCAGCCTCGCGATGGGACACGCCGCCAAAGAGCTTGTCCATGTCCTCGAGCGGGATGCCCTTGGTCTCCGGGAGCCAGCTGGTTGGGTCAGCCACTTTCCACGGGTAGAACGGGGTACTCACAACCAGACACCAGCGAATAGGATGATGTTCATGCCGGCGAAGAAGAAGAAGCAGTAGAAGCCCGTCTTCTTGAGGAAAATGGGGAAGAACTGGCCCACGATTGTCCCGACCGTCGACTGCGTCTGCGAACAGAAGCTGATAGCGTGCGCGCGCACGTCAGTAGAAAAGATGTCGGCACTGTAAATCCACACAGTGGCTCCCCATGAAGGCTTGTAGAAGAGGACAAAGAGGAAGAAGAGTGCGGCGACTCCAATGCCGACTGAGCGGGTGCGGTGGCCCTCGGCGTCGGCGGGGTGGGTGATGCCGACGCAGGCGACGATCAGCAGCGAAATGCCCTGACCCGCAGCGCCGATTAGCAGCACAGGCTTGCGTCCGATGCGGTCCACCAGCCAGGTAGCGTTGAGAGTGAACAGAATCGAGAAAGTGGCACTCAGGGCGTTGATGAGGAAAATGGTGTCCGGGTTGGCAAACACCGACTTGTAGATAAGCGACGTGTAGCCCGCAAGCACCGAGTTGCCGCAGACCTGCTGGCCAAAGTTGATGAAGATGGCGAGAAGCATACGGCGGCGGAGTGACGGCTCGACGAAGATGGTCTTGTACGGCGCCCACCAGCGCGAGTCGAGGTGGGCGGCTGTCTTTTCGTAGTTGACGGCGGCGACAATGTCGGCGAGCTCCTGCTCGGCTTCCTCTTGGGGGCGGGTAAGAATAAGAGCGTTGCGCGCTTCCTCGATACGGCCGCGTTCAACTAGCCAGCGAGGAGACTCGGGACAGAAGAACATGGAGATGATGACAAGTGCCGGGAAGAAGATCTGGAGGAAGAGCGGGACACGCCATTGCCAGATTCCGAGGTGGTGGTTCTTGCTCACGCCGTAGGCCGTCCAGTAGACGATGAACGCGCCGATGGTGAAGAAGACTGGGGTGTGAATCTCGTGTACGCGGCCGTTGTCTCGCACTCACCCTGCCAGAAGGACATCATGACGCCGCGGATACGTGCCGGCGCAATCTCAGTCATGTACGTCGGGCCAGTGGGGATAGCGATACCCTGTCCAATGCCCATGAGCAAGCGGCCGCCGATGAAGCCCTGGACATTGGGAGCGAAGACTTGAACAAAGGTCGAGATGATGACGAGGGCACAGCCGACCTGGAGACAGATACGACGACCAGCCAGCTTGGACAGAGTGGGGGTCACGAACACGCCCGAAACGATGCCGCCGGTCGTGTAGCCCGTGTTGATGGCGCCCAGGAGGTTGGGGTCTATCTCCTTGGCGCCAGGCTTCTTGAAGTGGTCGACAAAGGTCTTGAAACCTTGCACCGAGTTGAAGGTACTGCCGTCGTACCCGTTAATGGCCTGTGGATGTGAGTGACGCGACACAGGCACAAGGGGCAGCGGCCCAAACTTACCATGGTCATGGCCGCGCAGATGGCGTACGTCCATGCGCGTCTAGCTTCGCCGCCCATGATGTGTCGTTGTGTTTGTTGTCAAGGGGAGTGCTGGTGCCCCGTCTACCCCGCAAGCAGCGCGTCTTATAACCTCGAGTCAGAAGACATGAGCAACGTTGAGATCGGAATGCGAGCCGGCGAAGGGGAGACTTTGCGCGCGGAGTGTCCGCGGCATTGCTCGCCACCTCCTCGCGAGTGTTCCGCTTGTTCCGCTCCTCCGCAGGAAGCAGCAGTCATGTGTCTTGGCAGCGGGGCCCAGCCGACAATAGCTCGAGATTTCACGGCCGTGCTCGGCGAGCCAGCGCGCGCATGGACGTGGGATGGTGTCGCAAAAGCTGACTCTGGTCCGTCCACACGGTTGCCGGCTAGTTTTTGTTCTCCGGACCGCGTGCCGGCTTGCCGGAGTCGTCCTCATGGCGCACTATTGCCCCGCCGTGGCCCCGCGCGGTGTCGGCTCGGCGCAACGCGGCGCGATCGACGCCACCGCGCGGCCAATGCTCGCAAACAGAGGTCACGAGCCAGTGAGGAGGCGTCGGGGAGGGACGGAACAGTCATCTGCCGGGTGACCCGCCGGAACGAGAGGCCTTCCGCCGGCGCTTCCGCCAGCTTCATCCACAGGCATATCCTGCGGATGCATGGCTTGTTGGGGTGCTTCGCGGACGAGCATGCAGCGGCTCGACGGACCGGTGCGCGAGGTGTTGACTCGGGGACGCGGGTGGGTGGCTAGAGGTCGCATAACTTGGGAATTGTGAGCCGCGACTCGACTTCACCCACTCACCATGACTATCGACCTGGTCCCGGCATTCAACGAGGAATTTACGACGGGCACGCTCCCGAAAGACTTCCAGTACGGCTTTGCGACTGGTACGTTGTTTTGGGGGGGCTGGTGGTGGCGAAGAGCGAGTGGGCGATGGTGTCGAAGACGTCGAAGCTGGTGAAGCTGGACACTGAGCAGCGGTATCGCCCTGGGTGTGGTCGACGGGGATGAGCGCAAACTCCGTGTGCAGCCGAACCTTGTGTCCACACACCGGCCATAACACTCCTTGACTTGCTCACACACCCAGCGGCATGGCAGATCGAGGGCGGATGGGACCAAGACGGCCGCGGCCCCTGTGTGTGGGACGACCTGGCCGCCAAGCCGGGATACATCGCCAACGGGGATAACGGACACGTCGCGGCTAACTCGTACAACCTGTGGAGGGAGGACGTGCGGGTGTTGAAAGAGCTCGGCGCGAAGGTTTACCGCTTCAGCGTGTCATGGAGTCGCGTCATCCCCAAGGGTAAGCTGCCTCTTCGTTGTCGAGCTGACTCCAGGCGGACGCGCAGACGAGGTCAACGAAGCCGGCATTGCATACTACTCCAACCTCGTCGACGCGCTCCTCGAGGCCGGCATCGAGCCATGCGTCACCATCTTCCACTGGGACCTGCCCTCGGCCCTGGAAGCGCGCTACGGTGGCTGGTCGAACCGCGAGATCGTCGCCGACTTTGAGGCGTACTCGCGCCTGCTGTTCTCCCGCTTGGGTGATCGCGTCAAGCACTGGATCACGATCAACGAGCCGTTCATCGTGCTGCGCAACATGAGCCGCGGCGTCAAGCCCGACTACGACTGGGAGATTGATACCTGGCGCATTCCGGGACACATGATCCTTGCGCACGCGGCGGCTGTCAAGGCGTACCGCGACGACTTTACCCACCAGGGCGGTGACATCGGCATCTGCCTCAACTGCGACTGGTTTGAGCCGCTCGGCGACAGCGCGGAAGCCCAGCTCGCACCGCAGGCAAGGAGAGACACCTACCTTGGCCTGTATGCCGACCCGATCTACCTTGGCCGCTTCCCACAAAGGTGTATCGACACGGCAGGCGACCGGCTGCCCCAGTTCACCGACGACGAGTGGGCCATGGTCAAGGGCTCATCGGATGTGTAGGTTTTGCTCGCGTGTACTCAACCTAACCAGCAGCTTCTACCTCAACTCATACTCGACCCACTGGTTCACGGGCGAGAAGCTCACCGACGAAACGAAGGAGATGTACGGCGGCTACGTTTCGACGCAGCTGGACTCGGAGGGCAAGCTGATCGGAGAGGCGGGCCAGCCGGGCTTCCTCAAGATAGGTACGTATACCCCCCAGACACGTCTCTGACACCAGTTCCATGGGGGTTCCGCAACATCATAACCTACATCCACAACCGCTACTTGAAGCCAACGTCCACGCCCCTCGTGATCTCAGAGAACGGCTTCAGTATCGCCAAGGAGGCCACCCTCGGCCTGCCCCGGGTGCTGGACGACACCAAGCGCATCGACTACTTCCGCGCGTACATCGGCGAGCTGGTCAAGGCGGTCAACGAGGACGGCGTCGACGTGCGCGGATACTATGCCTGGAGTCTGCTCGACAACATCGAGTGGATGAGCGGCTTCGAGTGCCTCTTTGGCTCGGTGTTTGTCGACCGCGAGAATGGGCACGCTAGGCATATCAAGAAGTCGGGATACTGGCTCAAGGAGTACTTTGAGGCAGCTACAAGCAAGTAGGGATGTATTGCTCATGTGTCTCATCGTCGACGCTGATCGTCTCCGGAAGCTGGACGACGGCAGCTACCCTCCTCCTTCTCACTCCTCCAGAGTCCCGTCACCTCCCAACCGTTCCAGTGCACCCCGCTGGGTACCTGCAAATAGTACCTGCCGCTGGACTGACCTGGGAGTCCTGGGATTGATGCATATGCTACACAAGACTAGCTACCTGGGGCGAGGGCACCGCCTACTTCAAGTTCCATGTCTCCGGGCAGGGGAACTTGGTGCCGAGAGGCGTCGTCAAGAGTGCCCACTGCATGTCGTCCAGCCCCCAGATGTCTCGTAGGCTCGTCTCCTGCGTCTGGTGCTCCTCCACCAACAACGTGTTCCCGAAAAAGTTGTTGACCTCTGCCCCCACGTTGGCACACACGGACTGGAGGATTTCAAGCGCCGCGGGAGTGTCTGAGCCCTCGACGCCGGTGATGTGTACCTTTGCCAAATGATTACGGCTGTGCACCAAGTCGGGAATAACCCAGCCCCCGATGGTGTTGGAGTTGGTAGGATGGAGCCCGATTTTGGCTGACGGGGGTGGGATGGGTGCTGAGTCGGTACCGATGATCTTGACGAGCACAACCCCCTCTCCTGCGGGGACAGGCAAGCCAAAGATGACGACTGGATGGGCGTTGAGGCAGAAAGGTTCCTCGGTGAGGTGATAGCGCTGCATGCCGACGTGCAGTGCGAGTGTGCGGCGCTGCCCCTGGACTGAGTTGTACCCGACGTACGGCGCCTCCCAGTATGCACCACGGCTGAATACGCGATAACTCGTCATGTAGGTGCGCACGATCTTGTCGCCCGCGAGGCACGCCTCGATGTCGGCCTTGAGAAGGTGGTCGACGTTGTACGGCCCGTCCCCGGAAAGGAACGCATCGTGGCCCCAGTAGTCGATGATCTTGGTGTGCTGGGCGACGAGGGCGAGCGTCCTGGCCTGTGTACGGCGGTCGTAGGGGGCGAACTCGAGACACGGGATGCGCCCGTGGGTGTACGGGTTGCGGACGTCGAGGGTGCTACGAGACGTGAGGTCGAGGATGATGTGGCGGCACGTTATGGGGTCGACGAGCTGCTTCATGGCCTTGGAAGTGCGACGGAGGGAGAGCAGCGCGTCCCACGGCATGTGGGAGACGATGTTGTCGAAAATGTGCCGGAAGTTGGCGTGGTCGATGGTGACGGGCATTGTGGTGGTTGGAATGAGGGAGAAGAGAAGAGCATTGGGATTGGGGAGGGATTGACTCTGTGCGGCGTGTGGGTGCAGGCGAGCCGGACGGGATCAGTCTGTGTGTTTGTCCTCTCTGCTGGATCAGGAGGTGTGCGAGCATGTTTGTGTGTTGACAGTGTGTGGCGGTGATGGTGCCCCGTGCTGGTGGCTGTTTGTGCCATGATGGTGGCAGTTCGGGTTGTGTTGTGTTGCCGCGAGGCTGTGATGGTTTCTGCCTTTGATGGCAGCGGGTGGGGATGTGAGCCCTCGTCATGTATAACAGGATCTCTTTTCCTTTCCTTTTGTTCTTCATACTTCATCCTCATCAAGCTTCGCAGTTTGTTCAGGTAAGCCTGAAGAGTGGAAGGCAACAACAAGGATCAACACTGACTCGCAGACCACACCCCAAGCAACATTCCTTCGACACCACAACCCCCACAGTGTCAATCTGCTTCCCAACCACCCTGCCTAGCGACACACTCGTTCAGCATCGCAAACACCTAAGTACCAACTACCCCAACAAACAACAACAACCATGACCCACCCCTTCACCCCGAAAGTCAACCGCCGCCCCCTGGCACCTCTCTCCTCCGCCGCACTGAACCGCGTCTCGACTCCCCCCTCGCCAACCCCATTGGGCGGCGCACACAAGACCTCAAAGGGATCCCTAGTCCCCACCTCTCGTTCTTCTGTCCCAGTGCAGAAGCCCACCTCGAAGATCCCCCTCTCCGCCCGCCATCCCAAGCAGGATGAGAAGTGAGTTCATTCCCCAGGATATCGCTGACTCCAGCGACATGGCCGGTCTCCTTCAGAAGGAGAAAATGCGCCGCCAGCTCGCAGAAGCCGCCCTTGCGGACGAGAAGCGCGTCCACGCCGAGACCCGCCGCCAGCTGGATGCCCAGAGGGCCCAGCACGCTCCTCAACTGGACGAGCTCAAGAAGCTCACGGAGGCGCACGACGCCCTCCTTGACGAGCAGATTAGCACTGTCTACGAGCTGTCAGAGGCTGATAGCAAGCTGTTCGAGAAGGACGCCCGCAACAAGGAGCTCCTCCGGCACGTCTCCGAACTGAAGGAGCAGCAGAGGCTGGACCAAGAGCTTATCTCGTGAGTGTTGTTGTTAGTTTCAGCGCTGATGGAAGGCATGTGGAGATCAAGGCGGAGAAGGCCGAAGACGACCGCGCAGCACTTGCCATCAAGTGCGCCAGGCTGGAGGCTGAGCGCGACCACAAGGTCTTTGGACGCTAGGCGATGGAGGAACACGCCATTAAGCTGGCTCGCGAGCGCCAGGTCCACGTCCACGAGCTTTCGAAGGCCAGCGAGGCCAAGGCGGAGCAGAGGAAGGTCATCCTGTCCCTCAAGAAGCAGATAGCCGACCATGAGTCGGCCATGGAATCGTTGGCGCGTCAGATGGAGGCCATGGCCATTGATGGAGGTTGCGTGGAAGAGTGAGTTGCCGTATGGCCCTGAGATGGCCATGTTTTGTAGTTATTGGCGCCGTCTCCTGGTGAGGCTGGCTGCTCCTACTGTAGTGGTGAGACGGCCTCCTGGTGAGGTTAGCGCATGTCCGTATCTGCCTGTTTCATACATAGCCATGCAGTCCCAGGTGGACTGCCTGCGATGCTCCGATATAAAATCCCCGTCTGTACCTCGTGCTAGGCGCAGAAGTCGTCATCAAGTGCTGGCGTCGTTTGACCCGGTTTAGTGCCCGAGTGTGATCGATGACGGCACGAAGGACACCGAGCTAGTAGTGGTCACCGGAATGCGTGAGACTGCTTCGACGTGAAGCTCGCCACCACCATGCATGGCTCCACGCATCATGATTTCCCCATCATCACTCACAGCTTGTGTTTGTACATTCTCTGACTGAACACACGAACAACGACGCATCCACGCCACAATGGCACAAGGTGGGTCGATGGCGACCGGGCCACCACTGACAGGCAAGTCGCAAACCCCGCGGTCCACAGGCCGGCGCACAAGCTGCTCCCAGACTTTCCGCGCACAGGCAACACGGTGCAGGACCTCGTCGCCGCCGTCGACATGTGAGCTCCCCCGACTCCCACTCACTGACGCCAGGCTCGTGGTCGCCGTGAATGAGGAGAGTAAGGGGCGCGCCGACGCCGAGAAGGCGCTCGCCGAGACCCGCCGCCTGCACCAGCAGGACCAGGAGACGGCGTACGCTTGTTTCGAGGAGGAGCGCGTGCGGCGCGAGAAGGAGGAAGAGCAGGCTAGCGTCGCGCTCGTGCAGGAGCGTAAGCTGCGCGAAGAGGAGGTCGCCAAGGCCGCCGAGCTGCTGGCCCAAGAACGCCAGGCACGGCTGCTAGCTGAGGCCAAGCTCGCCGACATGCAGGCCAAGATTCGCGCGTTTGCGGGCCTCGTGGGTGCTTTATCTGTGGCACATGCTGATGCGCAGCTACTGGATGAGGGTGGTGGTGAGCACACGCACAACCCGCGCCACAGCACCCAGAAGGCGGTCTACGGCCTGGGCTTGAACGCCAACAACACCTCGACTACCTTTGTGAACGGCAACAGCTCGACAACTTTCGTCAACGGCAGTACCGGCAGTACTACCCACACGGCGACCTTTGCGAACGGCAACAATGTCGGGTCGCTCTCCCCTGACTCGTCTTACGCGCCCACTCCGGCAACGGACTTTGGCCGGCTCGGGCAGACGCTCGTCCCGGAGAAGCGCGAGAAGCGGGTCAGCTTTGGGTCGGGCTCGCGCCTGAACTTTGGGAACAAGTGAGCCTTTTGCTGCCTGCGCTCTGCGAGCCGAGCACGCTGTTCATCCCACTAAAGCTTCTGGACAAGAAACCGGTCGCGCAACTCGCTGCAGTCGCAATCGTGACTCCCTCCACGGTGTACACCGTTCGATCCACGCGGTTCATCTCTTCCTACTAGGGACTGGACAACACTACTTCGCCCCTCGACGCCTGCTTCTTGACCTACACTGCTGCCTCCTCCACACCCGCGCACATCTACACACTCTCAACCTTGACGTCTTGCGCCTTCTTCTCGCCCTTGTCACCGATCGAGTAGGTCGACAGACGACGAGCAGTGGTCCCCTCAACAATGTTGTCGTTGATAATTTGCTTCCGGTATGCCACCGACTTGCGCGGCGTCGAGTTGCGGTAGAGCAAATCGACCTGCTCGAGCGAGAGTTGCTTGGTCTCGGGGATCATGAAGTAGGCGAAGATCACGCCGAGGACACAGCAGCCGCCCCAGATCCAGAAGACGTTGGACTGGAGACCTGGTTTGGTCAGTGGCTGGTCTGCTGACGCCGGCTGATCTGCTCCTCCTCTTCTTTTCTACTCACCGGCATTTCCAGGGCCAGTGTTAACGAGGTACGGCGTAGCGTAGCCAATGGCAAAGTTAAAGAGCCCTGGGAGACGTTAGACGATGTACAAGGCCGGGCAGGAGGCGTGGAGGAGGCGTGGAGGACGTGGGAGGAGAGGGAGGTCCCATTGGGCCGGCCCACTTACAGTTTGAAGCCGTGGACAGCGACATGCCCTTAGCGCGGATGTTGTACGGGTAGATTTCGGACGTAACGACCCAAGAGAGTGGGCCGTAGCACGAGGCGAAGTGCGCAATGAAGATACACACGAAAGCGACGAGGACCTTTTGACCAGCGGCGTTGTCGACCGAGACGGTGATGCCGACTGCCGCCACAATGAGCTGGCACACGGCCATGCCGAATGCACCGTACATGACCATTGGGCGACGACCAAGAATGTCGGTGAGCAGCATGCCCGGGATAGTCATGCCGACGTTGACGACGTTGGTTGCAATGGTGATCAGGAAGGGGTCGGAGATGCCCGAGTGGCGGAAGAAGGTGGTGCCACTTTGGGTATGTCAGCGGGCGTGACGCGTCTAACCTCCACCACACTCACTAGTAGAAGATAAAGTTGATGCCCGAGAGCTGGGTGAGCGCCTGGAAGATGCACCCGGTCGCGACACGCTGGAGGTTCTTGGTCTCGTTCTGCTTGAAGCAGTCGGCCCAGGTGCCACCGCCACTCTCGCGCTCGTGCTCGAGGTTGCCCTCAATCTCGTCCAGCTGCGCCGTGACGTCGGGTCCGTCCTCCTCGGCACCTAGGAGGCGCGAGAGAGAACGCTTCGCCTCGGCCGTGCGGCCCTTGAGGATGAGCCAGCGGGGCGACTCGGGAAGAATAAACATGCCAAAGGCAAGCACGGCGGCCCAGACGAACTGGATGCCAATCGGGATGCGGTAGCTGCTCGCGCCGGGGTGGCTCTTGGTCGCGTTGACGACGATCGCGGCGATCAGAAGGCCAAAGGTGATGAAGAACTGGTACGCGGACACGATGATGCCGCGGATCTTCTTGGGCGCACACTCGGCCTGGTAGATGGGCACAAGGCACGACGTGCCGCCTACCCCGAGGCCAGCAAGCACGCGGCCAGCGGCGAACACGCCCACCTGGCCCTTGGCGGCGGTCTGGAGCGCAACGCCGACGCAGAAGACGACGAGGTAGATGACAACGCCCATACGGCGGCCGATCCAGTCGCCGATGGTCGAGGCAAAGAGCGAGCCGATGAACGTGCCTGCGGACAAAATCGAGGTGATGAGCGAGTCGGTCGCCGACGACAGGAGGTAGCTGCCGTCCGGCTGCCGCGTGCCGTACGACTGCAGGAAGTGCTCCATCTCCTTGCAGCCAGAGATGTAGCCCGTGTCATAGCCGAATCTGGCGTCAGTGGTCGTAACGAGGGGTACGACTCACAAGAAGCCTCCGAAGGAGGCGAACACGCCGAGGATGATCGCGAGAGAGGGCATGGTGCGTGAGTTGTGGGGGAACAGTGGCCATGCGGTCCCCTTAAGTACCTTCCTTGGCGAGGTGCACCTCGTGTTGTTATGCTACCATGACGCAAGACAAGCAAGAGGGACCACCACCACGACCAGCCCCACCACTGCCGCCGGCGCGGCACGGCAGAAAGGCAAGGCGACAGGCGCCACATGTACCACTACATCAGCCAAGCCCACTAGCTCCAGCGTGGGTCGCACCTGCTGATCTGCTGCTCATGTGCCTGCCCCGTGCGTGCTAGCCAATGGCGATGCAGCAGCCTCCTGGGCAGCGGAGCACCGGTGGGGCAACGGGGCAGCGGGGTGCGGCACAGCAACGAGTGGAGCCGCGTGCCTTGTCCCCATGCCGCACCAGCCGCACCCGTGTTTAGCAGGCACCTCCTGCTGAAATGGTAATACCCTGCCGGCCGGCCGGTAGTGAGCGGCAACGGCGGCTTCGTTCGGGGGTATCGCGGGGAGATACGTCGGTGCCGGCGGCTACGCCTCTACCTGCCTGCTTGATGCATGCACGGAGTGCTGTACGCCGGTATCGGAGGGAGAGCGGGACTCACACGCTGCAGACGTCGTGGGGATGTACACGGGTGTGTTTGGACGCCGATAAGGCGTGGTGGTTGCCGAGGTCGTCGCTGTGCCAGAAACTCGCTGTGGGCGACCCCACTAGCGCACGTGCGGGGCATGTTCACCCCCATGGTCCTCCATCTCATGGCGCATGCCGGGACCTGGAGTAGACGGCGCTGGTATGCATGCTATGTTGCAGAAAAGAAGGAGCGAGTGCCGCATCCACTCTACAAGCGAGGGATACCCGGCCTGGATGTCACCCAAGGATGTCGGGAAGAACTGTTATTCTAATCAGCAGTTTAGCCATGACGACCCACCCGACCCCACCGCCCCACCACCCGCTTCGCTTTCGTGTCTTCTGTTCGCCTCCTATCAGGCTAGCCGTGAAGTGGGGCTTCGAAATCACGAACACAATCCTGGGGACGAAGATGCAGACTAAGCCGGGTGGGGCTTGTGCCCCGCGCGACGGACGGTGGTTACCAAGTGCCACGGCCACTGGTTTTCCCCGTTTGCCAAGCCGCATAGTCGCAGATCCGAGGCCACAAGCCCGGCAATGGACGGTTTCTGCGTCCCTCCCCTCCACTCGATGACCCGTGTCCAGCATCCCCCTTCTCGTGGATTGGACAAACGCACATGCTGCCGGCGGCATCAACGTCAGATGCGGCACCAAGGAAGCGGCAACGAACAGTCCGGGCGGGCATAGTACGGCCTCAAGGGCCATCCGAAGTTGCCCCGTGTGGCACTCGTGGGGTTGCTGCTCCTGATCCCCCGAGAACGCCCTGATTGTTGTTGCTGCGGCACCCCCGGGACGACGGTCGCCCGCGGTAGTTGCGTCACACGGGCAGCGGTGGCCCGGGTGGGGCTGCTTCGGTCCTGATGGCTTCTGTTTGGGTTCTGGTCCTCCCGCGGCGCTGTCACGAAGGTTTATCGCGGCTTCAAGAATGTCGTGTTCAGTGGGGGTGCTATGGGGCCGGCGGTTGTGGCTTCCTGCCGCCGGTAACGGGCTGCTGCGGTCCGTGGTTGGCCACAACTTTGGGGTGTTGATGCTGCTGATGTGATCCTCGAGATATGTCAGTTGGGGTACATCACTTCTCCTGCTCCACAATCGTGGCTGAATCTGTACGCATCTGCTAATACAACAAGCATCTAAGTATCTAAACGAGCTGCTCCTCCTCCTCGCGCTCCTTCCTCTCCTTCTCCTGCTTCTCCCAGTTCTCCTTCTCTTCCTCGGTCAGCTCAGGCAGGGGGATCTGCAGCCCAGGCGAAGCGACGGGCGGGATCAAGAGCGCGGGCGTGCCGCTCTCCGGGACGAGCAGGGGCGTCTGGCCCTCGGGGATGATGGACGCAGGCGTGCCGAGGCTCGCCTCGTGCTGCTCCCACTCGCGCCGCTCGGACGGGGACATGGACTCGTACGGTGGCGGCGCGTTGGAGGCCGGCGACGCGAGCGAGCCCGACGCGGCTGAGCCGGACGTCATCGAGCCGTGAGGCGAGAGCGGGAGCGCGTCGTGCACAAAGCCGTCGGTCGGGGCCAGCGGGCTAGGGACGTGCTCTTTCCTCGTCTCGTAGGGGGCGGTGTAGCCCAGCGGTCCGGACGGCGGGCTGACGGATCTCGTGCGCGCATGGGAGCGTGGTGGGACCGGCGGTGGGGTCGCGCCGGGTGATGCGCCAGCCGAGAACGGGGGAACTCTGCGCCGCGGTGGGGGTGGCGGAGGTACCCCGTCCACAGAGTGGCGCGCCTGGTGTCGCAGCGCTTTGGGCAGCGCCAGCGTCCACGAGCGGTGCGTGATGCGCTCCGTCTCGGGGTCGGACTCGCCCTCGTGCCCGTCGGTCTGCGTCGGCGTAGGCGGCAGCTTGAGCACCTCGCCCTCCTCCAGCTCAAGGTTGGACAACCCCTCGGCGACCTGGTCCTCGATCTCCGTGCTGGCTGTGACGATGCGGCGCTGGGCCGCGCCGCTTTCGGCGTCCTTGAGGGCGTCCATCAGGTTGTAGGCCTCGCGGGGGACGGGGACCTTGCCGCCGAGCTGGGCGTGTCAGCGGCTGGAGCTAGAACGATCAGCTCAGCCACGCAACTCACGATATCCGCCGCCTTCACCCCAGGCCAGTGGTACATGTTGCCGTTCTCGTCGGTGCGCGAGAAGAACGCCTGGCCCACGACCTCGACGCCAGCATACATGCCTCTCGAATTGATGTAGCTGAACACGGCGGCGCGCTCCTTGCCCGCCTCGACGGCCGCACCAGCGCCCCAAGGACCCGCAGCGACGGCGATCTCCGTGCCCAGCGTCACCTTGTGGCTGCCGAACGAGTCGAGGGCTTCCTGGCTGCGGATGACGAGGATGCAGTCATAGATGTCGACGCCGAGGAGGAACTGGGGTATGTCAGAGGCGTACGTCAAGGGAGCAAATGAGCCAAGTACGTACCCCTGTGCTGAGGTTCTGGGGCGAGATGGCCGCCGGCGCCGACCACGACCCG
Organism: Vanrija pseudolonga; assembly: GCF_020906515.1. Classification (NCBI taxonomy): domain Eukaryota; kingdom Fungi; phylum Basidiomycota; class Tremellomycetes; order Trichosporonales; family Trichosporonaceae; genus Vanrija; species Vanrija pseudolonga. The sequence continues at coordinate 249,632 of NC_085855.1, forward strand.
TCCTCGAGCCTCGCGACCACCAGGCCGGCACCACCGGCACCGCCGAGCGGCGCGATTCCGCTCCGCATCGAAGTGAAGATTGCCAGGCCCTTCGCGTTGGCAATGACCGACGAGGGGATCTTGCGGATGATTTTCTTCTTCGACTTCTTCTCCTGCGTCATGATGCCGTTGACTGAGGTGTGAGCACTGCACATGGAGTATGCGGTGCTGCTGCGGAGCTGGGCGGCGGACGAGTCCGCCACCGCCAAGCCAGCGTGCAGGCAGGCAATAATGGCACGTTTGTCGCACCGCCGTCGGCCATCGAACCATGTCTGGTCCCCAGCTCCCAGCAGCCAGCACCACCATCTCGCAACAAACTCACCAGTAAAGCTCCTCAGAATACGCGCCGCCTTGTCCATCTCCTGCGGAAAGTCGCCCGTCACGGGCCAGAAGTGTTCCGTGCCCAGCCGTCTTTCCGCAAAGCTGTTGATCTTGCCTCCGAGGTTATCGCTGACCGCAATACCCTTGTTGAGGGCCTTGTGTCCCGTTGCGCTGGAACGCGCCTTCATTCTGGTCTTCCAGTCTGTTGCGCCGGGCGAGTCGGGCCGCGAGGGCGGCGTCAAGGCCGCGGGGTGTCTTGGCGGGGGTTGGAACGCCATGTCGCGGGGTGGGCAATTGCTGTGCGATTAGATTGTGCAGTGGGAGCGTGCGAAGAGGTAGTAGTAGTATTATGAGGTACGGTATGAGAGTAGAGAGTAGTAGAGAGAGTATGAAGATATGGATGTGAAGGCTGCGTCGTCGTTCGACATCGCGCGCAGTCAAAAATCAAGCCGCAAGCCGATGGCCGCGATGACGTCGTTTTCGTCGCGGGGGCCGAGAACACCGCGCCGCCGCCGGGCCAGCCGGCCGCGCCCGTTGCGGCGGCTTGAAACCCTGCTTAGCAAGCGTTCAGTTGTGACTATTTGCTGACGGAATGCGGTTTAAAGTGGCTTTCTAATGCATGCGACAAGTCGAAATGGGATGGGTTAAGAGTGCATGTGGCCATGAGGTGGCAGGCGGCACGAGGTGGAGTTGACCGGTTCGGTGACTGGCGGATCAGTCCGTGCGCCCATCTCTGCTTGCGTTCCGCCTCGCAGCTCTGTCCTGCACCGCCGTCATCACTCGCCTGCATCGTCTACCCTTGACATCTGGACCGAGATCATAATGCCTGGTGTTTCCTAGCCACCATGTTGTCGTGACTATTATCTGCAGCCGTGACGTGTTCACGCCAGATGGCACCTATGGGCCCCGCACCACGCGGCCTCACCACAGGAGCCACGCCGCCTCTCACTCCTCACTGACGGATGGCCCTTCGCAACGGCTACATAGATGGAGGGGGACAGTCGGCATTCTGGCGACCTCGGCACTCGGATGCTTCTCCCGACCCGAGAAACGGTGGTCGCGATATGCAACCCAGTCGGTCCCCACATCTCTCCCAGAGGCGAGGCGACGTACACGCTGTGGGAGCTCATCCCATAAACACAATCAGTCTCACCATCAGCACCCAGCGCAAAACCACATAACTCGTCCATCTATGCCGCCTCTACCTATGCACGCGCCGCCGGCTGGCCCTGCCCCTGTCCGTCCTTCTTCGGCTCCTCGCCGAGGTTGGTCGCGATGAACAGCAAAGCGCAGACAATGCCAAACCAGTACTTTTGCAAGAACGTCTTTTCTTCCACCGGCGGCTCGGGCTGGCCCGTAGCGTCGAGCTTGGGCGCGGCGGGGGCGACGAGCGCGGGGCTGGCGGGTCAGCTAGGTCACTGGAACAACACGCTACCCACCCGAACACCTTCTGCGCGCCTTCGACGCGGACGTTGACCAGACCTGAGCCGTGCGCCTCGGGCGTGAGGGGGCACGCGCCCGACGCGGGCGTCCGCGCGCCCTTGTACTCGATGGACGTTGGCCGGCCGTCCGTCAAGTGGAGGGTGAGGAAGGCATCGTCGCTGGCAAAGCACTGTGTCGTCGCGTCAGCCAGCTGCAGGACAGGAATGCAAAGGCACTCAGCCACGCCACATACCGCGCGCGTTGACGCCGTGAGCAGCTCGTCACCGACGCCAAGAGCAACCTGGTACCACTGCCCTTCGTCGGCAGACACGGGCTTGAGCTTGCTCTGGTCGAGCGCGGCGCTGAAGCCGTCCAGGCTGACGGTTCCGCGGTGCTCGAACTCGGGCGCCGCGCCGGCCGAGAGCACGCGGTGGTACAGCGTGTACTCTTGCCGTGTGGAGTCGGCGGCGTACGCTGCTGTCGCTGCTGCGAGGAGGGCGAGGAGGGATAGCCGCATTGTGGGTGGTGCGGGTTGGGTGTGTTGAGACAAAGCAGCGAGGATGAGATGGGTCGTCTTCCTGCGTTGTGGTGGTGGTGACGTTGGGTGAGTTAAACAGGGTACCGATTAACCTCATCACATGGATGTCACGCGACTTGCACGTTTCCCACGTTTCCCACGTGCCTTTTTCCTTATCTGGAATTTTGATCCCGCCACCGATGGCGTGCGTGCGGTGGGACGCCGAATTAACCAGCCAAGTTGACGTGATTGACCACTCAAAAGTTCGGAATATCAAGCCGAGTGCTGGGCAAAGATAATAACGGAGCGAGACGAGGCGAGAGCATGACTTGCCTCAGCTCCACATTCTCTTCTTCCCACAACCGCAACTGCAGCCATGACAACAGCAGCAGCAGCGTACAAGACCCCCTCGTGGGTCCACTCATGGCTCCTGCTCTCGTCGTTGATCGTCCTATCGGGTGGGTTGGACGTTATCAGCAGGTACTGACATCACACAGACTTCGTGTACTGCGTTCTCCGGTGCAGCTTGGCTGGGGGTGATCCGGCAGGGCTCTGGGCGCACTACAAATGGGGTGAGTACTACATGGGGGGGGGGGGGGGTAGCGGAGCAGGAGAGGGTGGGTGCAGCTTGGGGGTAGAGGAGCAGGAGGAGGGTGGGTGCAGCTAGGGGGTAGAGGAGCAGGAGCAGGAGGAGGGGTGGGTGCCAGACTAAGGGGAGGCGGAGCTCGGAGGAGGGGTGGGTGGTGGCATACATTTCTGGCACGCAGTGCCTAGGGGTGGGTGGGCGGGCAAAATATCACTCGCGTAGCCGGGTGGGTGGGCGGGTGACCTTCCCTCGCGAGTGACAGCTTAGAGAGGGTGGGCCGGCCACCTTCCTCGAAGGAGGGCGGGTGGGCCACCTTCCTCGAGCCGAGCCAGCCAGTGGGCCGGCCACCTTGCTCGCCTTGCTCGCGAGCTTGCTGGGCAGGAGAGAGATCTGATGGGGGAGATTGCGCCGGACACTCGCTCACACTGCAGCCATCCTCGACGTCGCCGAGTTTGTCCTCAACTACATCGCTCTCGGCGACAACGCCGTCGCCCCTCTCTTCGGCTTTGCAAGCGCCGTCATGACGGCGTCCAAGCCAGGCTACTACTTCATCCAGGGTGGGTGCCCCTTCCTCTGCTCCGACCCACTAACACCGCCCAGGGTTGTCCGGCTGGACCGACAGCACGTCCACTTTCTGGGCCGTGTGGGCTGCCAGCAACGCCGCGTCCATCTTCGTCCCCACGATCGTCGCGCTCGTGCTTGGTACTGGCATCGCGCGCACACTCATCGCGCATGCCCCGCCACCCAAGGAGCCCGTCTCGGAGAAGCCCACCGCCCCGCGCGGCGACGACAAGCTCACCACCTTCCCGACTCCCATCGGCGGCGCTCCCCTCCCGCTCACCTTCCACGTCAAGGGCCGCCCCGTGCTCGTGTTCGGCAGCAACAAGCTCGCCGCGTCGCGCGTCTTCACCCTCCTCGAGGCCGACGCGCAGGTCATCGTCGCGTCGGACGCGCCGTTCGCAGAGCTGCCCGCCGAGATCCAGTTCCGCGTCAACACCGGCGAGGTGCGGTACCAGCGCTTCGCGCCGCGCGACGCCCATGACTGGAAGGGCTTCCTCAAGGCGAACAAGGTCACCCTGCTGGCGGTCACCGACACGCTCATCGGCTCGGCCCACACCGCCGTCGACGCCGCCGCCGCGTACACTGCCGCTACCGAGCTCTTCATCCCCATCAACGTGTCTGACCGCCCGGCGCTCTCGACCTACACCTTCCCCAGCGTCCACCGCTTTGCCGGCGTCGACGGCCCGTCCCACCTCCAGGTTGCTGTCTCGACCAACGGCCAGGGCTGCCGCCTTGGTGGCCGTATCCGCCGTGAAATTGTCTCTCGCCTTCCTCTGAATGTCGGCGCAGCCGTCGACAACATTGGCAGGCTGCGCGCCCGCGCCAAGATGTGGCAGGCTGCGGCTGCCGTTTCGGAGGACGACATCAACACGCCGCTCAACGCTCCCGTCGCCCAGGGCGCCGCTGCCAAGGGCGAGGAGCAGTTCCGCCGGATGCGCTGGGTTCAGCAGATGTCCGAGTACTACAGCTATGACCAGCTCGCTGCCCTCGGCGCGGCCGACATGGACGCGACGCTCGAGGGCGAGGCGCCGCAGGTCACTCTCCCGCATCACGACGGCCAGAAGGGCAAGATTCTCCTTGTTGGCTCTGGTCCCGGCCACCCAGGCCTGCTCACCGTCGCCGCCCGTCACGCCCTCGAGAACGCGACCCTCATCCTGTCCGACAAGCTGGTCCCGGCCGAAATCATCAACCTAATCCCGTCGAGCACCAAGCTGATCATCGCGAAGAAGTTCCCCGGAAACGCCGAGGGCGCACAGAGCGAGCTCATGGACCTTGCGCTGCAGGGCGCTCGTGCTGGCGAGACCGTGGTCCGTCTCAAGCAGGGCGACCCCTTCGTGTACGGCCGCGGTGGCGAGGAGGTCCTCTTCTTCCGCGAGCACGGGTACGAGGCCGTTGTTGTCCCCGGCGTGAGCTCGGCGCTTGCTGGGCCTCTGATGCACGGCATCCCGGTCACGCAGCGTGGCGTTGCCGACTCGCTGGTCATGTGCACTGGTGTCGGGCGCGCTGGGTCGAGTGTCGAGTTGCCCGGCTATGTCAAGTCGCGGACGCTCTGCATCCTCATGGGCGTCGCGCGCATCGAGAAGGTCGTGTCGGTACTCACCGGCGCCGGCCAGGGGCGCGACGGCGCAGCATACCCGGGCCACCTTCCCGTCGCGATTGTCGAGCGCGCCTCGTCCCCCGACCAGCGCGTCATCCTCTCCACGCTGGACGGGATCACGGGCGCCATTGCGTCGGTCGACCAGCGGCCCCCGGGCATGATCCTCGTTGGCTGGGCGGCGCTCGCGCTCGAGGGCAAGGGCAATGTCGACGTGCTCGACGGCGTGGATGAGAAGGCGCTCGTTGGGCGCTGGCTGGACGGCAAGGCGTGGAAGACGCGCGAGGGGCTTCCGACCGACTGGTCTTGGTTTGGCTAGGCGTGCGGCCTCGGCGGGGGAGAGCCCGCCAACAGATTACTATAATTGTATCACCATCTTGGCATTGCATCTGTATGCATCTAGGGAATCGAATGATTGGTATTGGCGCGGGCCATGGAAAAGCTGCAGCGAACGGGTGTGGGCGAGTGCCAATGACACGAACGTGTAGGCCGGTGGGTGTTTGACCAGACTTGGCGCGATAGGCAACCTCTGATCGTGGCGAATCGAGCCGCACCTCACCTGGTGGGCATTTCACAACACTCCATGCAGCAATCACACCAGCAATGGCGACGATTGCGACTGCATTCAATACATATGAATCCGTCTCCCTTGCCCCGATACAGCTCTGCCCAAGGGGGGCCGGCTACGACCCGTCGGGCCGAAGCACGACATGTGGCCTCGTGGCCGACGGGCTCGTTCAGGCCCCTCGTCCGACGGCTATGACTCATGGGCCTGGCTGGCGTCTTCGGCTTTGATGCTGCTGCCATATCAGGGGGCACGCACGCCATATAGGCGACGGAAGGGGACATGTGTGTGTGCGGTAACTGCTGCGCGGGGCGGGGTGCGGGTTCTGGGCATTGCTTTGGCAGTGGCCGTGAGCCGTGGTCGTAAGAGGGGGGCCGTGATGCGATCCGCGGCGCCTCACGCCATCTCGACGCTATCGGCGGCGTTCAGTCGTCATCAAAAGATCAAACGCGATCAGAGAATAGAGGAGGTGGAAGAAAAGTCGTTGCATTGCCGGTAGACATGGCCGTATAAAGCAGCAAGGACATGTGGCAGTGGCACACAGCAGCAGGAACACGACCAGCACAATGGCCACGCCGACCGACCTCGAAACAAAGTCCCCCGTCCCCTCGATCCTAGGCACCGAGAAGCGCGAGTTCGTCCTCGGCAAAGGCGACCTCGCGTTCGTCGGCGAACAGGGGCACAACGGCGCCGCGGCGACGTACCAGACTGTCGATGGCGCTCCCGTCGAGAAGGAGTCGCCGCTGGGGTATAATGTCGGGTGGTGGACCGCGCTGTTTTTGAATGTCTCAACGATGGTGGGCACTGGTATTTGTGAGTCGGCGAGGACGCGAGTGCAGCGAGCGCTTTGTCGAAACAACTGACTGACGCGTGCCACAGTCTCGACGCGTGAGTAGAAAGACCACGTCTCGACTTGGCGCCTGACGCCGCCGCAGCATCCGCCATCCTCGCAGGTACCGGCTCCGTGGGCCTCTCCCTCATCTACTGGTTCCTAGGGTACCTGATCTCCATCTCGGGCGTGAGCGTGTACCTCGAGCTGGCCAGCTACTTCCCCTCGCGCAGCGGCGGCGAGGTCGTGTACCTCGAGCAGGCGTTCCCGCGCCCGCGCCACTTCTTCCCCGTGGCGTTCGCGTTCCAGACCATCATCCTGAGCTTTATGAGCTCGAACGCGTACGTGATCGCGTTCTACATCTTCCGCATGGCTGGCCGCGATGGGGGAAACTGGGAGACGAAGGGCGTGGCCGTGGCTGCGCTCACCGTCGTCTGTCTGATCGTGTTTGCGAGCAATAAGCTGAGCTTGCGGCTGTCGAACGTGCTCGGCGTCGTCAAGATCGCGACCTTGCTCTTGTGAGTGGGAGGTACAAAAGGACTGGCTGACGCCAGCATCACCACCACCGGCTGGGCTGTCCTCGGCGGCGCGTTCAAATCGCGCGTCGCCGACCCGCACGCCAACTTCCGTAACGCGTTCAACGGTACCTCCAAGGACGGCTACGGCATCTCCAACGCCCTCGTCAACATCATCTTCAGCTATGGCGGGAGTACGATGGCGTTCAACCTCAGCAACGAGGTCAAGAACCCCGTCAGGACGCTCGGGTTGAGCGCCAACGCGGGCGTGACTATCACGTTTTTGCTGTATCTGCTCGTCAATGTGGCGTACTTTGCCGCCGGTGAGTGGCGCGACGTCCTCTTCTCATCTCCACTGCCTGCCCGCCCGCGCTCTCGCTCGCTCGCTCGCTGACACTCGCTCCCTCACGCAGTCCCCAAAGCCCTCATCCTCACCTCGAACCAGACCACCGCGTTCCTCTACTTCTCGACCCTGTTCTCCGAGCGCGCCGCCAAAGTCCTCACCATCCTCCCCATCCTCAGCGCCACCGGCAACATTATCGCCGGCACCGTGGGCCACACGCGCATGGTGCGCGAAGTGGGACGGCAGGGCGTGCTCCCGTTCACAAAGTTCTGGGTGTCGACGTACCCGCTCGGCACGCCGGGCGGCGCGATCCTCTCGACGTGGGTCGTGAGCGCGCTCGTCATCATCTGCCCGCCCGCCGGCAGCGCGTTCAACTTTATCCTCGCGCTGCAGAACTACCCCAACTCGCTGTTCCTGGCGTTCATGACGCTTGGCCTGTTTCTCATCCGCCGGCAGAGGGCTCGCGCGGGCCTGCCACGGTCGAGCTACCGCTCGTGGACGTTCGTCGTGGTGTTTTACCTCGCCGCACAGGTGTTCATGCTCGTCATGCCCTGGGTCCCGCCGAGCGCGGGGATCAACGCGAGCTCGTTTGGTTTCCTGTACGCTGCGTCGTCGATCACTGCCATCGGCCTCGTCGCGCTGTGCTTTGTCTACTATGCCGTCTGGGTGTGGGTCCTCCCCCGCCTGGGCAAGTACGAGCTGCGCTCAATCGTCATCCACCTCGATGACGGCAGCGTGGGCCACTCGCTCGTGCGTGTCAAGAATGCCGACCTCGCAGAGTGGGACGCCAAGCACGACCCCGCTGGAAACTCGATCACCTCCGGCGACGAGGCTGACCAGGCCGAGTTCCACGTCGTGGAAGAACTCAAGGTCTAGGGGGTTATTACGAGCCACATACTCATGAGGTCGTCTAGGGGGTTATCAAGTACGAGCCACATATACATGCAAATGTCCACTATATATCAACTACTACTACTGCTAATGCCTGCGCTGACCCGGCGCATCATAACTGTCCCTGTACTAGCCCCCGCGCGGCAGGTCGCCGGTAGCCATCGTGTCTACACTCCCCGCAGCCGACAGCGGGCGGTCAAAGGGGCGGTGCGGCGAGTCAAAGCCCCGCTGTTGCTGTCCTCCTCCTTGTCCGCCTCCGCTGCCGGGAACGTTCTGCATGGCGTATGCGTCCTGGCCGTAGCCTAGGCCGCAGTCAGAGGGGTTTTCTTGCCATCAGGCGTGGTTGCGTCTACAGCAATCGCGCCGTGGTCGTTGGACTCACCCGTCGCCGCCGGCTGGTTGGTGTACCATCCGTTCTTGTTGGGTTGGTTGGCCTTCTTGTTGCGGTTGACGCAGAACATGAGCTGGGGTGTGAGTGGGAGCGGCTGGGGGTTTCGCTTACGATAGCACCGAGAAGGAGGACGGCGCCGATACCAGCTCCGACTCCGATACCGATCTTGGCGCCGGTGCTCAGGCTCGACGAGGACGCCGAGCTACCCGCCGTAGTGTCGGTCGGTGCGGACGAGGGTTCGGCGACTGTGGTGCCGTGGCTCGTCGGCGCAGCCGAGGAGGAAGTCGGCGGGTGGTAGGCGTACTTGGCCTTGATGATGTCCGCGGCCTTCTCAGCAACGCCGTAAGTCGACGCCATGAGATGCGCAGCGACATGCAGAGGCATGATGGACGCGTCGACGACACGGACGTTCTGCGTGCCGTACACGGTGAGCGTGGTGTCGACGACACCGCCCGAGTCCTTGGGCAGCATGGCGGCCGTGGCGAGCGGGTGGAACTCGGTGCCGGACGCGGCCTTGAAGGCATTGACCAGGTCCTCGCCCGTGACGTTGGCACCGGGCGACTGCTCGCCGGTGATGATTGCACCGAGCGGGCCCTGGGCGGCGAGCTTGCGCACCCACGCGACAGCAGCAGACATCATCTGGGTGTCGGCGTCGACGCCAAAGTAGTCGGGGTCGATGAGGGGCGGGTCGAACGGCGACGCGGACGCGAGGGCGACATGGCCGCGCGAGTACGGGTGCTGCAGCGCGATTTGGATCGCGATGCTCGACGCGTCCTTGCCCCAGAGGTGCATGATGATCTCGAACTGGCCCGCGTCGGTCGGGAGCTGCGTGTTCTGGATACCGTACTGCGCCTGAATACCCTTCTGGAGGGCGGCCGGGAAGCCGTACTTGCTCGACACGGCGGCAGCCGTGCCAGCGGCGTCAGGCGCAGCGGTGAAGCCAATGTCGGCGGCGTTGATGTAGCCGATCGCCTCGTTGACGTACGTGAGCGGGCCGTCGGCCGTCGCCTGCCACTGGGCGAGCGCGGCGTCCTGCGCGCCGCTCACGTTCATGGCCAGGTTGAACCACGTCTCGAGGCCCGCCTGGATCGAGAAGTACATGCCGAATGAGACGTGGTCGTGGAAGCCCTGTCCGACGGGAAGGTCGGCGAGCACGGGCAGCCCGAGCGGCTGGAGGACCGAGCTGGGGCCAATGCCCGACAGCTGGAGGAGCTTGGGCGAGTTGATGGCGCCGCCGCTGGCGTGAGGGGTGATCAGTGGCGCTCAACACGCGGGTATAGAGGGGACTCGACTCACGAGACAATGACCTCCTTGTTCGCAAACACCGAGTACTGCGTGCTCGCGGCGTCCGCCTGGAACTGCACGCCGTTGGCGGTAAGGTTGCCGCCCATCGTGTTGTTGAACATGATCTTGGTGACCTGCTGGCGCGAGAGCACGGTGAGGTTGGGGAACGCGGCCTTGGGGTCAATGTAGGCTGTGCGCGAGTCGGAGCGCGCGCCCTTGGCCGCGTCCATCGTCGACGGGGTGATGGTCACGCCGTGCACATTGCCCGACGCGAGATCCTTGTTGGTGAACCCGAGGCTCTGCCACGACGGCACCCAGTTGGCGACGATGGGGTAGATGTATTTTGAGAAGCTGGGAGCGTCAGTGCGTGTGCTCGCGCATGCGGGCAGGCCAGCAGGCTAGTCAGCATACCCGATCTGAAGGGGTCCGCCCGTGCCGTGCGACTTGGGGTCGAGGATGATGTGGAACTGGTCCGCCTGGGCCTGGGGTGGCATCTGGACGTTCTCCGCCTTGTTGATGTACTTTTGCATCTCGGCCCAGTTCCAGGCGACCGCGCCGCCGGGGTTGAGTGCTACGTGTGTGTCAGCTGGCTGGCTTCCAAGGCGTACGCGTCCGAGTCGCGCGCGTGGGCCCGCGCGTGGACCAACCAAGTGTGGCACAGTGTGCAGGCCGCACACCCACACACCCACACGCCCACACGCCCCACACCACACCACACTCACCTCCCCAGGCGTCATAGTCGTCACTAGAGCCACGGCACCAGAACATGCCGTTGATCGCGCCCGAGCCGCCGAGGCCCTTGCCGAGCGGGTAGTTTTTGGCCATGTTGAGCGAGTCGGTCATGTTGACAGTCTTGTAGCCCCAGCCGTAGGGGCCGGCCGACAGGCCCTTCATGTACGCGAAGCCTGGGGTGTGAGCGCTACTCCACTCGAGCTATCCTTGTTCGCTCCGCTTGCTCACCTGGGACCGTCTCTTGGATCTGCACGTCCGAGCCGTCGCCACCAGCCTCGATGACGAGCACGGTAAAGTTGCTCCACTCAGCCAGGCGGCCGGCGAGCGTGAGGCCGGCAAGACCGCCGCCGGCAATGATAAAGTCGTAGCTCTTGCCCGCGACGTCGGCCGGGTTGGTCGTGAGCGCACGCTTGAACATGCGCACGTTGGGGTGGTTGGGGTTGTACGCCTCGCTCGGATTCCGGATCGTGAGCGCGGCGACGAGGTTGAGCGCCAGGAGCGCATACAGCGCGAGTGTGAGCGCGCGACTCATGGTGGTGGGTGGGAAGAGAGTTGGTTGGGGATGAGTTCTATCGGGGGCAGCAGGCTGCAGCTACCTGCCCCTCTATTAATCTACTTGCTGCTGCTCGCAGTGCTCGCAGAAACAATCCGCACGGCCAAGACTTGACGCTCCCTGGGCGGACGGTGCGCGCTCGCTCCCTGTCATTGCGTGGGCTCCGTGGGCCGAGCGAGGGTGAGGGTGTGTGTGTGTAGACAGAGCAAGTCGGACACTCTCGCAAGCAAACGCGTGCGGGTGGCTCCGTTGTCGAGTGTGTGAGAGTGAGCGAGATGTCAGCCAGCCAGCCAAGCAGCAGCACACCAGATCAGCAAGGAACAATACACCAGATTCCAGGGAGCCAGCCCTACTCGGCTTGCTTTTGCTCCACGCGCATGCCGGCAGCGTTGCCGCCGTAGTCAGGAAACGGCAGAAAATGCCACACACGCCACGGGGCCTGCAGGAGCGTGGCGTCACCGCCGCCAATCCGCGAACGCGAGATCCTCTCGTCGTGCCTCGTCTTTCTTTGGCCTTCACGTCAATGGGCTTTGCGTGGAGCTAGAGCCACGCTGCTCGTCTGCTGGAATGCAGTGCGCAGGGCGTTTCAGAGTCTTGAAGGAGGAAAATAGCCTTTTGGTCGGAGGACATGATGCTTCTGCCCATGCCATGTGCTGTGCATCAGCCCTCTGTGGACATTAGACATCGAGCACCTTCGAGCACGTCGGGCACCCAGACCGACCACACCCAAACTCTCAGGCCCAGCTCCCCCTCGATGGCTGATACATGGCTGACCCCCGGCCGCTTGGCACGCCGGCGACGCGGGCAAGCAGCAAGCGCTTGGCCGTCCGTCTCTGCGTTTCTCCGCATCCATCCGCAGTAATACAAATCCACTCCGAATGTATGGCCGCTCGCTGCCTTGCGTCCACTCGTTCGCTGGCTCACCGCCGCTGGTGCTGGCTGGCGCCGAGCGCACGGGCCCTCGTACAGGCGGTACGCGAGAGCACGCAAGCTCGGCGCCGCGCGAAAACACAGTCACGCGAGGAGCGTAAGAGTGCGGCGGGGTGCTGGGCGGGGCGGGCAGCGGGCGAGTTGAGCTGTTGGATTGATATATGACCGTACCTCACCGCGCGGAACGAGCGGTGTTGTACCGCACATGTCGCGAGCGACAGAGCAGGGACCACTGCGTCGTCACCGCATCACCGCGATCAATACCAACCGTCATTTCAGCAGCTGGGGTGAAACACCAAGCAGTGCATCACGGCGACTCATGCGCCTGTGTGAGGTTGCGCCAAGGGGCAGTAAGTGTATCAGCCTGCCGGCGGCTGGGTGAGCCGTAGCAGCGCAGAGGCGTTGCACGCAACTTGAGTGTGGTGAGTCGTGGTGAGCTTGAGCAGCAGCTACTACTGCACCGTGTCCCTCGGCTATCACCTCGCCGTCACCGTCTCGTACCTCTCGCTCGGGGATACAGTGCGCGGCCCTCATGAGCAGTGGCCAGAGAAGCCGAGCGCGACTTGACTTCGGGACACGGCGAGGGATGACCACCACCCCGCAGTAGTGTCGGACAAGTCCGAACCCCACAAACAGCACAAAGAGCCCCGCACAACTCGTCTGCACCGTCCAGCAGCTCGAACTCGTCGTATGCACGCTGCCGGGGCAGATGTCCCGCACTATGCCATGCTTGCCTGCTTGCGCAGCAGGCTGACGCGCCGATGTACGAGTCAGCGCCGCCCGCGGTCGATAACAGCCGCGTCACATGATGGTTGTAGGCTATCTCGGCGTCCGGCATTCCGGCAGCCAAAGTGAACAACAAAGTGACTCTTCGGGCATGGGCGCCGCAGCGCGAGCCGGCTACTTAAGGCGGCAGCGACGACGCGACACGCGCATCATCCTCCTCATCATCACACACTCACAATGAACGGCGTAGCTCTAGTCACAGGCGGCTCTTCCGGCGTGCGTCGTTGCGTGTCGTGTCCTCTCCGCCTGCTTGCTGACGTCTTCAGATCGGCGCAGCGACCGTCAAGGCATTCCTGGCCAAGGGCGTGCGCCGCGTCGTCATTGCCGACGTGTCGCCGCTCGACGAGTCGATCAGCGCATGGCAAGCCGAGTTCGCCGACGCGCAGCTGCTCGCCGTCAAGACGGACGTGGCCGTCGAGGCTGAAGTCACCGCGCTCATCGCTGCCGCCGTCGAGAAGTTCGGGCGCATCGACTACGCCGTCAACTGTGCCGGCGTCTCTGGGGGCGGCGCGTTCGCCGAGTTCTCGACCGAGACGTGGGACCGTACCACTGGCGTTAACGAGCGCGGGGTCTTCTTCTGCATGCGCGAGCAGCTCAAGGTCATGGCCGATCAGGACTTCGGAGAGTGAGTTGGCGTGGGTGGGCGTGGGCTGGCGTGGGGCGGCGAGCGTGGGCTCGCATGGGTGTGGGCGCACACCGGTGAGCTGACACTCCACAGAGCCAAGGACGAGCGCCGAAAGCAGCGCGGCGCGATCGTCTCCGTCGCTTCCCTCTGCGGCCAGGTCGCCATCCCCCAATCGGCCGCCTACATCGCCTCCAAGCACGCCGTCATCGGCCTCGCAAAGTCCGCGACGCTTGAGTACGCGGGTAAAGGTATCCGGGTGTGAGTGGGCGCGCGGGTGCGAGGGAGCTCAAGCGAGGGAGCACGAGCAACACGACTGACTGACGGGTATAGCAACTGCGTCGCACCCGGCTGGATCGACACGAACGTGAGTGCTGCACTGCGTGCTCTCGCACCCCCGTGCGCTCGCTCACCCGCCCAGATGACGAACACGGCCCGCGCCAAGGTCATCTACGACTGGGGCACCAAGCCGGACCGCACGCCGATGGGGCGCGGCGGCATCCCCGAGGAGATTGCCGACGTCATCGTCTTCCTATGCTCCGAGGAGGCGAGCTTTGTCACCGGCGCGACGTGGAACATTGACGGCGGATACATGTGTTTCTAACTAGTCTATGCCTCGCACTCGATGTACTCGTACCCGCGCCGGAACTTGCTGAGGGCGCGGTAGTCCCCCCGCCAGGAAGGCCACTCGCGGTCGAGGCGCACGACGAACGGGCTGAACTGCTCCACGGCGGCGCGGACGACGAACGCGCCGCCGTCGGAGGAGAAGCGGATGGCGCGGGTACCCCACTGCACGAGCAGGATCGGGTAGCTGCCTGCGTAGGCTACGACCTTGGGCAGCAGCGCGTACAGCTCGGGCCGGGTGTGGTAGAACGTGAAGAGGGACAGCGGGGTCGTTGGGCGTAGGAGGGATGCGGGGCGCGAGGGGCGGTTGCCCATGTTGGTGCTGCTTGCTGGGTGTAAGCTGCGCCGAGTCGCACTCAGCCCTCGAACTCACTTTGAGAGGATGCGGTGATGATTTTATTTTGGGAGGGAGTTGGGCGAGGCCAGGCTGCGCGAGCACTCTTATCAAGCACTCAGAACGCATCTCAACAATCCCATGGTATCCCCATGGCATTGCTCAACCTCGTGCCAGGCGCGAGGCCTTAGTAGACGCGAGGCCGCGAGGTGGCCTCGAGGCAGCGCCACCGAAGCGGCATGAAGAGAACGAGGCATCCTGTCACACCGTCAGAACACAGCCCGGCGGCGCCGAAGCCTGTCAAGCTTCGACACGAGGCGGCGTCGGCATGATGCATTGCTCAACCTTTCCCACCTCTCACCCGCCGTGCATGCATCAGCGTTAAAGCGTTGCCTTGAGTGCCTTTGGGGCGAGAGAAGAGTGACAACTGAGAAGTAAGAAGCCAAAGTCAGTCACGTGCCGTGTTCATCAGTGGCCTAGTGGGAATCGTGGGGAGTGAGCCTTGACGGCTCCACCCCGACGCCGACGCCGACGCCGACGCCTACAGCATCGACAGCAGTACCAGCTCCGAGAGGCAGCAGCATAGTCTACTGAGGCACTTGCATGCCTAGGCCGAGACTCAAGCGTTGCCGGGCCGGGGTGACTGACTGCCCACCGCGAGACCGCCCTGCCGAGCGAGCGCCTTGTCCGACGGATCCTCGGCGGGGTCCAAGTTACCGCGCGTTGCCCTCTCATTGTTGCCCCATCCATCACTCTAGCCCATTCATCTCATCACTGTGCACTCTGCTCCGCGCTCCGCTCCACGCCGCTCCACTAACCGCCCACCCTCTTCGGCGTCACTGCTCACACGACTCGTTGTCGCTGTCCCGCCACCCAGATTTCCACTTACGGCAGCATTAAAAAAAGAGGGAACAGCCAGCCAGCCAGTCGCACGACGTCATGGACAGACAAGGGCGACCGACGGCGACCGACAGTTAACACCGCATCAACAACCAGTTGTCATCTTGACACCTCACACGATCACTCACCATGTCCATGGGCCAGAGCAAGAGCAAGAGCAAGAGCAAGCGCGCACGCGCGCGCGATGCCGACGCCGACCTCCCGCGCGACCTGCACGAGGAGGTGGGGGAGCACCCTACCGCCGGGGCAGTCACCCATGTCATGGGCCTGGCCGACGCACAGCGCATCGAGGACGACGTCGAAGATAACCTCAAGCTGTGGGGGCTGACAGAGGCCCTGCGGAATGGGTGAGTTGGAGCCGGGCGCATCGTGCTTACACTCCACCAGCTACCTCCCGTCCAACGCGCAGCTCGACATTGCGCTCACGAAACTCGGCGACCTTATCCAGCCTGAGCGCGCGAAGAACGGCGACACAGAAAAGGCGCTCGAAGCCCTCGTATCGCTATCACGGACGCTGCGAAAGGCCATACGGCAGAAGAACGCAGACCAGCTCATCCAGGACACGGCGTACCTCGCTTTCCAGGAGAGCCGGGACGAGGTCGGCGAGCGGATAACGCGGCGGGTGACCAAGCTGCCGAGTGTGAAGAACCCGCCGTGGGAGATCAAGGAGGCGGCGACGGCAGCGGATGGCGCGAGGCCGGCGATCGCGCGACAGCCGTCGGGGTCGTCTCTCGCGTCCGGGGAGAGCACGTACACGACGGCGTCGTCGACGGCGCACGACCCAGACGTCGCGGTTAGTCCCAAGAGCAAAAAGGACGTCGGCGCGGTCAAGATGGAGCACGCGTCGCGCCAGGGCGAGCTGTTCGTCGCCGCGCGCCATGTGCGCACACTCGGCATGATATTCGCGACCAACTCTGAGCTCCGCGCTGCTCTGGGCGAGCTCGTCGCCATCGCGCGCGATATGGCCAAGAAGGCGGACAAGGACGAGCTGAAGGAGGAGAAGAAGCGCGCGAAGAAGGCGCGCAAGGAGAAGGAGGAGGAGGAGCGCGAGCGCGAGAAGAAGGAGAAAGAGAAGGAGAAGGAGAAGGGGGTGGCGAATGGCACGGCGGATGGGTCCGGTGGGAAGAATGAGCCGGGGGCCAAGTCTGCGTCGACGAGCCCACAACGCTCGACGTGGAGCGACTGGGGTGCAGGCCAGTTCGACCTCCTGCACATGTCTATGCCGTCGCTGCCGAGCTTCCCCAGCCCGCCGAGTAGACGGTCAAGTAGACGGTCAAGTAGACGGTCCAAGACTCCGCCCGCGGCTCCTGAGCCTGAAGAGGAGGACGAGGACAACGAGGCCCCCGAGAATGGGGAGCATGCCTCCACGGATGACGAGCCCACCACGACCACGGACGACGACGACGACCTCGGAGGCCCGGCGCCGCAGCCGCCCGGCGCGTTCTTCGCCGACGCGGACGATCACGACGAGGTCACCTGGGCCGACATCGATGTCGGGGACGAATCGACCAAGCAGGGTCAGGAGAACGTTGCGCGAGCCGAGGCGGCGAAGAAGGACCCGCGGACAGCCAAGTTCCTCGGGCATCTGAAGATCGCTGTGTGAGTGGGGAGGACTTGCTAGGGCTGACAGCCAGCGGGAGCCTACAGGAGCAGGAGGGCTACGCCGAGGCCATGGAGTGGCTCATGGAGATGTTCAAGGCCTACGAGGAGGAGGTGCTGCAGCGCGAGACGGCCAAAGGCGCGCTGTCTCGCCTCGCCAAAGCTGGCGAGCGCAAGGTCAAGGGGCAGGAGGAGGTGCCCGAGGCGCCAGTAACCTCCACGCCCACGCGCCAGATTCTGGCAAACTTCGTGACTATCATGGAGCGGTTTGCGCGCGGCCGCTCGACCAGCTCGATCCAGAAGGCGATCGCCGACCTCTACGCGGACGTGTTTGACGACGACTCGGCCATGAAGCTGTGGCGCGATGTCGACCGGCTGATCGCCAACGTGCTCCTCAAGAAGGGGTATCTCGGCAGCGACGAGTGCGCCGAGAAGGCCGAAGATATCTGGACGCGCCTGATGGCGTGGCTCAAGGACGGCGTGTACCGCGCCCATTGGAACGCGCTGTGCTTTGGCGTGTCGTACTGGCTTGGATGGAAGGACGGCGACCCGAAGAAGACGGAGCGGCCGTGGTTCCGCGACGACCCGATCACCGCCAAGCTGCAGGACGACGCGCACGATTTTGCCAGCGCGTTGTTTTTGGACAGGAAGGGCAGGCTGAGCTTCAAGCCGGCCATCTGGCAGGACGTGTTCAACCTCGTGTTCCCGGCGCTCACGAAGGGGGGCGGCGGCTTCTTCCCCATCCCGCGCATGGAGCTTGCCTCGCCCAACGTCGAGCTGGTGCTGGAGAATGTGTACCTGTCCATCTCGAACATTCTCCCGACGATGGTTACCATCGAGGAGCACCGCATGACCAAGCTTTCGCCCTTTGACGCGATCAAGAACACGCACCGGAATCGGAACAAGATTAGGATATCCCAGGTGCAGGCCGATGTGCGCGACGCAATGATCTGGGTCAAGTTCAGGAAGCTCAAGATCCAGGACCAGGGCGATGGTGAGTGGGGTGACAAGGACACGGGCTGACGTGCAGTGGATATCACGCTGTCTCGGCAGGGCTTATCGATCACGCTCGACCTCGAGTTCAACACGGACGAGAACGCGAAACGTATGCTGACAGTGCACGACGTCGATGTGAACATCGATCAATTGAGCATGCGGGTCCGCAACTCGAGCCGGGACCGGCTCTTCCGCGCAGTTTTGCCCGCTTTCGGCGTACCGTTCCTCAAGAGCAAGCTCACCGCCGCGCTGGAGAGGAAGATCCGTGTGATACTCGAGCGCACCAATGCCGAGATGATGGAGATCAGACGGCGGCTGGACCTGGCCGCGACCGAGACCAAACGTGAGGTCAAGGACGACGACTCGGCCAGCCAGCGGCTGTACCGCATTGTCGCGAAGCGTGCACAGGAGATCAAGAAGGAAATGGACGCCGTCAAGGCGGTCAAGCGGAAACGGACTGAGCGGCTGCGGCACGAGTCGATCCAGCGACACGACGCTGCGGGGCCCGAGTCGCCAGTATCCACGCCGTCGAGTTCCACATCCGAAATCAACCTGCCTGATGTGGGCGACTTTCCGCGCGCGCCGATCGACAAGAAGAAGTCGTTCAAGATCTCTGCACGGCTGGAAGAGGCGCTCCTCCCCCATCTTTCCGCTGATGCCGAGCGGTCGATCGTGTATCGCCGCTGGCGGGCGGAAGAGTCGAGCAGACGCGCGAACGGCGCCGCGTTGGCGATTGAGCGGACGACGGCAGGCGTCGTGCCCACCGCCACTGGGCTGCGAGGCGGCGCAGGGGGCAAAGGCGCGCAGAAGCTCTGGTGGTCGCCCGTGTTTAACTGGGACTGGCGAGGTCTTGGCGACCCGGGCAAGGCGCCGCGCGAGAAGCCTCGTGCATAGTGGGGGAGGGCAGTGTCTGCCCATGAATGGCCCGCCGCGTCGTGCCGCTCGGGCCATGCAGGTCGACCGATGCTCGCTCGGTCTTAAGCCTTCGGGGCTCGTGCATGCCTCGAGTCGCCGAGAGACCCGACAGGCCCGATGCCTTGTGACACTTTTGTAATCAGCCACATGGCCATTTTGTAATATCATTAATAGTCATATTACACCCCCTATTGTAAATTGTTTCCGCCGGCTCCACTGCACGACGTCATACTTTTTCGCTTCAGACCCGAAGAATGCGGCTTGGACCCGACGACAACTTGCTTTCCAACAACATCTCTCTCATCGCACTCGTCGTCGCTGTAGTCGGCTCATACTTGTTCGACTCGAGTGCACAGCAGCAAGCACGCGGCGGGACTTGCGGGATATAGCGTCGGTCCAGAGCAGGAGCAGCGAGTTTGCACCTCGACCTACCTCCACGTCAACTTTGACAACCGCGACAAACACTTTCCCTTCGCCATCGGCCGATCCGAAGCCATAACAACAGGCCACATACGGCGCAGTACCGCTCCCCCATCGCACATCTCCCCTCCCGATTCCGATTACACCCACCCAAGACCTCGGGATGCCGCCTGTCACCGAGGAGCCCAAGAAGAAGCGTCGGCGCCGCGTCGCCGCACTCACCTGCGAGCAGTGCACGAGGGTACGCCACCTCCCTCGCTGTTCTTGACTGACGTGCCAGCGCAAACAACGCTGCAACAAGGAGATCCCATGCAACCACTGCGTGCAGCGCGGGGTGAGTAGCGCACAACACAACGGCGCTAACGACAGATCGCGGACCAGTGTACGCTTTACATCCCGAGATGGTCTAGCAGTCCCGAGCCGGCGCCGAGACGGACGCCAGAGCGCGCCGCCGCGAGAGACATGCCCCCTGCACCTCCCGCGCCTGTCGACGCTGTCGCTGTCGTCGAGGCGCCGATCATGCCGGTTGTGCCGCTGCGCTCTCCACCACCTGCCGACTCTGAAGCCGCGTTCCGCGACGAGATGCGCGCGCGCATGACGCGGCTCGAGGAGCTGATCCTCGCGTCTAGCGCCCCCGCGGCGGGCCTGTCCCTCCTCTCTGGGCTGAGCGACATCGAGCGCGTGCCGGGCATCCCGCACGCGCACGCCGCGAAGCGGGCCAAGGTCGGCCCGCCGCCTATCCCCGAGCGCCTGAAGGAGGTGTGCGCGACCAGCGGCGTGTCGCCAGAGACGTTTACCCAGCTCATTGCCGAGCTGCCGGACCAAGGGTACGCGTCGCGCATCGTCGTGCATTACTTCAAGTACATCAACCCCCTGCGCTACCCCATCCTCGAGAACAAGTTCTGGTACCCCATGGACGACCTATACGACAAGCAGGCGACAGCGAGCGACGACCTCGAGAGCTTGCGGCATCTGCCCCTCGTGTTCATCGTGCTCGCGATCGGCGTGCTGCTCGCGCCCGAGTCGGTCGCGGGGAGCGACAAGCACCGCCGGGCGGAGAGCCTGCGGCTGTACTGGTGCTGTGAGTGGTGTGGCACGTTCCAGAACATGTGCTAATACGTTTGCGCCAGCCCGCCGCGCCAACCTTTTCACGGCCTCCATCCAGCCCGAGAGCGTCGAACTCGCCCTCGCCGGCCTCCTGGCAGGCATGTACCCCTTGCTCGGGCACGACCGGCCGTTGGTCGAGGGCTGGTCCCTGCTCGGCGCGAGCGTCCGTACCGCGATGGCGGTGGGGCTGCACCGCGACGGGGAGAAGATGGGCCTCGGGCCCTTCGAGGCAGAGTACCGCCGCCGCATTTGGGGATACTTTATGCACGCGGACCGGCACTACTCGCTCATCCTGGGCCGGCCGAGTGCGATCCCCGAGCCGTGCTGGATCTGCGACGCGTGCGAGCCGAAGAATGTCGACCTGGAGACCATTCTCCCCAGCCAGAAGATTCTCGACCGGCCAATGGACGAACCGACGTCCACGACGTTCCTTATCCTCCAGCGACGGCTGGCGCAGATCGACGGACTGATCTGTAACTTGCATCAGAAGCTCAACGAGGTGCCGACCTTCGAGGAGGTGGAGGAGCTCGACGCCAAGATTGGCCGCTTCATCGACTCGCTCCCACCTGCGTTTAGGATCGAGGACGCAGATACGAGCCACGACGTGCTTCGCCCATACTTGCCTGTCCAGCGGCACGCCCTCGGTACGGAGATTGCGTTCGCGCGCATCTTGCTGCACCGGCCATGGCTGCTTCGCAAGGCCGATAACGACAACTTCTTGCTGTCTCGCAAGGCGTGCTTCGAGTCGGCCAAGCTTGATTTCAGGCTGCGCAAGGCGTTCGCCAAGCGTGATCCCAGCGCGCACAAGCAGTTCTTCGCGGCGCAGTTTGTGGAATTCGTAAGTTGTCCCGCAGGATAATGGCTGACGCCGGAAGAACTCCGCAGTGGTGGCTGGTATTGCCGCAGTGACGCAGCCCAACGCGGCTGACGCCGACGAGTTCCGCATGATCCTCCGATGCTTCCTGGAGCACCACCCGCTCGACAACAAAGCGCTGCAGACACCGTCGTCGCAGAAGGAGGTGGCAATCATCACGGCGCTCTACAACCGCAGCTTGCAGGTGGCGGCGGGCAACGCGTCCTGGCCGACCACGGACCAGATCAAGAAGAACCCCATGCTGAGCGACACGCCGAGCGCGTCGCCCGTCGCCATGATGGTGGGCAACGGCGTCGCAGGACTGCCGACCCCGCCGTCGTGCAGCGAAGAAACAGTCACAAATCTCCTCGGCAAGGACATCTACACGACCATGCTCAACCTCGGCGTCGTGAGCGCGCCGTCGGCGCCACTGAGCCGCGTCGACACGGCCTCGCCGAGCGTCACGGTCGACTCGTCGTCCCGAAGCGGCGGCACAATCTTCACGCCGCCGTCCAACATGGACTGGATGGACACGGGCGTGCTCTTCCCCGACACCAACATGGACATGGGGGCGGCGCTGGAGGAGCTCGGCCTGCCACCACAGCGCGGGCCTGGAAACTTGATTGTGGACCCCAATCCGTTGATGAGATGGGCTAATTCGTAAGTTGCGTGGCGACGTGGACAACAGCGCTGACCCTGCCAGTGAATACTACCAGTAGCATTTGTTGTACTATAAGATGATACAAGTTACGTCTACCACTCTAACGTCTCCCTCTACTTGCTACCACCCAAACGCGTCCTCGAAATACACGAGCCGGTCACCGCTCAGCTGACCCAGCCCATGTCCGTATGCCTCGGACACGGCGAGCCGCAAGTCGTCCATCATGACTGGCGGGCCGCAGGCAAGCACAGCGAGCCGTTCGCCGCCGACGAGCTTGGACACGGCCTGTGCCAGCACGTCGCGCATGGGTGGGCGGCCGCTCGACGCGAGCAGCTTGGGGCGTGATGCCGGAATCTTGCGGAGGAGCGACGACCGCTCGTCCTCGCCGAGCTGGCTCATCTCCTCGTCGTCGTCTTCGCTGCTTTCGACCTCCTCGATGCCCCACACGTCGGCGGCAGACACACCCGCTTGGCGCGTGACGTACACATGCGCGCTGGCGCTGCCCGCCAGTTCGCGAGAGCACACGTCGCGCGCGTACGCCGCGTTGGGTACGATCCACGCCACGTCGGCCTTGTCGCGCTGCTCGGCGGCGTACGGCAGCACAGCGGTCACGCCCGACCCGCCAGCGATGAGGAGCACGCGGTCGAACGCTGACACGTCGTGGTGCTCGCCGTACGGCCCTTCGACGAGCACGCGCATGTGCGTCTTGCCCCCTGCGGCGGCCACCTCGTCGGCAATCCGCTTCGTCGCGCCAGCTTGCGGCGCGATGAGGAAGTGCAGCGTCGTGCCCTTTCCGCCTGGGGACGGCTCGGCGCTCGCAAGCGTCATCGGGTGGTTCTCCCACGGCGTGAGGGAGCGCGGCGTATAGAGGAAGTAGTATGCGCCCGGGGCGGGGGTGCAGGCTGCAACCTCAACGGACAGCCGCAACAGGCCGTGCTCCTCGCCCGTGGCGAGCGCGAGCGTGTTGTTCCCCCGCGGCGCGCTCCATGCCAGCGCGGCGACGCGCGCATACCGCAGCCCGCGGTCGAACGCCCACAAGCCAAGACAGGCCCACAGCCACCCGTCGTACGCGCCGCGCATGACCTTGACGTGATAGAACAGCAGGACGAGCGTCGCGAACGCCAGCCAGATATGCAGCTGGAGAAACAGCTCGTATGCGCGTTCGCGGAGCGGTCGGACGGACAGCGGCAGGAGGAGCACCATGGCGAACGTCGCGATGACCCCCATGGCCCAGTATTGCCGTGACCAGAGGGACTGCAGGCTCTGGCCCCGCTCGAGGCCGAGGTAGAGGTACGCTAGGGAATGGATGACTGCTTGGAGGGTCGCGACGCGGGCGACCCAGCGGTGGAAGAGGTTGAGCGAGGCTGGGGCGTGAGTGGGTGCGGTATGCGACAAAGAAGGAGGAGGCAACGCACAGTACGACCACGTCGTGAGCCACAGCACGACGTTGTTCCGCCCTGCCAAAGCCCAGAGCAGCGGCAAGTTCCAGAAACACATGATGCCCGTGCGGTCCGCGACATAGCGGATGAGCTCGATGTCCTTGCGACCAGGCCAGAAGATGCTCTCCGCAGTGATAGTGTACCCGACGAACGTGAAGACGACGTTGAAGCCGACGTACACGGCGACGACGGCCGCCTCGAGGCGGGTAGGTATGCTGAGCCACCCGCTGCCGGCGGGCGCGACGTGCGTGTATCCGAACAGGGCCGGCGTGTCGATGGTGCGCCGGTACCAAGTCACAAAGCGGCTGCCAAGGCTGGCGCTTCGGCCGCTGGCGCCCAAAAGCGGCTTGGACTCCCCTTCGACGTCGGCCGGGCGCTTGCCGCTGCGCGTGTGTCGGGCAAGGCGCGAGACGAGGCCCTGCGCGATGAGGACGAGGAGCAGGAGGTAGAGGAACTCGCCGAAGCCGTGGTGCTGGGCGAGCGCGTCAGCGCGCGCCGGGAACGATGACAGTTTAACTCACGAAAGCTTGGTTCAGGTCCCAGGTGTACTGAGAGTCAGCTGCGCAGCACACAAGTCACTCACGAGAGTGTCATATGCGACATTGTAAGCATGCAGCGCGGGCCGCACGCCGACGTCGTACACGACCCGCGGATCAGACACCAGCGTGTCGACAATGAGCGCCTCGTCGCGCATCGTGTCGTTGCGCCACAGCTCGGCAGGGCCAACATCGACGCCGCCGAACCGTTCCAGCGCGGTGCGGACAGCGGCGTAGCCCTCGCCAATGTCGCCCGGAGACTCGCAGAACACGTCGAGGCAGTGCACCGCGCTCCCGAGCCACAGCTTGGAGCGGGCGTGCGCTTCGAAGATGTTGCGCGTGGGTGGGGCGTCGGAGAACTGGACGCTGCCTAGCGCCGCCTGGCATGCTTCGCCGCAGAGGCCGGGGCGGAGCTGCAGGAAGACGGAGTGCGAGGAGGTGCGCGGGGCTGCTGAGGCCGCGGGCAGGAGGAGGAGAGCGAGGGGGACAAGGAGGAGGGGGAGGAGTATTGGAATCATTGTGCTGGTGGCCGAGGCCTGGGATGGAGGTCAATGGAGAGGCAGCAGCAACATGCGATGGGTGGTGAGTGAGTCGAGTGAGTCAGTGCCAGCGTGCCAGCGTTATCAGATTAGACTGGGCCGTGTTTTTCGCCAAGGCGGAAGGCGCGGGACAGTCGGCCGAAGTGCAAAGGGCATGTTTGCCCCCCAGGCAGTTTCGAGCCCTGCCATCCCTCCTGAGTCAGAGACGAGGGGTCATGCCACGCGAGCATGCTGCGGCTAGCTGCTGCGCTCGCTCGCTACCTCCGTCGCTACCGCCTCAGGTCGCCGAGAGCCGAGCGTCGTGAGTGGATGAGAGGTAGTGAACGCCGACAGTCCGAAATCGCGCAGGCAGAGCAGGCAGAGCAGTTTTTGCGGCGGCGGCACGCGCATCACGTCAGCCCGCGTCACTCGAGGCTAAACGACACAGCCGACCACCCAGGAGGTCAGGTCGGATGTCGCCGAGATGTCCGACTCGGCGGCATGCAGCCAGCCCATGATGCGGTGCGACGATGGCTAGCTAGATACAGCAGCGGCGGCGAAAAGTTGCCTGTTGTTGTCGTGTATACATCCACCATCGCCCGCAGCGGGCAACGACACAATGGCGACAGAGAGTACGCCGCTGCTAACAAGCACCGACGGCGAGAGCGGGCTCGTCGCGCCCGCGCGCTCCGCGCCATGGTACGCGCCTGCGCGCCTCCTCCCGCCCCTGCACCGCGTCTACCTCATGTCCTTCTTCGTGGCCCTCACGCTGAGCTTTACGCAGACGTCGCTCGTGTACTCTTTCCGCACGATGACCTGCGACGAGTACTACAAGACGCACGAGTGGGACGGGGTGGGGGACCGGTGTGCGCGCAAGGAGATTGAGGCGAGCACGGCGAAGAGCATCACGGCGATGGGGACAGTCATGGTTACTGGGAGTGAGTGTCGAGCACAGCGAGCGGAGCGAGCTGTGCAAGGCGAGCCGAGACGCGAAGGGGATCCGGCAAGGCGCGGCGAGGCCGTACTCGACTGACTGCTCGCGCGAGGCCGTACCGTCCACTGACACCCCAGCCATCATCAACCTGTTCAAATCAACCTACGTGATCGAGCGCTACGGCATCAAGAACGCGCTCGCACAGCAGACCTTCTGGGGCGCATGCCGCAACCTATGCCAGACGTATGCCCAGATCGTAGGCGGCGCGGCGGGCATCCGCATCATCACCGTGTCGCAGGTGTTCAACTCCATGGGCAGTGGAGGAGGGTACCAGCTGTGCGCGAACGGGTTCGTGTCGCTGCTGTCGTCGGACGAGGCGCGCACGGCCAACTTTGGCGTGATCCAGGGGATCCACATGCTCGGCTCTGCGGTAGGCTACACTGTCGGCGGCACGATCGAGCGCCTCCTCGGCCCACTGGCACCGTTCAACGTCGCCTTCGTGTGCCTCGTGTTCTGTACCTTCTTCGCGGCGGTCAGCCTGCCGTACATCGACCCCAAGACGGAGATCACGGGCAAGAACGGGCAGAGCGTGACCAAGAAGAAGAAGCGCGGCCTCTTCTCCCCGCTAAAGGTGTTCATCCCTCGCCGGGTCACCAGCGAAAGCGGCAAGACAAAGCTCGACACAAACGTCTTCTTCCTCGGCGTGGGCACGTTCACATCCGTCCTCGCCACGGGGTACGTCAACATGGCGCTCCAGCTCGTCGGGACCAACGCGTTCGGGTTTACGCCCGACACGTCGGGCATGATGATGAGCTGCACGCAGCTGGTGCAGGCTGGGTTCTTGAGCCTCGCCTTCCCCCGCATCATCGCGGCAGGCCGACGGTGGTACGCCGCGCCGGCGCACAAGGTGTGCGTGCCGTCGTCGTCTGCCTCCTCGTCCTCCTCCGCGTCGTCAACGCGCACCCTCACCAACGATCCCTCGGACGCAGTCGACCCCGCCAACCCCGACCAGGCGGAGCTCGACGCCGCCGGCTCGACGCTGCCCGACACGCCGCAGAAGCCGACGGACGCGGCCCACGGGTCAGCCTTCGACCTTGCCTTCCTCCGCCGCTCGATTCTCGTGGCCGCGATCCTCACGTCGGCAGTCAGCTTCTCCAACAAGTGGTGGCACCTGTACGTTGCCGCCGCGGTGCTGCCCTTCTCGAGCGGCACCGCGCCGGCGGCCAAGGGCGTCATGCTGGATATCGTCAATGTCGAGGACCGGGCAGACGCGTTGGCGGGTATTGCTCTGGTCGAGAAGATTGGTGAGTCGTGCGAGCTGTGCTGCGGGCGAGGGAGTCATGATGTCGTTCGAGTGCATGGTGTCGCCTCGTGCTCGCGTCCGCCGAGAGAGGCCATGGCGCCGATCGCGTAGCCCGGCATCGCGTCGTGCTAGCCCGAAGGGGATGCCAAGCCCGGCCAGACCCCACACTGACACCACCCAGGCCAGGTCTCCACGATCAGCGTGTTCGGCTTCGCCTTCGCCTACCTCTCCGAGATCGGCCGCCCGACGCTAGTCTTCGGCGTGGACGCGTTCGTCGCGCTCATCGCGTTTGTGATGCTGCTCCCCGTGTCGCTGCCGCGTGGTGCGGCGAGCGGAGCGGACAGGGTGTAGTGGAGTGGACCGTGGGTGGAGCGGGGCGGAAGCCCGCCCCTACCCCTCCGGTATACCGGCACACCATAGACTCATAGATGCATATGCAGGCAGCGTTTGCTCGTTGCCCCGCGTGGTGCCGACCCGGGGCCGCGCGGGGTCCGACTGGAGCGGAGGTCGGAGCCGCGTGGGCAAAAGCCGTACGATCAGGTGATGTGGTGGACTTGTCAGGACAGGACAGGGTGGGTGGGTTGTTGACACGGTTCGTCCAGTCCACCAGATATGCCACCGAGATCTTCATCCACCGCTGGCACTGCCACTCGTCCATCCGCACTACCACGATCTCCCTCGTCTCCTCGCCAAGCATCCATCACGTTGCCCCCTCGTCCTCGTCGATCATTACCTTGCACACGTTTGCACAAGCACGTTTTACGCCGTACACGTTCCTCCTCGGCTCTGCTCTACTTATAGTCTTGAGCACGATAGCACCACGGCGGTCAAACTGTACCTCGCTACCAAAATAGCACCTCGGCTCGTGCCACCCTGCCACCCTGCCACCTCGGCTCCTTGCCGCCGCACCCAAACTCTGATAACCTCGTCGTGTGACTAGCCGATTGGCACTGGGACCCTCGCGGCGCATAGCGAGCAGCAGGTGGGCAGCTCGCTCTCCCCGGCTAATCCCTCAATCCAGTCTCCCATGTGGACTCGCTAGCTAGTCTGTCTCAGGGCTATGTTTATCCTCGCCTCCACTGAGCGTTCCTCGCCGGTGACTGCGGAGCAATGACAGGCGGCTCGGTCGTGGCCGACATGACTCGGGTCGAGCGAGGGGACAGAGAGAAGAGGTATAAGTTTGCTTCGCTCATGAGGCGGATGCGGCACATACCTGCCTGCCACCACCCACAATGACAGTCACCACTGAGCCAGTGCCAGTGCTCCCTGCTGCCGGGTCGCCAGGCGACACTCCGCTCGACGAGAAGAAGGTCGACCTCAGCCATGACGCGCAGGCGGCTTACGAGGAGCGCGACCTCGAGACCGGGGACGGTGTCGACGTCAAGACGGGTACGTCCCCCTTCGCTCCCCCATCTGACAACCGCAGCCCGTGCGTCCGACTACTTCACCATCATGGCGAGCGGCTTCGCGCTCGTGTCGGACGGGTACCAGAACAACCTGGCGACCGTGTTCAACGTCATCTTCGGCATCCTCTACCCGCACGACTACACGAGCGGGGTGAAGACGCGCGTGTCGAATGCTCTGCTGATTGGCGAGATTATCGGCCAGGTCGTCGTCGGGCTGATCTGCGACCGGATCGGCCGCAAGACGGCCATGGTCGGCACGACATTGCTCATTGTCATCGGCGGCATCCTGTCTACCGCCGCGTCGGGCAAGACCGCCGCGGGCATGTTCTGGATGCTTACCGTCGCGCGAGGCACCGCCGGCGTCGGCGTCGGCGGAGAGTATCCTGCGTGCTCGACGTCCGCGTCCGAGTCGGCCAATGAGAAGTTTGGGCGGAACCGCGGCATGGTCTTCATCCTCGTTACCAAGTGAGTATGTGGTAGTGGCGGCGCTGACCCCCAGCCTCATGCTCTCCATCGGCGGACCCATCGTCATCTCCCTCTTCCTCCTCATCATCAACGCCGCGGGGTACAAGGGCACCAAGAGCGCCAGCGACCTCCACAAGCTCAGCTACACGTGGCGTATCCTCATGGGCATTGGAATCATCATCCCGCTGAGCGTGTTCTACTTCCGGTGAGGCGATGTCAGGCAACACAAGTGAAGGTAAGCGAGCTGACTCCCCCAGCCTCCGCATGAAGAACCCCAAGATCTACCGCCGTAACGCCATCCGCCACTCTCCCCCCTACCTCCTCATCCTCAAGCGCTACTGGAAGACGCTCCTCGGCACCGCTGGAACATGGTTCCTGTACGACTTTGTCACCTTCCCCAACGGCATCTTTAGCAGCACAATCATCGCCAGCGTCGTGCCCAACGCTGGCATCGTTAGGACGTTCGAGTGGAACTTGCTGCTGTCGGTGCTTTCGCTCCCCGGCGTGTTCCTCGGCGCGTTTGTGGTCAAGTAGTAAGTCGAGAGTGGGAAAGAGCGTGGCACTGACGCTCAGCACCGGACGCAAGAACCTCCTCATGATGGGCTTCTCAGGCTACATCATCTTCGGTCTCATTGTCGGACGTGAGTGCCGCCACCCGGGGTAGAGCTCACGCCAGTGTCGTACGACAAGATCACCAAGGTCGTCCCCGCCTTTATCGTCATGTACGCCATGATGCAGTCCTCGGGCAACTTTGGCCCGGGCAACATGGAGGGCACGATCAGTGCCGAGTCCTACCCTACCTCGATCCGCGGCACGTGCTACGGCCTGTCCGCGGCCATCGGCAAGGCCGGCGCCGCGATTGGCACGCAGTGCTTCACGCCTATCCAGAGTACGTCGCACGTTGTCGCCTTAACACGCCGAGCTCACGCCCCAGCCCACCTCGGCAAGAAGTTCACGTTCATCATTGCCGCTTGCTGTGGCGTCGCTGGCGTCCTCCTCGCCTTCTTCTGCGTCGAGGACAAGGGCAAAGACCGCCTCGAGAAGGAGGACGAGGCATGGCGCCAGTACCTCGTGGACCACGGGTACGGCCACCTTGCCATGGGCGACGGCACGGGTGGCGTGCAGCGCTCGGCCGAGGGCAACGTGGACCATGAGCCGCTCGAGTACGAGAAGTAGGAGGAAGGGCCATAGTTAGATTGGTTAGGTGACGTGGTGCGTGCAGGGAGTTAGGGAACGTGGTGCGTGTGCCGGTCGGGGATAGACAACTTGATGCATCACAGTAGCCAAGTGCGGGCGCGGTCGTGTTCCTCTTCGCTGCTTCGTCCTTCGAGCGAGCTGCGGCCCTCGAGGGATTTACGCGCCAGAATGTCGCGGTGGCAGCATCCCTCGCAGCCGGAGTAGACGGCGCACAGGACGTCGGAGTTGGCGTGGTGCGCGTGCTGCTCGCGGCACCGGGCCTCGCACGGCCCGATGGAGATGAAGCCGTGCGGGTTATGGTAGCTGCGCGTTTCTTTAAGCACGCCCTCGTGCGGGCCTGGGCGGCCGAGCCCCACGCGGTCCAGCTCGGCAGAGTATCGCGGGTCCGCGACGGCGAGCACTTCGCCCTGGCAGTGGATCGCCCAGCGCCCGTTCAGCGGCCCAAACTCGGCCGTGTCGTACCGCAGCAGCGCGAGGCTCAGCTCTTGGAAGTTGTGGAAGACGGCCGCGAACGGCGCGGCTTGCGTCGGTGATGAGGGCGGCGGCATGGCGGTCGGTGGGGGGTGGTGGCGGGGGTGCGCGAAGTATAAGTACCCCACCAGTCAAGTCTTGCGTCGCCATGCATACTGCTGCTGCGTGGGCTGTGATTCGAGATGATGATGAGAGTGAGATGATGAGACGACGACGACGACGACAACTAAACGTGGTCGCGATGGGTCTCGACTTTGATGACGTCAAGGGGGCATCACGTGATCCCACTCGATCGACATTGAGCGTTGTCGCGAGTACGCGACTTGCTCGTTGTCCACATCGCCCTCAAGCGCTCACGACGAGCAGCGCGTCAAGCTCGACGGGTGCACGGTGCAGCCGCCAGTCACTGCCCGCGACCGTCGCCAGCGCCATGGCCCTCGACGCCGCGGCGTACCCGCACATCCTGGACGCCGTCCTCGCGCACGCGCAATGGGACGCCCTCCTCTCGCTGCGCGGCGTTTCCAAAGCCCTCCTGGCCCGCGACAGTGTCATAACCTACGCGCACGTCGCCATCAGGGTTGACCACGCCGCCGACGGCGCTGCTGTTCAGATCCTCGATCCGTACACCTTCCGCCGGATCCCCGGTTTGCGGTTCGACGCGTCGCGCGACCTTGAGCACCGGCTCACGCTGGCCCGGTTGGCACAGTACGTTGTCACCCTCGACGTGCTCGACGACAATCACCAGTGCCCACTCCTGCCGCGGTGGATCTACCGCCGGCTGCGGGCGTGCTTCGCCAATATCAAGACGCTGCGGTGCACTTCTGTTGCTGGACTATTATTCGCGCGATCGGCAAGTACCGTCGTCTTCTTCCACCGGCTCACAGTAACCCCGCCTTTGAAGAGGCCGTACTGGCCTGATATCATCGAGTGGCCTCTGGAGAGGCTAGTTGTTCGCCTCGAGATACCGCAGGACCTCCTCCCTGACCCGGAGCGGGGGTTCGACGCCAACGGTCAACCGCGAGCAACGCCGCTGTTCGACGCGCTGTACGCCCTACGCATGGGCATGATGCCGACCTATGCTGCCGAGTGCATCGTCCTTGCCTCCCAGGGCAGCGATGCTCCGCCGCGGTACTCTGTCCCGGAGGCGAGCACAAACCGGTTCCGGCTGCTCATTTTCACCATCTTCGTGTTCATGAACCCGAAGAAGAGGATGCGCGTAGCCGGCCTGGAGACGATTGATCCAGGGCTGATGGGGCTGGAGGTTGCCGCGCAATCCGACGCGAGCGACCGCATTGCTGCTATCTGCGCTGTCGTGCGAGAGATGCTCGCCGACCCCTCCTGCCCGGTAGACTACCTCGAGACGGTCGAGTGCACCACGGCCGTCACGCTCGGAGACTATCGTGACGCGGTTGTCGCCGACGAATGGGTGCTGTCGAATACTTGGCCTGGGGGAGGGTTGCCAATGCCGTCGTCGTGGGCGAGAGGTTCGGCGTAGAGGCTGGAGCCAGGGCTCGAGCGGGACAATGCCCAACGAGTAGTAGTTGTTCTACCTCGGATTCGATACGGCGCGGGTGTTTGACGCGCCGTCGGAGAGGCCTGAGGCCCAATCGTTGGTCGGCGAGGTCGGAGCGTTGAGCGGGTCGACGCCGCCGCCGGCGATGGTGGCGAGTGACGCCATTGATCGACATTCGCTCAAGTCCGAAATCCGCTGCGCCATCGCTCCCACCACAGACACCTCTTCCATCACATCCCCTTGCCGATGCCCGCACTGCACATGCATTATGCATTGTCCATCAGCAAATCGGGCTGTCTGTCGAGCGGTGAAGAGGCCGCCGGATACGGGCCGATAGGCGGAGCCCCACCTCGGTGTGGCAACCGAGCCACCCACTGCCCGTCGCGTTAGTCGCGTTGGGCCGACGACGAGAGCGCGTCGTCACATTGACGTGATGGGTTCACATTCTGGTGCCATCGGCATGCCACTATCACTCTGCAACCTGCTGAGTGAGCACGTCGGCCTACTACGTTGATGGGGTTGGTATAAAGCCAGCACCACCATGACGCCAAGTGCATACGACAACAACACCCGGCACAATGGCCGCCGCAGCTGTCCTCCCGCCTGTCGACCTGCTCGACCTCAACCGCCTGACCCTCGGAGGCAGGGTCGAGAAGGCGGACTACACCGCCGAGGAGAAGAAGGTGAGCAGGTGTATGTGTGTGGACGCGCTGACCCCTTCAGAAGAAGATCTTTGAGACGTCGTACGAGCCCTCCGAGTCGTGGTGGTCGGCCAACCAGCTCGAGTACACCCGCCCTGCAGACGACCCGCTGCCGGCCGGCTTCCCTGCGCACGTCAACCCCCAGACGCTCTGGGACGGCAAGGAGCTCATCAACCAGCGTGCGTTGGCCTTTGCTCCCCTGGCATCGCTGACACCTCGCAGCCGAGAAGTGGCTCTACACCTTCACCCCCGAGGATGTCAGCCTCCTCGACGCCGCGTACGACCACTTTGTCGGCCTCAAGCTCCACAACAACAAGATCGGCCGCGCCACCTTCCCCATCCCAGCCGAGTCGCGGCTGTACGCCGAGCTCCAGAACGTGACCCACCAGATCAACCATGGCGTCGGGCTGCGCGTCCTCCGCGGCCTGCCCGTCGACGAGTGGACACGCGAGAAGCAGATTGTCGTGTTTGCCGGCGTTGCGTCGTACCTCGGCGACGAGACGCGCCAGCGCCAGGGCGACAGGAACATTACGCACCTGCGCGACATCACCCACCTGACGGCCGATGACCGCCCCGCAATTGGTGAGTCGAGCAGCATGACCTTATGCCGTGCACATTTCTGACCCCACCAGTGGTCAAGGGCCAGACGAGCGGCAACCAGGTGTTCCACAACGACGGCGCGGCGGGCATTGTCGGCCTCATCACCCTCGGCGTCGCCGAGACTGGCGGCCTGAGCCAGCTCTCGTCCGTCGCGGCGACGTACAACGACCTGGCGAACTCGCGCCGCGACATCCTGCGCGTGCTCGCGACGCCCGACTGGGTGTCGCAGTACGGCGTGCATGCGAACAACCACGGCTCTAAGGCGCTCGTGTACCCCATTAACGAGGGCAAGGACATCTTCTTCGCGTACTCCCGGCGCCCGTTCTTCGGGTTCTACGAGGCCAAGGCTGGCGTCGACCCGTTGCCGGAGGACAAGCACCTCGCGCTCGACGCGGTGCACTTCACTGCCGAGAAGTACTCGCTCGACATTGCGCTCCAGAAGGGCGACCTCGAGTTCTTCAACAACCACACCGTGTTCCACGCGCGCAATGCGTCCACTGACTCCGAGGAGAACGCGCGCCACCTCATCCGCATCTACATCGAGAACAGCGCGCAGGAGATCCCAGAGCAGCTCAAGGAGCAGTTTGCCTTTGTTAACGACCGTACCGGGCCAGAGCCGGACAAGTGGCCCCTCGAGGCTTGGGACAAGGACAGCTAGTGGTTGTTGTGGCAACGTTGTACATTGTCTATGCACGCACCGATCATGAAGGGTTTGCGTGCCTGACTTGGCGACGTGTACCACGAGGGATGCCCGCAGCAGTTAAGCAGTTGCATGTTTGCGCTTTCGTTCGAGGGGTAACATCATTGGCGCGCAACGCAGCCTAGGAGCTCCACATCCAATCGTGGTACACCCGAGGCTTCGTGGCAGCCAGCTGGTTTGGACAAGCCCCGAGCCAGCTGCCCTCCAGCCGCGACGACAATGATGGTGCCACATTGTGACACACTCGTCAACACCTAAGTTAACACGCGTGGCATTGTGGCACGCGCTGTTGTGTACCCACCCCAACCCACCCCAGCGCTGCGCTCATCCCTCACACTCCTCAGCCAGTCTCAACATGCCTACAGTACATATACCACAGAAACTCGCCATGTTGCTTTCGCTCCTCACACCACAACTGCCCAACATGTCCGCAGTCCTCGACCCCAGCGGCTTTCCGCACATCCTCGACAATATCCTCGGCCATCTGCCCTGGAGCGCACTCCCGCCTCTCCGCGCCGTGTCCAAGGCCATGGACACGCGTATCAAGGCAGTCATGTACCGCCACGTAGTGCTACACTTCCAGTGGGCCCCGGAAACGGACCAAACCGACATCCCGGTGCTCCACATCGTCGACCCCTACTACTTCCGCCCCCTCCCAGGCCTCAACTGTGATTTTGACGGCTGGTCTGTCCACATGGAGACCGTGGCCCAACTCGCCGAAACACATTCATCATCGACATCATTGGGGACAAGTTTAAGAACGACGACCACGTCGTTAGTGCTCTGCGCTTTTCCATCCCCGACTCGACCATCGTGCGCGTTTACCTCAACCAGACGGCTGGACTCGCCCCTCTACGCTTACGCTGGTTCTTCCCTAACCCCTTCCCCACTGGTGTCGCCATCTACCCCACTCCCCTAGCTCCCCAAATCCCCAGGAGCCGTGTCTTCCCTTCCCGGTTCGGCCTCGCCGCGGTCCAGATTCACGGCGTTCCCAGCGACCCGAATGCGCTCGTTATCCTTGTCCGCAAGCCCGAGGACCTGACAGACACATCTGTCTCCCCTCTTGATCGGAACCGCAATCAGCAGGACTTGAACGTTTTCATGCAGGTATTCGAAGGCCGGAGCTACACCTGGTGGACACACGTGAAGATCCTCGTTGTCGACGAGAGCGACCGTACGCTCGCTCGAGGTCCCCTCCTCGGCAGCCTCAGGAAGTACTTCAGGGGTGACACCCCATCGAGATTGCTTTCCTCAGCGACTACTGTCAAGCCAACTCTGTGACTGCCGACCAGGTCTTCGCCTTGACCATTAGGCCCGGTACGCCGCTCCCCGCTCCTCGCTCCTGGACCGATCTGCCTCGTCGCCCGTTGACTGCGTCGCTTGCGCCTATCGACGAGGCGGAGGAAGAGGACGACAAGGAGGACAAGGAGTATAAGGAGGACGAGAAGTAGACTTTCTGTACGCGTTATGTAATCCGTTTTGAAGCATGACTGTCGCGCTTTATTGGCCCTTCAAGTTGCGGCTCAAAGTGCAAAGTCAGTCGCGTCAAGTTCGGACCCTGGTGTGCCACTTTTGTCGCACCCCCGGCCCAGCGTCTCGCCCCTTTGTCCATCCCACTCGCTCACTTTGATCTTTGCCACCCACACAACTCATCTTTGTCTCTTCTTCTTTTCCCTCACTCACACCACCGCATACCCATACCCACAACACGACGATGTCCAGCCTCCTCGACTACCCCCACATCCTTGACCGCATCGTGCACCACTTCTCCTGGTCCGACCTCGACGCGCTCTACATCGTCTCCAAAGCTGTGCACGATAAGATCAGCTCGATCAAGCTCCGTCAAGTCGTCTTCTACATCGACTCGGAGGAGAGCACCACCATCCACATCCGCGACCCGTACAAGCATGGTCTGCTGCTCGTCCTCGACCGCACCGATATGGTCCAGTTCACGACGCGCTTCCCTAAGCTCAAGAAGCACACCAAGGTGCTCGACCTGGCGGGCGATCTGTTCCTCCTCGGGCCTTGGACCGACCTCCTCGGCGAGTTTCTCGCCAAGGTGCCCGCCCTCCGCGCGCTCGAGGGCTCGGTGGGCCTGCTGAGCCCGCTTGTGCGTGACCGGCCGGAGGCAAAGATGTGGACCCAGCGCGCTGGCGGTCCGCAGATGGCCGTCGTGATCCGTGTCCCTGAAGGACACAAGTTCGGCGACCGCAACTTCGACGTCGAGAAGGGCTTCGTCTACTACGGAATCGGTCTCAAGCCGCACGAGCTTCTAGTTATGATCAGCCAGTATGGCGGCGACCAGGAGCACGGTACCCCGGTGGGCAACATATACTCGGCCATGAGCACGGGAGGAGGCCGCTACACCGACGTCGTTTTCATCGGCGTCGACGACCTCTACCCTCCTCCCCAGGCTTCTGACCTCGACCGCTTCGCCCGCAACTTTGGCAACGCGATGAACGACCCCGACCTCTGGAAGCTTTACCGCTTCCCCGAGCAGCCAAACATCAGCATCAAGTACCTTTCGGTGCGCGAGTACCGCTCCCAGTGCGGGCTCACCAACGAGCAGTGGGATCTGCTCATGTTTGCTCCGGGCAAGGGGTTCCCGCTCCCGCAGGAGTGGTCCTAGGGTGGGTTGTGTGAGCGCGCGGGGATAACGGTTCTAACCGCCCAGCCTCGATTGTACCACCCCTCAAGGCTTGAAGAATGAATGTGCATGTTGACGTACTACAATGCACAACAATGTGCTCTCCGGATGCCCTCCACGCCTCCGCTCACTACGGGCACATGGACGAGACTGACTCATTTGCACCCGCCCCCAGTCTATGATCCTATCAAAAATCGGACGCGGTCGAACGGCAGGGTAGTCGAAGTGACACACCGTGTTAACCATGACCTCCACGTTTGCACTGACGACCACTCCATTGCATTGATACTCGAGCACACTGCTGGGGTCACCCAATTCCCCCCGGCTGCACCACTCGGCCAACACTGTTTGCATGAAGAAGCTGGCGCTGGAAAGACTAACGGACTGAAATCTGAAGCGGACGCATAAGTATGAGGTGGGCTGAAGGGCCTCCACGGCGGGTAGCCCTAACCAGCCAGACCGGTCGGGAGGGTGGCCCACGTACGCGGGAGGATGACGGTGGACGACATTGGCATATTGCACGAGCCGTACTGGACAGACTCGGCGCCGACACTCACGCCGAGGGGGAAGCACGCGCCGATCTGGTTCGGGGCTGGCGGGTCAGCAACGCCGTGTGTCCCGCCAAGCCACTCACCCGAGCTGCCACTCGGGCACCCCGAGATGTCGAACACGGTCTGCCCGTTAACGTCGAGCGTCTGGGTCCAAGTGCCCATGTTGACGACGATGAAGGAGCCGGCGTAGATCCCGCCGCCGTCGCCGGAGTACACGAACGGGCTGGACATGTACCCGGCGAAATCGGCTGCAGCGTCAGCGGAAGGGAGGTAGAGCGACACCTACCGACGTAGTTCTGGCACGAGGAGTCCGAGTAGTAGTTGATCTGGAAATACGTGTCGTCGCGCGGCTTGACAGCCGGCTTGGGCTGCGGGACGAGGAAGCGCGCGGTGGTGGTCGAGGCGAGGAGGGCGAGGGCGGTGAGAATGGCGGGGAGCATTGTGTGAGCTGTTGGTCGAGTTGTAAAGTGTGCAAGGGCTTTGGAGGTGGAGTGGCGATAGCTGCTGGCGAGCAAGACTGCTTGCATCGGGATCTTAAGTATGACAAGGCCTCATGTTTGACCGAATATTGTTACGCTGGGGCGAAATCCGTTGGCCGACAACGCACCGCTCCCACCCCGCCATTGCTGATCAGTGCTGTGAACACGCCCATTCGACCTGCTCAGCTGATCATGGGGCCATGTCTAACGCTGTACAGCTGTGCGGGGCAGGGCGAGGGCCACCACGGGGAATGACGTCGCTTCCTCATTTCCGGCGGTGCTGATCGCCTTGCGGCAGTGGTCGGCCACAGGTTGACCGACATTTTTGGTGCAGTGCCGTGTCGGGCACTCCAGGTACACGTGAAGGCCGTACGACTGAGCTGCTCCTCGGACGGTGGGCAATGGAATCGGGCGGAGGCGTGGAACACCCACGCAACTGACATGACGATAGAGCCCTCCACTGTGGTCACCTCATCTTGTTCGACCCCCGGGCATGTCTAGCCGCCAGCATTGTGTAGGTGAGATATCGGGCGGTGCATAGAGTAGGTAGGTATGTACGACGGCAGGGGCTACATACTTGTAGTAGCGGCGACGGCGCGGCATCGCCGGTGGCGCGAGCTCGCTGGCTAGGGTGTCGAGCCTTCTTCAACAAGCATGACGGGGGGCCACTACACTGGTATACTACAGTGCAGTTGGAACATAACCTTGGTTCTGCGCCGTTGAGACAAGAGGCAACATGGATTATTGCAAGGGTGTTCGATTGCGAGTAGAGCCAGTACAAACCACTCTTTTGTTTGCTGCATGCGACAGTGCGCCAGCACCTGTGATGGAAAACGATAACAATGAGACGCGTCAAGCCATTGCAGCCTTCGCGGCCTTGACAAAATCGCTGCACCACCTCCGTCACAATCAGAGAGATACAAGAGCGATGAACAGAGTCATGACTCCTGCCCAGCATCAACATCATCGCCCTCTCTCTCATCGACATTGACCCGAACCCCACCCACACGCCATGGGCAACCACCTCTCCGCGTTCTGCCGGCCGAGTCACAGGTCAATGCCGTCAGGCTCGCTACTGAACTGCACAAAGTGGACAGAGTTTGGCCAGCACTGGTTCATAAACGTACTTCTGGCTCTGAAAGACAAGTTGGAACCAACGGACGAACTACAGAGTCATTGAAGGAGGAGAATGGAAGTGAACCACCCCGCGCGCCTAAGCCGGGGCGAAGCACTCGGCACAGAAGAGCTCGCAGGCGCCAAAGTAGATGCTCTCCTTGCCGACGTTCATGCCGAGGGGGAAGCAAGTCTGGATCTGGTTGGCCTGAGCTGGAGGGTGTCAGCCACACTTCCCATTGTCAGAGGGAATCGACTGACGCGGGTGGTCGCTCGGGCAGAGCGAAATGTCAAAGACGGTCTGGCCGTTCACGTCGAGCGTCTGAGCCCAGGTGCCGACGTTGACGACGATGAAGCTTCCAGCGTAGGTGCCGCCGAAGTCGCCGTCGTAGTTGTGCGGGCCCTGGAGGTAGCCGTCGAAGTCGCCTAACGCACCATCAGCTTCGTCACCGGTCACTAGGGGGAGGGAAGAGGAGAGCCACGCACCAATGTAGTTCTGGCACGAGCCATCCGAGTAGTAGTTGACATGGAAGTAGTCGTCCTCGCGCGCAACGACGGCGGGCTCGGTGCCAGGCACGACGAGGGGGGAGGCGGTCGCGGTCGCGAGGAGGGCGAGGGTAGCGGTCAGGGCGGCGAGCATTGTGGTGTTGTTTGGGTGTTGAGTTGAGTTGCGAGGTGAAGTGTGAGGAGAGGTTGTCGTTATTGATGGGGAGCATAGACCCAGGACCAGGCTTAAGTATCGTTTGACGACTGCCACCTCTTCACCAAATCAGCCTGCCACCTGGGGACACTGCTCGGCCAGATGCAGTTGGCCGCCGGCCACGAGATCCACACCCACCTGAACGTCAGTGGCTCAGCGCCTCAGAACCGGGGGATCCATGGGAGGCGGTGTGCAATCCGGCGCGGCGATGCGAAGCGCTGCGCTCCGCCGAAAGGCAAACCCCCGCTAATCAGTCAGCTGTGTACCTTTCCAGCAGCATGCTCAACGCATGCTGCGCAGGCTTCTCGGCACCGCAAGCACCGATTTATGCGTCTCCGAGATATCGGGTCTGTGCTGCGGATGAAGAGGGCACGACGCGTGACAGTTAGGCGCCCTGTTTGATGCTACACATCGCCGCCTCGTCTCGTCTATTCCGGGTTCCTGGATGAAACTGTGCCCCGCCTGGGGCTGGGGCTGGACCATGGCGATGAGTGATTCGTGTTCGCCCCGTTGCGGTGGAAGAAGCTGTGGTCTCGACACGATTCGCGGCCCAGCTTGGATGCACAGCACGCACTCGCCAGATCTGGACTCAGCACCGACACTGGGGCGTCAGTGCGCCTCGCCCCGGCCGCGCCTCGTCGTGCCCAAAGATGCTTCTGTGGCTGTCGGTGGGCGTCACAAGGTATGCCAGACATGCTTCTGTGCCACAGGCGAATCAGTCAGCGTTTCGGGACGCGCGGTGGCTTCTTCCATCCAGCAGTCGCGGCAGCGCCCCGAAGCGCGGCGGGGCGAGAGCGGAGCGCTGACACACCGCCGACGCTTGCTCTGGAATAGCATGCAGCTGTGTTGGGCGAGCTTGGCGTCGTGGTGGTATCTGTGGCGGTGGACTGGCAGATGGTATATAGTCTGGCCTGGGTGCTCGTCGACTCTACATCCCAACAACTCCCAACTCTCACTCTCACCACTCAACAACACTCTACCAACCAACCCAACCACCTCAACCAACAACAACATGTTCCCCGCCCTCTTCACCACCCTCGCCCTCGTCGCCTCGGCCGCCGCCGCGCCCCTCGTCGACCCCGCCCAGCCCGGCGTCGTCGCTCGCGAGGACGACTACTTCCAGGTCAACTACTACTCTGACGGCTCGTGCCAGAACTACATTGGTGAGTCGCGCCTCGTTGGGGTGTGCATGTAGCTCACACCCCCAGGCGACTTTGCCGGCCAGCTCACCGGCCCCCACAACTACGACGGCAACTTTGGCGGCACCTTCGCCGGCTCGTTCATCGTCGTCAACGTCGGCAAGTGGGCGCAGACGCTCGACATCAACGGCCAGACGGTGTTCGACATCTCGTCGTGCCCCAGCGACCACCCGCGTGAGTGTGACACGGGCCCCCGCATGAGTTGAAACTGACAGCCGCCCCAGCCCAGGCCAACCAGGTCTCGACCTGCTTCCCCCTCAACATGAAGTGGGTGACCCACTTGACATGACTAACGCCCCAGCGTCGGCTCGGAGAGCATCTACTTCGGTATTTGCGAGCTCTTCTGCGCCGAGTGCTTCGCCCCCGCGTAAGCGCGTCGCTGGGCTTGGTCCGCCTGCAGGTGCAGAGCGGTACTACCCCTACGTGACGAGGACAATGTAGCTCCGTAGTCTCAGTCTCCGTATTCAAAGAGCCAGAAAGTGTATGAAAGAAGTGCTGGCCAATGTGTGCCTTCGGCGTGGTGGTGGGGTGTCACTCCCTTCGGAACATCTAACCTGCACAAGCTGTGATGGGACAAGAGGAGCTTATAGAGCATCGCAGTATTATGTAACCCTCTGACGTATCTACGCATGCCGCGTTACCGCCGCTGCCTTGGTTTCAGCCGGCGCGGAGGTGCCACAAACTCTCGCCGCCACCTACACCACCACCTCCACCCAGCACACGGGCCGTTATTCCAGTGCCATGACCTCGCTGCCGGGCTTCTTTTCTTGTTTCCATCATCTCCTCTCCTCTTACACCACTCCCAACCATCACTTGTCCATCATGAGCCTTGATCACACCTCCTACCCCCACCTATTTGAGAAGATAGTCGCGTACCTCGACTGGGAGACCCTACGCCTCATCCGCCTCACGAGTTCGGCCGTGAACGACAAGGCCTGCGCCATCATATACCGCCATGTCATCCTGGAGATTTACGACAATGATCTTGTTATCGTCCGCGACCCATACTGTTACCGGCCCATGCTACGTCTCGACACGACGATTCCCGAGTCACCAGAGCTCCGTCCCAGCACTCAGCGGCACAACTTATCCGTCAATGAAGCCATCGCGCGGCTCCTCAAGCACACTCGGATCATCGAGTTCTCCACTACCCGCCGTTTTTACCACCCCTACCACTGGGACAAGACACTGGAGGGTCTGATTGCCCAAGCAGAAGCTGTGCGCCATATACATTGCAACATGTGGGAGGTCAACAGCTCGCCATGCAGCGCTTCTCATCGCCCTTCCTGTATCCGCTCCATCGACAGGGGCACATGGACGGGCTGGCTCTGGCAGTTCACTCGCGGCACGAACCAGCCATCCGATGAGCTGGTCATCGTCATCCCTGACAACTACCCGAGCCACGTTAAGAGCTACCCTTTCGTTGCGAATCCTCCGGCCTCTCGTCTGAGCTGGATCAAGACCGACTGTCACATCTACACCGGCGAACTGGGACGTGCAGGCTCCGTCATCACCAAGGTTGTCTTCATCAAAGTCAAGGGCTCCCGTACTCCGCCCTCGTCGTCAGACACTGAATGGAACGACTATGTTGGTCTATTCGAAGAAATGAGCCCAATGATGCGGGCCCTCATGGAGACCCAACCGCACCCTGTGACATTCTCCCACATCACAGCAGCCGAATATCAGCGGACACGGGGGTTGAGCAATCTACAGCTTCATCTGCTCACCACGGTCCCCGAGTACAAGTTCTCTCTTTCTATGATGGAAGATCGGGCGAGATACGACCAGTTCCGCCGTAAGCCTGACCGCACATGACTGCAGCGTTAACTCCCGTCCAGTCAGATTGGTCGGGCTCGCCTCATCACCACACGTGCAGCAAGGACCGTATCTGTTCCCCCAGCTTCAATAGTTCACATCTCAGTGGCCTGAGGAGTAGCTGTACATATTGGCCAGTTGCCAAGCCCCATGCACTAATATGTCCCCTGCCGGGTGCTGTAAGAGATGGTTGCATGAAGAGACGTCGCTCTTGGAGCGACACCTTACAAATACAAAACAAGAGAGGCTTGAGCTTACGCTCGAGCCTCGCTTCGGCGAAGCGAGCCGATAGAGCCGTAGCGCGCTCCAGTCACTTCAACACCGGGACCCGATGTCACTGAAGGGGAGGTGGTGCTGCTAGACTCCTGCGGGCAACTGTTTCTCGTCCTTGGCTGAGTTACCGTCTACCTATCGATCCCCTACATTAGTGCTGTCATCGTTGAACTGCCCTTAGCAAAATTGTACGTGGTACTGAACGAGAAACTCGTTGCAACTGAGGGCGTCCGATTGACGACACACGGACAGTCGACGAACTCCGTTCCGCGCCACACTGCCACCGCCCGCCCTTCCACGATTGTGGTTGCACTCGCCTTTCCTTCTTCTTCCCACTTCACGACTCACCGTCATGCTCGATTACAAGTACTACCCGTACATCTTCGACAACATCATCAGCTACCTCGACCCCAAGGGGCTGCAGGCCATGCGCCCCACGTCCAGGGCTGTCAACAACACGGTCTACAGCATCTACCGGCACGTTCTGGTCCAACCGGACGCGCCGCTCAGCGACCGCATGTTCGTCCGTGACCCCCAAGACCATCGCCTACTTCTCGTCCTCGACAAGAAGATCCCGCACTCCCGTCGTCTCCGTGGAAGCGACAACCAACACAAACCGTCGTTCCGGGAGGCCATGGACCGCCTCACCGAGCATACACGCATTTTCGACTTTGCCTGTCCCATGCAGCGACCTACAACCGCACAGCGCTCCAGGCTCGTCCTCAAGCCGCTTATTGAAAGTGCGAGAGTTTCGCGACAGCTCTGTTTGGTCCCTGCTTCGGTGGTGCAATCCAGCCCTCGGCACCACTGCTCAATCGTGGCCACCTTTGGCGGGTGGGTTCCTGAAACTGGACCGGTGTACGACGCAACCACCGTCTACACCCTCGGCATTCCTGTCCCTAGTCAGGACGTGTTGATTGTCATCGAAGCCGGGAGGCGTGAATCAACCTCATCAGGGGAGGATCACCTCACCGAGGAGGTCCTTGACGGCCTCTGCCAACACCTCGAGAGGAAGCTCTACGATATCTACTTCCTCGGTCCCCAGTGGAGAAGCGTCACATTCATTGAGATCGAGAAGCCCGATCTCCAGCCCCTCAACATTGATTGGGAGCGAACGATCACCCGGCTTCAAAGTTGGTGGAGCACCCATGGCCATACACACACCTTCTCGCACAAGTCGTCCACCGACTTCCAGCATGAGTACGGTCTCAACGACGTCCAGTTTGGAATGTTGACCACTGTTCCCAACTGGAAGGAATTGGCTCAGCCTGGCCGGTAGGAGCAGTAAGTTGTAATACAATTGCAAGGTGGAAGTTGTCTGACAACCCAGTCCGACCAAACGTCGCTGCCGCAACCACCCAGTACCACCAGACATGACCTGCATGCACTGTGCACACCGTCAAATCTGTCACATAACGAGAGTTTTGAAGACTTGATACCACTGTCCGATGCATTGATGTGAACATATTGTGGCTTGCACAAAAGAGATGAATTGAATGTCGCCATAGTACTGATGTGCTCATATCACTCGATCTCCCAGTTGCCTTTTAGACTAGCAATGCATCTGATTAGCACAACACGTTATCGACCACTGTGTGCTGTTTGTTCTACGGGACAAGCTGCCGTCGCGGACGGCGTGTTGGTATAACGCCGACTGGGTGCGAGTCCCACACCATACACCGCCACCCAAAACGTCGATTTAATTCTCAACTTTTAACATCCAACATCCCACCATCCCACCTCCCGTTGCTTCCACCGTCCTCCCGTTTCTTCCACCGTCATGGACTACACCGCCTATCCACACAT
The DNA here is from genome assembly GCF_020906515.1 of Vanrija pseudolonga. NCBI lineage: Eukaryota > Fungi > Basidiomycota > Tremellomycetes > Trichosporonales > Trichosporonaceae > Vanrija > Vanrija pseudolonga. The sequence continues at coordinate 293,888 of NC_085855.1, forward strand.
CTTGGACGCAGTGCTTGCTCACTCCGACTGGCAGACACTGCAGGCCATGCGCCTCACCTCCAAGACGCTCAACGACAAGGTCTGCAAATTGATCTACCGCCACGTCGTCATCAAGGACGACTGGCACCCAGCCCAGCTCGTCGTTCGTGAAGCGTACTTCCACAGGCCCCTTTTCGCCCTCGATCGAGACTCTGGCAGCGTCCGCCCCTCCCCTCGCTACCAGGGAGAGGATATCGGCCCAAGGGTTTCGGCAGAGGACGGCCTGGAGCGCCTGCGCAAGTACACGCGCATATACACCGGTGACTGGGAACACAGCCGGGGGCTGGCGTGGAACGCCATCCAACCCGCCCTTGCTCATGCCGAGGTCGTTCGCGAACAGCTTTCGGCCGTTGTCCCCAAGCCCCTTCCTTACCGCCAGGCGACCGTCTTCCTCTCGCTCAACACTCGAGAGCCCCTCCCCGGAAGCGTCCACGGCCGCCATTTCGTCTTCACCCACGGCCTCCAGCCCCCCGGCCAGATGGTGGTAGTCGTCAGCAACCGCCAGGACCGTCGGCGATTTGGCCACCAGCACCCGTGTTGTCCCAAGCTCGAGGCCCTCTGTCACACTATGGACGGCCTCATGGGGGGCTTCTCGATCAGCATCACCAGCGTGGTGCTCATAAGGAACGACAGCAGCCTGCCCCCAGCCCCATACTGGGACACGTTCATCACGCAGGTTCAGAGCACGGGGAACGCGAGGATCAACAGTGGGGATGTTCCGAACGCAACTCCGATCACCTTCTTGCACACCACGCCAGACGAGTACCAGGCGGCCACTGGCATGAGCGACTCGGAGCTCCACATGCTGTTGACCCTTCCGAATGTCAAGATGCCAGTTCCACCCGTGTGGGCAGTGCCCGGGGGATACAGTGAGTTGAATCGGAGTAGCGACAAGAGACGGGAACTGTCTGACGCAACAGTCTCGTCAGCGCCGACGACGACGGAGACGGACACCACCGACGCGGGGCGTGTCGACTGCCCATCCGCATGCCGCTACCCAGCCATCCATATGTAGATCCATACAACCCCATGCGTCAGTTTCTATATGTCGTGCCGCATGCATTGCAGTGGGCACAAGTGTGCTCGTAAGGAGGCCTGCGGTAGACGTGGTTCTGAGTGTGTCGAGCAGCGAAGACGGTCACCGGCACGCGTGCCCGCCTGACCTGTCATGGATCGATGCCCCCGAGGCGGTGGTGTGTATATAGACGGCTCCCATGTCACCCAGTCAGCACCTACCCAGTTAACGTACACTTGCCTTTCTACACTTCACCACTTGCTCAACCTACCACCTCCCTTCTTACCACCCGCCATGCTCGACTACAAGTGGTACCCTCAGGTGTTCGACATGGTGCTCGGACACCTCGTCCTACTCCGCCACCTCGTCGTGTCCCATACCTTCAGCAACAAGTTCAAGCTCGTCCTCTCGACCCCTACCACCACAAGCCCTTGATCATCCTCGACCGCAAGGTTCCCGCGTCCCAGCGACTCCACGTGGCGGAAGACGACGAGCGCAACACCCCCTCGGCCACACCGGTGTGGAAGCAGGCGCTGGAGCGACTAATCAAGCACACCCGTATCCTCGACTTCCAGCAGGTCACCCCCTCCAGCGACCGGTCATACCTCGCTCACTGGCGCACGGCCCTCGAACCCCTTGTCGCCAAGGTCAACATTCGGCGCGAGGTGTCGGTGGGCTCTCCATTCGCCTCCCTGCCGCCCCACGCTCAGCACCAGCAATCCCTCATGCTGTACATCCGCACAGGCGACCTTACGACGGGTGAGTTCGCGACGTCGCACTACACCACGACGCGACTGGTCACCCGCGGCCCCTGCAAAACCCATGCGCGAGAGAAGCCATCCCGGCTCGGCGGTGCCGCTGGGCTGGACGGGCGGCGACGTGTCGCTGTCGTCACCGGGGCCGTCGGTGTCCTTGGGAGGAGCGCGAACGCGGCTGGAGCCGCGGCCAGAGGCAGAGGCCTTATGGTTCTTGCGAGGGCTGTGGCGCTTCACCTCCTCCCTGCCGCTCCTGTTGCCGCTCCTGCTCTTGACGTCCTTCCAGCCCTTGTCGTCCTTATCGTCGGCTCGGGTGGTGTTCAGGTTTGATGGCTCGACGCCGTTCCTCGTCGCCTTGCGGTTGGGGAACTGGCCCCCGCGCTTGTGGCCGACAGTGCCAGCAGCGTTGTCGACCTTGGCGTCGGCAGCGACATTGGGGACAATAACTTGACACGCCCAGGTCTTGTGCAAACATGCCCCCAACACCAACTCATCCACCCCGTCTCGTTCATCACCACAATGATCTGTTCCACCCCACTCCTACCGTAAACAACCTACCTTCAACATCAAAATGCCATGCCCGCTGATGGGGGTTGTTGATGTTTTGGCCACAGTCACTCCACTGGACACTCATTTCTCCTACACTGATGGCTTCAACTTTTAACTACTCCCTTCTCACTTGTTTCTCCTCACTCTCAACTCTCACTTCTCTACCACACCCACGTTTCCCCGACATGCTGGACCACAGGTACTTCCCCCACGTCTGGGACACGATAGTCGACAACCTCGACTGGAAGGGTATGTGCATGATGCGCGCGACCAGCAGGACCATGCACGACAGGGTGTCGGCAATCATGTATCGCCACATCGTGGTGTCTCACCCTTATGACGGTGACGAGTACCTCCGCATCCTCGACCCCTACAGCCACAAGGTGCTGTTTGAGCTGAACCGCTACGACCCCTCGTCGGCCCGCCTGCGCGCCGCGAAGCAGCTGAAGAGCGCCAGCTTGAAGGACGCGCTTTCCAGGATCAAGAAGCACACCCGAGTGATTGAATTGGTAGCAAAAACTTGGACCTACGACAAGTATTGGCTGAAAGTGTTGTCGTCGATGGCCCGCCACGCGGAGATCTTTCGTGAGGCGGACCTCGGACCGCGTTATCCAACTGCCTTACTCAAGACCCAGGACCGCTGCCGCTCGCTATTTCTTCACCTAGGGCCTCGTCTGTTCGACAAGGAGTTGTACCACCTACACTATTCCTACACAACCAACGTGTTCAAGGCCCGCGACGAGTTTGTGATTTTGGTCACCCAGTACACAGATAAGAGGAGGAGCTCGTCAATCCGCGACCCATGGCGGCGTGTTGACAAAACTCTCCTTGTTGATGTTATCGCCAAGCTCTGTATGCGTGACCAGGAGGTCCCCTACAGCAAAATCACGTTTGTCAAGGTCCGTTCCTGGGGCAAGGGCCAAAAGTCCTCATCGGCCAATTGGGACCGCTTCATCGAGATCGTTGCCATCAACTGGGAGAGGCATCGCGCCATTGTTATTCCACAGAAGCGTGTTCTCCCCGCCATCACATTCTCTCACAAGTCTCTCGAGGAGTTCCAACGTTCCGCGGGTATGAGTGGCACTGAGCTCGAGCTGTTCACGAGGTGCCCCGGGCTCAACCTGCGTAACGGACCCGCATGGGCTCTCTGAGCTGGAGTATCGACAGTTTTGTGAGTGTGAGCCGAGCCGAAAGTGACAAACTCCGCAGTACAAGCCTTTCTGACGGCCCAGCAACAGACCGTCTGGTCGAGTTAAGTCCCTCATCGCCATTCCTTCCTACATAGTTCCACAGCCCTGATGGGCGATAGCATGTTACCTAGTGCATGATTGACACCATCTCGGGTTGTCCCAATAACATGCACTCCTGACATGCGGTGCCACGTGGTCGAGGCGCCACACACACACGCCCTCACCAGCGGGGTCTTTCACCTTGCCACGTAACTTGCCAAACTCAACACCTCCCACTTCACCACTCACTCCGCCGCCATCACCATGCTCGACCACAAGTCATACCCGCACATTTTCGACCGCATTATCAGCTACCTCGACATCAAGGGGATGCAGGCGATTCGCGCGACCAACTTGGCCCTCAACGAACGGATGTGCGCCAAGATCTATCGGCACGTCGTCCTTTGGCTCCCGCCCACTGCCGAGTACTGCAGCCAGAGCGACCCCCTCCTCATCTTCGACCCATATAATCACGAACCTCGCCTCCGTCTCGCCCCCTCGCGCCGCAGGGATAGCGCCAACCCGGACTGCGGCGGCCTGTCCTTCAACGACGCATTCGGCCGACTCGTCAGGTACACACGGGTCCTCGACATCCCCTTCGGGCGCCGCGCATACTCGGCGTCATGGCTCAGTACCCTCCAGCCGCTCCTCGCATCCGTCATCTTCATTCGGGAGGCGTCTGCCCAAGCTGAACGAGATTGGCCCAAGGACATTGTTCGGGACGCACAACGCAGCCTGTTTCTGTCCATTGGTTCCCCCCTCTCACTGGACTCAGCATACCGCCGGACGTTCTCGCTCACCTCCGGCCTGCACCGCCTCTCAAAGCAAAACGACGAGTTTGTCATCCTCCTTTCCCTCGTCGAGGGCATCGAAGGCGACTATGAAGCCCGGCAGGGCCCTCCTGACCTGCGCTTCTTGTGGATCCCCTGCTTCTCCAAGCCGACATACGCCAAGGTGACGTTTGTGAACGTCGATTCAAGCAGCACCACGGTACCGTCTGCGTCCGAGTGGGAGCACTACGTCCAGCAACTGGCCAGAGATTGGGCCCTGAGTAACATGGACGAGGAGCCCATATGCCCCTCTCACATCAAGTGTTGCAAAAGGCGCGACTGCTGCGAGGCCCCTGACGGCCGCCGCCTGTGTGGATGGCTTGCCATCCATAAAATCCACACAAACTCGTGAATTTATTCCTTTCACCTTTACACAATCATCGACCTTTTCTGTTCCACAACCCACCATGACCACCATGCTCGACCACTACTCATATCCACACATCTTCGACATGATCGTGGACCGCCTCGACTTCGAGACACTCCTCACCATGCGCGCGACGTCCTCTGAGATCAATGACAAGGTCTCGGCCATTGTCTACCGACACGTGGTCTTATCTTATCTCTCGCCTCCAGCAACAAAACGAAGCTGTGCTTCGTGGACCCATACCACCTCCGGCCCCTGCTTCTCCTGGACCGCGGTATCCCGTCCTCGAAGCGTCAGCGCACGGCCGGTACTCCTTCCGGGGGCGTCTCGGTCAAGGAGGCTCTTCAGAGGCTCGCAAAACACACGCGAATCCTCGATGTCGACGGCGACGAGTCCCGGGCGAAACAATTCCAAGCGATTCTCCAGCCAGTCGTCTCCGGAGCCACTTGGACGCGCGGGGTTCGCTCAGGACACCCGGCTGGCATCAAGCCCCAGCGAACGCTGTTCGTCACCATCCCGATTGGCCCTTTGTTGGAATTCACGACGTTCGCCGAACGGTCGGTGACGACCAGCAACCTCTTGAAGACCCACGACGAGTTCGTCGTCGTCGTTACTCAGACCGAGAGGGAGAATATCAGGACGGAGCGGCCCTCCGGTATTCGTGACGTTGCCCAGCTCAATGACCTCATCTGCTACGGTCTTTTCAGTCGCCCAACCAGCGTTTCGAAGTTGACGATCGTCAAGGCCAACAATGCCTCTGGAACGACGGGCGCCGAGTGGGACAAGTTCATTGATCAACTGTCCCAACGGTGGACTACCGACCCCGCCTACCGGTCTGTAACCTTCTCCCACACGACGGCCAAAGAGTTCCAGCGCGCGTCCGGCATGACCGACCTCGAGCTCCATCTGTTAACTACGCCGCCGGGTACCGCGATTCCACTGCCACCCACGTGGAAGGTGTAACCGGAACGCTCAAGCTCTTATTGTGCTCGTTGAGCTGTAAGCGTGTCAAGGAATGGCATTTACTGACACCCTCTGCAGCCCCACGACTCGTCCCGACGGCCCAGCCGACTCACTTTCCCATCCATTCGTAACCGCTTCTTTCTATAACTCGCCAAACATGCTCTCCTCCTCTGTATATGTGTTCCAAGCATGAATGCCCATGATGCCTCCACGTTCTGTCCCCTCGCCCCGTGTTGGACTTGGCCCGACGCCCCTGAGGGCGTGTGTTGGACGTGTGTGTGGGTTGCCACCCAACGCGCGGCGTCAATTTCGCCCTTTTAAACTCGACATCTGTCGTCTCGTTCTCTCTTTGTCTCTTCAACTCTCTCTCTCCTCACCATTCCACAAACTCCACCGACCATGCTTGACCACCAGTCCTATCCTCACATCCTCGACACGGTGATTAACCACCTCGACCTCAAGGGGCTGCACGTCATGCGCCTCACAAACCGAGCGACCAACGACAAAGTGTGCTCGATCCTATACCGACACATTGTGGTGGCCCTCCGTTCGAGCAGCAACAACCGAATCCGCTTGCTCGACCCTTACGACTTCAAAACTCTTGTTTTCCTCGACTGCAACAATCTGGCATCTGCCTCCCGTCGCACCCCCGGCACCCAGGAGCTCATTGGCGTGTCGCTGGAAGAAGGCCTCCGCAGGCTTACGACCTACACCAAGATCGTCGATTTCCGTAGCGACCCGCGCTTCCACCACGGAATTGTCAGCGTCCTGGGACCAATCGTTCCCGGAGTCAAGATCACGCGTGAAGTGAGCATTATGCGCGAGACGGTCTGGGGGAGGCCAGCAATGATTCCCCCATTTGCCTACACCAATCACCGGTCCCACCGGCCGGCTCTCTTTCTCAACTTCAAATTCGGATCCCACCGTGCTGTCACGTTTTACTACGACCTGGCGTTGACTCGGGGCCTCGTCAAGTCAAGCGACAAAGAGTTCATCGTCGTCGTGCGGCCAACCATACGCAAGACCTGCGACTGCTGCAACCGCCCTGCTCTGACGCCGGCATCTGCTGCGCATGGGATCTTCCCGGTCCTTTTGACTCACCTTGAGCGTTGGGGAGGGCCTACGCTTTCCAAGACAACATTCATCAAGGCCAAGACATCTACCCTTCCCGCTACCGAGTGGGATGACTTCGTCGATGACATTGCGGGAAAGTGGGCCTCGCGCGCGAGCAACTCGAACTGGCCGATGACCTTCTCCCACGTGACGCCTGAGGACTTCCAGCAGTCATCCGGCCTCAGCGACTTTGATCTCGCTTTGTTTACGACCGCGCCCAGTTCAAAGGTACCTAGGCCTGTTGAGTGGTTGTCCTGAGTTGTAGCGACAACAGTAAGTTGGTCCCCGTCTCGTGGACAGCGCCGGTAGCTGAATGACATCCAGTGAAGCTCCCAATGCCGCCCACCTAACGAGCACCCCTCGGCCCCTTGTCTCGCCACTCGAATGCCATCAATGTCCCCTTCCCCTTCGACCAGGTTAACCAAGTATGAATCTGGACGTAGCCTTCAGCCTAGAGGGAAACTCGGAGACACTTTCCATGCAGAGCGCCGCTGACGGGTTCTTTTGGCCACGATCTCCTTAGCCGCACAAGCGAGGGCGTACTGATCTGTCATTCACCCTACTCACCATCAATCGTCAACAGCCATGTCTTCCATCGTTCTCGACCACACGGCTCACATTCTAGACACTGTCATCGCCCACCGAAGCTGGGATGCCTTCTTCGCCATGCGCGCCACCTGCTCGACAGTCAGCGACAAGATCATCGCCATCATGTACCGGCACATCGTGGTCGACGTCAACGAGAGCGACGACACTCACGTCCTCATCCGCGACCCGTACCACCTCAAGCCCCTCATCCACCTCTACCGCTACTCCACCCTCTACTCGTTCAGTTTCACCCTCGGGGACGCACTGGAGCGTCTGAAGAAGCACATCCGCATCGTCGACTACAACGGTGTCAAGCCCGCCGATCAAACCTGGCCCCTTCTCGACGCCCTTGGAACTGTGACAGCCAGCGCCCCCAGCACGAGGGCGCCATTCTCCGAGGGCCTCACCGACCAGTATGTGCTCCCACCACACCACCAGATGACGGTTGTGATGGCTATCCACAATGATCGAACGTTTCGTGGGGCCTATGACGTCTTCACGGTCACCATGGATACTCGAGGCCTCGTTCAAAGTCCGCACAAAGTGGACCACACCATCATCTTCGCTCTCCAGATTCCCTCGCCGGGGTCGGGACGGTGCGACGAGTTTCTCCCGCATCTCCTTGAAATGCTCGAGATCGTGTCCGACCCAAGGAACTCAATCCCGGACAGGTGTACTTTGATCGGTCTTGACACCAACCCCGCTCGCAAAGCCTCGTTCGCTTCTGCGCACCGGCTGGTGACCGCGTTCCGCCGAACTTTGGGCGCTCTGTGGCCGAGTGAGGGTGATCGGCCGATCGTCAACTTCTTCCCCTTGCCTCTGGGCGATTTCAAAGCGAAGGCACGCGTGACTGACTTGCCACTTCATGTCTTCACCACGCCGCCGGGGGCATGCACGCCCTGTCCTCCTGTCTGGACTCTGTGACTTGCAGTCTATGTGCATTGCGAGCCAGCGCTGCTACTCTGTCTCGCTCTCCATAACAGGGCTCTGAGATGATACGATTCCCTCAACTCGCCCAAGCGCTCTCCGACCAATGGCCCATATACACCGGGACAGCCCTCCTTGTGTGCGCTTGTTATGCTAACGAGTGCAGACTGACTTTTGTGTGGACGGGACAGTACGGCATTGACAAAGCGAACAGCCACCCGGAAAATCTCTGGGTAAACTGGACCTCCTCCACCAGGCGACCTTGTTGACGCGACTTGCCGCGTGTCTGATTTCTTCCCACGGCACGCTAACTGACTTTGCACAACACCCAATCCACCCATCATGACAGAAGTTCTCTACACCGGACCAGTCATCGACTACAGAGGCCTGCCCCACGTCTTCGACGAGATCATGGACTCGATGCCCTGGGAAGCGCTCCCAGCCCTGCGACTGACCAACAAGGAGGTCAGCGAGCGAGCCAACGCGCTCCTCTGGCGGCATATCGTCGTGCGTGTCGAGTGGCCAGGACACATCGACATGCTCGACCCCTTCCACCACCGTCGTATACCGGGCCTGCGGTTCGAATGTGCCTCGCAGACCGGTACTGTCCCCGACGCACACGATGAACTGTTACTCTACCGCACGCTCGACAGATTACGGCTCCATACCCGCACCGTCGACCACTGGCTGCATCCAGACGAAGAGCCTTACGCCACCCATCCCAAGCCACCCCGGTGGCACGGTAACGTGTGTGAGGCGCTCGCTTCCGCGCTACACCGGGTCGACGTGTCGGCCAACGAGCTCCCGTTCCTCGCCCAAGAGGCCGAGCGGGTCGTGCTGCGCTATCGACCGGCGTCGGCCCCGTCCGAAGTGGACCAGCGTCCGTACCGAGGCGCTTGGCCCGTCGGCTTCGGGTCCAAGCGCGTCGTCGCGCGGCTTGACTTGCCCGTCGACTTACAGCTGACCCCTGACGACTGGGTCATGCTGTGGGCCGGCGTGCTACCGTGCCGCGAGTACCTGCCGCCTGCGTGCGACGACGTCGTTGTAGTCATCACGCAGGGACGAGGGCATCCACCGCACTTCTCGCGGTTCACGCCGCCGGCTGGTGACAGGGTACCACCGTACTTTGACCTTTTTCTCAGTATCCTGCGCAACATTGGGGCCAAGGGTGTCGCTGTCGTCGGCCTCGAGAGCGTCGACCCCGGAGTCTTCGGCTTTCAAGTCGATCCAGCGATGCAAGCTGAGGGCCGACTTGCACTGTTCAAGACTGCCATAGACAAGTGGATCAGCGAATCCAGCGTTGAGGTGGTGACCGCGGAGCGCTACAGGCGCACGCGCGACTTGGACCTGTATCGTTGGGGGCTGCTGGCCGCCGCGCCCGGGCAGCGTCTACCGCCGCCTTCGACGTGGGTCGGTGACTGGTGAAGCGCCAGCAGGCGCAATATGGCATCAGGTATCCCCCACGTCAGTATGCATTCATGTCAAGACGTCTCTTGAATTCCAACAAGATGGAGAGGGAGACATCATCACGGCCCTCCTCGAGCATGTCTGCGGAGCCAAATTTCCCCGCCTCCACCCAGCCCCGAACAGCGACGTTTGTCATCTCGGGGCTCTCCCATCGCATCCCCATCGCATCCTCTCCTCGTCGTCCTCATCCTTGCCCTTCTGCCCAACCTCGGCAGACAATGACGGCCCTACGTCAAGTACATGACCCCCCATGGCTCTACAGCGCCTCATACCCGCACCTCCTCGACCGCATCGTCGACTTCCTCCCCCTTCCCGCCCTCGCGACACTACGGCTCGTCTCGCGCGGCCTCCACGAGCGCGCCAACGCCATCCTGTACGCGCACATCTGCTTCAGTTTCAGCGTGTACGCTACCACGCAAGTAGTTGATCCGTTCGAGCGGCGCCGGATCCCCGGGCTAGTCCTCGACGCCAAGGATCCCGCAGCGTTCAAGCTCTCCCTCTCCCGCATCGTCGCCCACACGCGCGTCATCGACCATCACATGGCGCACAGCTGGCACTCGCCACCCGAGTGGGTGCCGGCCATGCGCATCTCGCTGCCCGACAGCATCCTGCACCGCGTCGACGTGTCGCCTAACCAGTTTGACCGGTTCCCCCTCCTCGCTGTCGACGCGACCAACATCGCCCTGTCGTATCGCATGCGCTTCGACCGCATAATGCACCTCGATCTGCCGTTCCTCGAGCGCCTGTACGCTGCCAAGAAGGTAATCGCGCACCTTGCCATTCCACCCGATCTCGACCTGAGC